>NW_021604602.1:5113117-5126671 GCF_004785775.1 Grammomys surdaster | reverse complement strand
TTTCACCAGGACACACCTCTGTCCCATGAAGAGCTGCTTTTCACCAGGACACACCTCTGTCCCATGAAGAGCTGCTTTTCACCAGGACACACCTCTGTCCCATAAAGAGCTGGAAGAGAATGGAAAGGGTAAAGGGTTTTGTCTTCTTCCTGGTCTCCAGGGGACAGCATAAGAGTCTCACTTAAGCATGTTGTGAAATAGAGTACTTTTTTTTTTTTTTTTTTGAGAAAGGGTCTCACTTTATGGTCTTGGCTGGACTGAAGCTCACTGTGTAGACCAGGCTTGGCCTCAGATTCAGAGATCTGCCTGCCTCTGTCTCTTGTGTGCCGGGATTACAGGCATGCACCACAGCTCCCATCTTTTTTCCTTTTTCTCTCTTTCCTTTTCTTTTCTTCTCTTCCCTCCCCTCCCCTCCCCTCCTCCAGGTTCTTCCTCCCCTCCTCCCCTTCCCTCTTTCCTTCCTTCCCTCCCCCTTTCTCCTCATCTCCACTCTGCCTCTTCCCTCCCCTTCTCCCCTCCCCTTCTCCCCTTCCCTCCTTTCCTCCCCTTTCCCCTTCCCCTGATGTCTCCTCCTCTCTCTCCCTACCCTCCTCCTCCCCTTCCCTCCTTCTCTCTCTTTCCTTTCTTTCTTTCTTTCTTTCTTTCTTTCTTTCTTTCTTTCTTTCTCTCTTTCTTTTTTTCGAGACAGAGTTTCTCTGCGTAGCCCTGGCTGTCCTGGAACTCACTCTGTAGACCAGGCTGGCCTCGAACTCAGAAATCCGCCTGCCTCTGCTTCCCAAGTGCTGGGATTAAAGGCGTGCGCCACCACTGCCTGGCTCTCTCCTCTTTTCTATTGCTCTTTTCACCATTTCTTTCTGTTCCCTCTGCTCTGTTTCTTTCTTTCTTCTTCTTCCTCCCTCCTCTTTCCTTCCTTTTCTTTCTGACATCTCTTTTTTTTCTTTTTGACATTTAGGTTTTCTTCTTTCAGAGTGAAGTTGTGTGATTTGAGTCCTAGATCTTTGTCCAGTTGTCTAATATATTGACACAAAGTTGTTCATTCTATTCGCTTAACATCTTCTCTACATTCCACAGGGTCTGGGGCTCCATCCCCAGTTCATCACTGGTACTGGTCATCTCCACAGTGTCTTGACCTTGACTACAGACTCTTCCCTTTTTTTTTTTGACCTTGCTTCGTTCTCAGGTCCATACACAAACGGTCAAAGCAAGGGTTAAAGCGTTTCTGCTTCTATAACAAAATACCTTAGGCTGGACAATTTATCAAAAAAAATGATTTCTTAAATATGGAGACTAAGAGATTCAAGTCTAGAATCATACCGGGCTAGTTGTGTGGTGAGGTTGTGCTCAGTGAATTTCATCTTCTCAAGGCATCTCTTGGGACGGCGCACGCACTGTCCTCGGTTGGTACAAAGATGGGAGGAACGAACATCTGAACCTTTCATCCACTCCTGAGAGCACACCCTCTAGCTTTCCCTGTCTCTTGTCACATCTCAGCCCAATGCTTTCTGATCTGCTGTGTGAGGTTGGAATCCAGGGTGCAAATCCCAGTCCCACTCTTATTATTATTTTAATGATTGCATTAATTAATTAATTAATCATCTAATTAATCAATTGAAAGGACACTATCATGACTCATAAGGACATCAAGGAACAACTCAGTTTGCCCCTTCATTCACTGACTCAGAGATGAAAGTGGGCGTGGCACTGGGCAGCAGGTGCCTTAACCTGTGGAGCATCTCATTGGCCCTCTAGTTCTTCTTAACTGTTTTCTTAACCCCGACACCACTTATTTTTACCAGTGTTGCTTGCTCTTCTTTCTTTTAAAAACATTCCAATGACTTGTTTATGTGTATGAGTGTTTTGTCTGCACACGTACCTGTGCACCACATGTAGCTGGCACCCATGGAGGCCAGAAAAAGGCATCAGAAACTCTGGGACTGGAGTTACAGAAGATTGTATGCTGCCATGTGGGGTGCTGAGGATCAAACCTGGGTCCTGTGGAAGACCAGCCAGTGTTCTTAACTACTGAGCCATCTCTCCAACCTGGAAATCATTACGTAGACTAAACGGTGGGAACTCAGATCCCCTCCTTGCCTTTGTTTCTCAAGTGCTGGGATTAAAGTGTGCACCACTGTACCAGGCCATTTTAATGCCTCTGAAAAGCTATATATTTATTATTTGTTTGTTTGTTTGTTTATGTTCATGTGTATGTATATGAGTGCTTGTAATCACATATGTATGTGAATCATGTGCACATATAATGCCCAAGGAAGTCAGAGGAAGGCATCAGATGCCCTGGAACTCAAATTATAGGCAGTTTTGAGTAACCAGGGTGCTGGGAACTGAACCTGGGCCCCCTGCAAGAGCAGCGAGTGCTCTTAAGTGTGCAGCTACCTCTCAGACCCTTACTTTTGTTTTTTTTGGGTTATTTTTTTGATGGGGGAGCAAGGTCTTGCTATATAACTCACCTGGAACTTTCTCTGCTGGCAAGCAGTTACAGGCAGAGGCCATTGATCTGAGTTCATTTAGTCTATATACTGAGTTCCAGGCCATCCAAGAATCATAGTGTGACCCCGCCTTAAAAAATTAATTGATCTCCAGGTGTTAGTGGCCCATGCCTTTGATCCTAGCACTAGGGAGGCAAAAGCGGGTGAATCTCTGAGTTTGAGGTCAGCCTAGTCTACAGAGTGAGTTCCAGGATAGCCAGAGCTACACTGTGGAAACCCAGTCTAGAAAAACAAAAAAGAAAGGAAGGAAGGGACAGTTTAATTAATCAATAAGTTAAAGCAAAACAGTCACTAAAATGGTCTGCTTGAAAATATACTTTAACAACAACAAAGGAGGAGGAGGAGGAAGAAGAGGAGGAGGAGGAGGAGGAGGAGGAGGAGGAGGAGAAGGAGAAGGAGAAGGAGAAGGAGAAGGAGAAGAAGAAGAAGAAGAAGAAGAAGAAGAAGAGAAATTCAGTCACAGAGAAAAGAGAATCAAAGGGCAGAGATACATCAACATGCAAAATGCCAGCTGTAAATCAAACAATAACAATAATCATACTAAAGTAATGTAACCTGAAAACCAAAATAGAGGAGTCATCACAGTTAATAAGACAGTAACTCATGGCCATCCTCCAGCTCTGCCTCACGATGCTGGGATTGCCCCATGTAGCACTATACCTGGTATATGTTTTTAAATTTTTAGTCTATGGCTGTAGTTGAGCTCACAGCACCTGCCTACTACATAAGAACCTGTGTTTAATTCTCCAAACTGAAAAAAAAATTTTTTCTAATGATTATTCTTGGAATCACAGAACACATCTTAAGGAGTAGGTGGCATTAATCTTTCTCTGGTAGTGTAGAGAAGTTTGTTCCAATTCAGCCTTCTGCTCTTTCTTCTCTCTTGTCCTGAAACAAACCACCATGCGTTACACCTTGGTGTGTTACGGTTATGTTAATGTAATGTTATGGTTCTTACTGTATGTAACTATGTTTTATATCCAGAGACAAGAAATACAAAAGTCATCTGTGGTTAATCTGTCTTTGCCTGTAGGCTAACCTTAGAGGCTGCTTACTATTTCCTCAGGGATGGCTGTTACCATCCAGTGTGATTCCTTCTGGTCCAAAGGCCTGTCTTTCATGGGCTTTGTAAGGCATGTCTGCTAGCAATGGACTCTTGGAGCCTTGTTTGCCCTGGAATGTCTCTGTTTTGTCTTTGTGAGTGAAGAACAGTTTTGCTGGGTATAAAGTTAACTGTTTGATAATTCCCATATCTCAGTACTTTGCTCTCATACCGCTTTGGACACCCTTATAGCTTCTAAAAAGGAGTCAAGTGTGTCTGAGTGTGAGTCCCTTGTATAACCGTCATTTTACATTGCTGCTTTTTACTTTTATTTTTTAAGACAGGGCTTCGTGTAGCCAAACTGGCCTCAAACTTCTAAACCTCCAGCCTTCACATCTCCAGTGTGGAATTACAGCTGTAAATCAACCTCGCTTACTGATGTTTGTTTAAGGATGTGTTATAGTCATAGCCTTTGACTATGACATGTGGTTGTGGATTTAAGTTTATTCTATGCTATGGTCTGAATACCTGTGTTCCCCTCAGAATTTACCCATTGAAATCCTACCAGCATAAATGATGGTATTTGAAGACGGAACTTTGTAGACTCAGAGTGATGAAGCCAGTCTATCAGAGTTATGTACACAGGACTGGTGTCTCTGTATATAGCTGAGTGGGAGAATGCCCACCTGGCTTGTGAGAGGATATATGAATCAGGAGGAGGAAGGGAGGGAGGAAGGGAGGGAGGGAGGGAAAGAGAGAGAGAGAGAGAGAGAGAGAGAGAGAGAGAGAGAGAGAGATTGTAGAGATTGTAAGAGGGCAGGAAGGGAGGAAGGGAGGAAGGGAGGAAGAGGGAAGAGAGAGATATACAAACATACATTCAGAGACATGGAGACAGACAGAGAGATTGATAGAAAGTAGGAAGGGAGGGAAGGAGGAAGGAAGAGAGGAGTGAGAGAAAGAAGGGAGGAAGAAGAAAGAAAAGAAAGAAATGGAAATAGAGGAAGGAAAGAAGGAAGAAAGGAACAGAATGGAGGGAGTGAGAGAAGGAAGAAAAAAGAAGGAGACAGGGGACAAAGAGAGGAAGGAAGGGTAAAGGAAGGAGAATGGAGGAGAGGGAAGAAGAGGAAAGTGAGAGAGCATGCAGGAAGAGAAGGAAGAAAGAGGATGGGAGAGGGAATGGAAGGTGGGACAGGAAGGAAGAGGGGGAGACATGGAGGGGAAGGAAGGAGCAGAATAGGCATAAAAAAGAATGAGAAAAGGGGAGGAAGAGAGAAGAGGAGAAAGCATGGGAGAAAGAAGGCAGAGAGAGTGATAGGAAAGCAGAAAGGAAGAGAGAAGAAGAGTAGGGAGGAATGAGAAAGAAAAAAGGAAAGAGTAAGGAAGACTGAGAAGAAGAAAGCACAAAGGAAGAAGGGTAGGAAAAAAGGAACTGAAAAGAGAGAAGAAGGAAAAGGAAGGAGAAAGGAGAGGAAGAGGGAAATGGAGGGGGAATGAAAAAGAAAGGAAGAAGGAAAGAGAGATGGAGGAAATAGTGGGATTGGATGGAGAGACAATGAGAAAAAAGCACAAAGGAAGGGGGAGGGAAGGGAAAGAGAGGAAAGGATAGAAGATGGAAGGAACAGGAAGGAAGAGAGGAGAGGGAAAGAGTATGAGAAAGAAAGAAAGAAAGAAAGAAAGAATGAGAAACTATGGGTAGAGAATGAGGGGAAGAAAAGATAAAGAAGGAAGGAGAAGGAAAAGAGGGAAAGAAAAATAGAGAAGGAAAGAAGGAAGAGGGAGGCATGGGAGAAAGACAGAGAGAAAAGAAGGGAATGAAGAAGGAATACAAAGAGGAAAAAGGAAAGACAGTGGCAAGGAAGGGAGAAGAGAAGGAAAGAGGGGAGGAAGAATGAGGGAAAATGAGTGGGAAGAGAAGGAAGTAGAGATAGAAGAAAGAAGGAAATGAAGGAAGGTATAGAGAGAAAAGGAAGAAAGAGGAAATGTGAAAAGGGAAGGACAAGAGGTAAGGGGAGAGACAAAAAGAAAGGAAAAGAGGAAGGAGTGAAATGGTAGGGACAAAGGAACGGATGCAGAGAGAAGGGAAGAAGAGGAACAAAAACAGTAACATAAAAGTAAAGAAGGGGAGAGAAAGTGGAAATGGGGAAGAAGGAAGCAAGGGGTAGAATAAGATAGAAGAGGAGAGAAAGAAAGGAGGTTCTGTGGTAGAGAAAAGGGAAGGAGGAAGGAGTGGGAAGGAGGGGAAGAAGGAAGGAAGGAAATAAAAAGGGGAGAAGAAAGGGAGACTAGAAGGAAAGAAAATGATGGAAATGAGGGGAAGAGAAGCAAGGAAGTAAGGGAGAGAGAAGGAGAAGAGGAAAGAAAGGGAGAGAAAAAGAAGAGAAACAAAAAAGAAAGGAAGGCCAGAGAAAGGAAAGAGGGAGAAAGAGAGAGAGAGAGGACAAAAGGAAGAAGGAAGGAAGAAGGAAGAGTGGAAAGAAGGAAGGAAGTGAAGAGGGGAGGGAACAGTACGGAAGAAAGGGGGGAAATGAAGAGAGGTAGAATAAAAGGAAGTAAGGGAGGAATACATACAAGGAGGGTTAGAGAGGGAGGAAAAAATGAAGAAGGAATAATGAGAGAAAGGAAAAGGGTAAAAGAGAAAGAACTAAAAAGGGTTAAGGAGAGGAAAGTGGAGGACAGAAAGGGGGATAGACAATGGAAGAAAGCAAGAGTGAAAGGAGGGAAGGGAGATGGGAGGAAATGGGGAAGGAGAAAGAATTAAGGAAAACAAAGAGGAAATGAGGAAGGAAGGAATGGGGAGAGTGAAGAGAGAGAGGAGAAGGATAAAAAGAACAAAAGGGGGAGGGTGGAAGATATAAGGGGGTGACATGAAGGAGGAAGGGAAGAAGGAGAGAGAGAGAAATGGAAAAGATAGAAGCAAAAGGGGGAAGGAAAGGAGAGATAAGGAGGGAGGAAAAATGAAGGGAGGAGGAGGGGAGAAGAAAGAAGGGAAGGGTATGAGGAGTGAAGAAGAAAGGAGGACGTGAGGAGGGGAAGTGGGAGGAAGGATGGGAGGAGAGAGAAGGAAAGAAGGGAGGAGTGTGGGAGGAGAGATGGGAGGAGGGAGGAGGAAAGAAAGAAGGAGGAGGGGAGGAGGGGAGGAGGGATGGGAGGAGGGATGAGAGAAGGGAGGTGCAAAGAAGGAAGGAGGGCGGGAGGAAGGAGGAGGAAAGAAGGAAGGAGGGTGGGAGGAGCAGAAGAGGGAGGACAAAGGAAGGAAGAAGTTGTTTGCTATGCTTACTGTGTTCCTCCTCAAGGCCTTCCTCGAGCTGGGGAGATTTTCCAGCTCTCACTCCCTGTGTCCTCCTTTATTGTTCTTTTCTTTGTGTCATGTAGGCTCCGATTTTGTTGAATCTGCCTCCTTCCAGTTCAAACACACTGCTGAGTCCCTCAGTGGATTTCTGTTGCAGCTGGTGCACTTTTCAGTTCCTGGATTTCTCTCAAGCTTTATGTCCTGTCTACCGTCTCTATTTGTTAACTTGCTGACATCATATGGCTTCTTTTGTCGGTTGGTTGGTTGGTTGGTTTTTATGGCTTTTTAGAAAGCGGGTCTCATGCAGCCCAGGCTAGCCTCAAACTCCTTATATAGCTGAGGATGACCTTAAACTTCTGTTACTTCTGTCCCCATCTCCCCAGAGCTGAGACAACAGGTGTGGGTCACCTTAGCCGAGCGGCTACCACCTACGCTATATCCCAGGTGCTCCTTTAACACTTCAAAAAATATTTTTATGTGTATAAATGTTTACCTCTCTCTGCTTCTCTCTCTGTGTGTGTGTGTATGTGTGTGTGTGTGTGTACACCATCTGTGTGCATGTCTGTGGAGGCCAGAAAAGGGCTTCAGACCCTTGGAACTGGAGTTCCAGACAGTCACTAGCTTCCATGTGGGTCAAACCCAGGTTCCTTGGAAGCACAGCCAGTGCTCCTAACCACTGAGCCACCTTCCATCCCTTTAATTCTTTAAACAGGACATTCTGCAGGTCTTTAACTTCTAATCTTGCAACTGTACTGCCAAGGGGTTATGTCTGGGATTGTCTGGAGTGGTTTCCACTCACCGTTCCATGTGTAGTATACTTTTCTATTTCTTTACATGTCTCATATAACTTTAGGGGAGAGATGAGTATTTCAGATACACATGATAGCAAATCCAGATTCCGATCGGCCTTCGCCGGGGACTGTTGCTGTCTTTGGTGACTTGCCTGGATGGGTTGTGTGTGTTTTTGTTCTTTTAGTTGCTTTGCTTTCCTTTCTTCTGTTTCTCTGAGGCAGGATCTCATGATTAGCTCAGGCTGACCTCGAACTGAAGATCCACCTGCCTCAGCTCCCCAAGTGCTATGATTATAGGTGTCCATCCGCATATTCAGGGAGGTAGATGAGTGATTTAGAGTCTGCTTCCTCTCCAGTGTGGAAACTCTGAAATCTGTATCTACCTTTTGCAAAAACGTTGTTTCCTCCATTTTTAAACATAACAAGATGGCTCAGGAGGTAAAAGTTCTCTCAGCCAAGTTTGAAGAGCCCAATAACTTGAATTCCAGTCACAGCCCACATAGAAGGAAAGAACTGACTCTCCTTGTCCTTTGGCCTGTGTGTGTATGTGTATGTGTGTGTGTGTGTGTATGTGTACATGTGTGTGTGTGTGTGTATAAAAATGCAATAAAAGCTTAAAATAATTAATAAGATAAAATAAGTGTAGCACCCTTTAGCCTGACATTGGATAAGCACAGCTTGTAGTCAGCCAATATGGCTCAAAGATTTCCTTCAATGCTTGGTACTGCAAGCTCTCTCCATTCTCTGTGGTGAAGTGAAGGCTCAGAGCTCCGTAGTCTGCAGCTACCATGCATTTTTTACTTTCTGCTTGGGCAGGACCCTGAGGCTCCAACTCGGGACGACCCTGGCACTTGCCAGTCCCAGCTCTGGGCCTTGGGCCTTGTCCTGCATCTCCTGAGCCTCTGGATACTCACAGCTTTCAAGATCCACAGGACTGTGGGGTCATAGCCCCATAAGGCCATCTCACCTGCACGGTCTATTTCAAAGGTGTGTCTGGTTGCTGTTTCCCCGAGTCAAAGTCACACCAACTGGGGCCTCCGTGACATCAGCTTTCCTTAATTGCTACACCGATGGCAAGTGCTTTTGACAGTGTCCCCAGACGTGGCCTTTCGGATCGGCCAAATTAGATCAGCTTCTCTCCCCTCCTCGCTAGCAGCAAGACTTACAGCTCTTGCTTAGCGTGTGGCACAGTTCCAGGAGAGGTGGACAGCGACAGCTCCAAGTGGAAACGTCGCAGACCCTGCCCTCGTCAACCGAAGTTCGTAGGTCTCGTTCAATCTGTGTCATTTGATCTGTCTCATGCTTTGGTGGCTTTTCCAGAGTTCTGACAACTTGGTACAGTTGTCATGGTGTTCCTAGGGTCAGGAGCTGCCAAGGTCTGCCTTCCATCTGGCTGCTCATTAAACCTTAGACTTTATTATTGGTGTGTGAACTCTTCATATCAAAGGCCAAAAGACAAAGGGAGAAGCCTCCTTGCTGGGAGAAATCAGGGGACCTCCAGGGAGGGACGAGTCCCTACTGAATGAGGTGGCAGAAGGCACACAAGCATACCTGGGTTAGTTTAAGGACGCTTCTTGTTAGACCTTTGCTCAGCTCTTAATAAGCAAATGTCCCAAGCCTGACCTAAGCAGCATTTGGAGAGGAAACGAGGGTCTGAGTCACCTTCCAGACAAGCAGCCTGGACCATTCTAGATACACCATAAGGAAGAGAACCTTCTAGATGAGGTGGTTTTTAGCAAGTACTGTTGGGGCATCCCACTAATGGTCCTCCCCCTGTGAGTCTCTACAGGAAAAGGGCCAGGGAGTGACTTTAGGATTAGTGCTTGAAGTCAGGCTGTTCAGGAAGAACTGAAGCTGACACTGTTAGAAACAGATGCATGTTTCCTAGCAAGCCCGTCTCCTGGTACCAGTACTTTTGTCTGAAGACAACCTCTTGGCTAGAATAAGACACCTACCTATGCTCCGTCACAGGTCCTCGTGGCTTACATCCTACCTCCAGGACAGGATAGCCCTGAGAAGCCACGTAGCCTCCAACTTTCTTGGGATCAGTCATATCTGTTGGAACTGCACGACAAAGTAATTCATTAGGAGTTCCCTTCCAGGTCCCTTGACCCCCAACAGAGGTATTGGAATAGACAGTATCCCTCAGATGACTGTTCGTGCAGAACTCTCCACTCAGAATGTTCTGCCAAGGGGGCCCAAACCTGCAACAACACTGTCTCTTTGCTCATTCGATGTGATCATACACATGAAGTCCAATAATTACCTCAAATCAGTCCATCCCCCACCCCTGGCAGCCAGCAGTGAAGAGAGTGGTCCAAAAAAAAAAAAAAAAAAGCAACGAACAGATGTTTAAGTTGAGGGTGACTTTTCTGAACGGATAAGATTTTAAGTTGAGGGCGACTGTTTTCTGAACGGATAAGATGTTAATTTGAGGGCAACTTTGTTTCATTAATGGGTAATCAAGCGCTTTTTGAGGATAGCATCTACAAGGACGAAAAGTGTTGCTCTGGAGTGTGAGAATAATTCCTGACGCTTGCACAGAACTTACAGTGACTGTGCTGAATACATCCTCCGATGGTGGGTGGAATGACAGGTCTTCAGCATCAGGCTGGGCCCGGTTCCCAGCTTGGGGTTGGGGGGAGCAAGGATGTATTTCCTGAGGGAATGAGTGTGCTGGAAAGCTTGATCTGCTCTGACATTCGGATGGCCGGCCTGAATTGCAGAGTGGTTGGGAGCAACATTGGCTGGGAACTATAGCCTATGAGCCAAGCTGCCCCAAGAGGCAGGGCAAGTGGCAAGTGAACCATTTGTTCCTGGAACTTGACCTTACACACAACCACAGAGGCTGGTCTCAGGCTCTGCAACTGCCTTCCCCTCTATTACCAGGAGTTCAAAGAGCACAAGGCAGGGCAGGAGTGTGAGAAAGGAGGACAGGACGTGTGTATAGTGGGAATGTCAAGAGCAAGCTGTACCCATAGTAGTGTGTGGGGCCCTCGAAGACAGGCAAACCTAGGTCAGCTGTTGCCTCTTGCTTGGGTGGTATGACCATCCTGTAGAATTCTGAGGCTTCCATCACAAAGTTGAACACGGCACCTTCTTGGAGGACAAAGGGGAGGAGCCAGGCAAAGTGAGAGGTGGACTGACATCTTTTGATAGCCTATTTGGGAAGCTATTCAGCTCGGAGCCATCGCCTATGGGGGAGGAACTGATGGGCTATGGGTTCCCTTCACACTCTAGATTGTCCCAAGTCCTACATCTTGTACACTCTTGTCTAGACACTCCAAAGAGTGGGAATTCTGAGGAACAGTTAAAGTGAGCAGAAGTGACTCATGACAAAGCCCTCAAGGCCAGCTCTCGTCAGCATGGCACCCATACTCACCTGGGCCAGTGATCCATCACTTACTCTCCAAATTATATATATATATGGACCACATGGCTAAATGTCTTCCTGACCCAAGTGTCCACATTATTCGACTGCTCTACATGCAGTCAAAAACACCCTGACCCTTCCCCTAGAGGAGAGTAAAGCCCCTACGTTCTGCCTCTGGAGTCTGCTGTTTCTCCTTCACACTCTGCCCTTTTATGTCTTGTAGCCGTAACACTGAGACTGAAAGTTAACCACACTGAGACTAAATGTTAACAGCTACGATGGCAGCTCCCGTGTGTGGGAGAGGGATGAGAGACGGAGAAAACATAGACTTCTCACACCCACAGCCATCACCACACTGGCAGCTTTGAGAGTCAGCCCTCATTTTCCAGACCAGTTAGTTCTATAGCCACCATCAGTTTGGGGGTTTGCTTTTAGATTTATTTACTTTAGTTTGTGTGTAGGAGTGCTTTGCTCGCACATAGGCCCTGTGTGCTCAGTGCCGGAAGAGGTCAAAAGAAGGAGCTGGATAACCCTAAAATGGAATGTGGGCCATCATCATATGAGTAAGGAAACCAAAACCTGGACCTGCTCCTCTTCAAAAGCCAATACTCTTTAACCACTGAGATATCCCTCCAACCTTGACTGGTTTGATAGCTATGTTCTTCTGGTACCCATTTTTATAACCCCTCAAGCTGAGTGACATTCCAGCTACCCATGGCTTCCTCTTTGCTTTAAGGAGTTGCCCCAGTACGTACCCATGAAAATCTTGAACCACCAAGGGCCCCACTTAAATCAGGTTAATGTGTCTGCTCGCTTAGTTGTTTGGTTGTTTGGCGTTGTACTAAGGGTGAGCCCTGGGGTCTCGTGCTGGCTAGAGAAGCACTCTGCCATTGCCCTCTGTCCCTAATCCTCTTCTTACTTTTAACCGAGTCAGAAAAATGTGACGGCTTTTAATCACAGGACACGGGAGTAATAAGTAACCTCTACATGTGTCTGAATTTTGGATGCCTTTCCTTGACTCTGGGTACATACATGGTAGCCACTCAAATCCCCTAGCTCAGGGTGGACCAGGATCACCTGGCCCAGCTACAAAAAGAAGCCTACTTTGTTATTGATTCAGTGGTCCAATGACAGTCTTAACATGGACTTGGTGGTATTGCCATGTGAGAGCAATACAGACATTCAGAGGCCCCACGGAAACTCATGTACACAGAAATATCATAGGGAAGGAAAGCACACACACAAAGCAACCTGTAGCTCCACCAGTCAGCACAGTGCTCCCTTGGCCAACACACTCAAACATCCACACTCAAACAAGCACTTGACTGATCCACTACTGAGTTCTAGCCAAGGGGTCCCAGTGTATGGCCTCTGCCATGGACATTTTAGCCCCCTAATCATGGCCCTGAATGATGTCCTCTGTGGAGGCATCAGTGTTACCAGTCTGTGTTACTCCATCATTTCCAAAAGGATATGATAGGTCTGTGAAACTGTTCATGAAACAGTGTAACAAAGACAAGAGAACCAGTTGCTGGGATCCACACAAATCAGCCTGGCCACCTGGCTGCTTGCATCTTCTTCTGCTGAGTTCACCCTTTATTCAGTTTGAGTGACAAGTCTGAGATGCACACATCAGCACGTTGTGCAGTTTGGAAGTCTCAGTCTACCTGTTGGTCTCTCTGACGCTACCACTAAGGTTTTAGTTGTAATCTTAACCATTTCCTGGCTACTCTCCCAAGTCATGAGCCGTAGCCCTCGAGGCAGTAATGATCTATAGCCAGGACCATTCCTCCTTCCAGGTGAAATGAACAGCCCGCATTCTGCTTTTTGGTACACCTCCACCCCCTGCTGCACCATGGCCTCAAAGTCCACCCCTGCTGCTCACTCCTGGGTAGAACTTCTCTATTATGCAGAACTGTCTGAAAAGGAGGCTTAAATGTTTTTTCTTTCTTAGAGAGTGGCTCACAGGGAACCTCCCCATGAAGCCATGATTACAGTCAGATGGAGAGAAAGTGGTGCATTAAAGAACTGGGGCTCTATCTGGGTCACCTCCTTCTCGAACAATTCACTACTACCTAGACCTGTTAGGGCTGAGATTTCGTCCACGGCTTCATGTGACGATGGATTGCTGCTGATCATGCCCCAGAAGGAAGGCCAGCTACATGGATCAGGCTAACCTCGTCCATGAAGTGGGCATCTCGGGTCATGTGGTGGTTTGGGGCCACATGCAGAGTCGAAGGAATCACAATGGCCAATTGGAAACAATATGTAGCTCCTGAGAAGAGTCAGTCATCTGTTGGGTTAATTTCTGAGGTTGCTTATATCACAATTTCTGCCCCAGCACTTCACACACGCTGAAATATGCTGGGTCACTTGACTCAACTGGCAAAGGGTCTGGGGCAGTGCACATCTGCTCAGAGCTTTCCCTGATTCTGGGTACCACTCAGAACTAAATTTCCAAGTAGGTCATGGTGAGTGGGTCCAGTTAGCACTGATGACCAGTAGGAGGAACTCCTAACGATAGGACTTCCTCCCTCCCTTCCTCCTTCCCTCCC
>NW_021604602.1:5077677-5113017 GCF_004785775.1 Grammomys surdaster | reverse complement strand
TCCCTCCCTCCCTCCCTCCCTCCCTCCCTCCCTCCTTCTTTCCCTCCCTCCCTCTCTCCCTCCTTCTTTTCTTCCTTCCTTCCTTCCTACCTTCCCCCTCTCTCTGTCTCTCTCAATTTTTCTGTCTCTTTTCCCCTCCCTCCCTCCCTTTATTCCTTTCTCTCTTCCCTCCACTCCCCTCTCTTCTCCTCCCTTCCTTTTTCCTTTCATTCCTTCTTCACCCCTCTGCCTTCCCCTGTGAGTCCCTCTATCCCTCTCCAGCTCTGAATTGAACCTAATGCATCCATACATTCTATCTGTAATCTAAATCTCTAGATTTTTTTTTAATTTTCTTTTTTATTTGGAGAATCTCTCTCCGTTTTTGGTGTTTTTGTTTTTGTTTTGTTTTGTTGGGTTTTTTTTTGGGGGGGTGGCCTTGAACTTTCTCCATAACCTAGATAAGCCTTGGATTTGACAATACCCTTGATTTCAGCTCTCTGGGTAGCTGGTAGGACAGGCCTGTCACACACACACACACACACACACACACACACACACACGCACACGCACTTTTCTTTCTTGTGAGTAGGAGGTCCTACATGGAGCTCTTTGTCTCTTGCCCTGGAGAGACTATTCCAGACATGTCCCCAAACTCCAGGACTGCTCAGGTTGTCACTGAGGCAGGAGGGGAATTTATTTCCCACTCTGGCCTGCAAGTGTCTCAGCAATGTCTCCTGCTCCCAGGGATAGGCAGCTGAGGAAATGTAGTGTGAGAAAGCAGCAGGATGCACTGTGTAAGTGAGGGACAATCAGAGTCCTGGGGAGCAGATTACAGCATGGTGCTGGGAGAAAAGATACACCCCCCACACTGTACCCCGAAGTCCAGCAGGGATGATGGGCCTCTGGCTTTGCCAATACGCTTGGGAAATGAACTCAGTCTGATGGCCTCTACTAACAGATGTAGACGAAAAGGCTCTCACCGAGGCAGAGCTGTCTGCTGGGGAGTTCCTGTGTGGACGGGGCTTTGACAATGGAATCACATCACGAGCAACAGCCACACAGTTGATTTTTAAATAGTTCATTGTTGTTCGCCAAGATCTATCTGTTTTCTTCTCCAGCTAAGTAGGTGATTGGACAAAAGTAGACTACCCTAGTAATTACCAGCCTTACATTTCCCAAGCCTTCAACGCTAGCCATTTCACGTTCCCATCGAAACCCACCTGGGGGCTATGGAACTTGTCAAGAAAAAAAGGGGCTGGCTCGAGAGCTTAGGTGGCAAAGGGGCTTTTCCTATAAACACAAAGACCTGAGTTCAGTCCCTAGACCACAAAAGCCATGCATGCATGGTAGCACTCTGAAACAGCGCTAGGGAGGTGGAGACAGGCACACCTCCAGGGTGCAACTGGCCAGCTGGCCTAGCCTGTTCAACGAACCCCATGTGTGAGCAAGAGACCCTCTCAAAACACAACATGGATGGCTCTTCATGCACATATGTATATGTGACCCTGCACATGGATGAGCACACACACACACACACACACACACACACACACACACACACACTACCCTAGAGGTCTATTTAACTCACATTTATTTATTTATTTATTTTTTGGTTTTTAGAGACAGGGGTTTCTCTGTGTAGCCCTGGCTGTCCTGGAACTCACTCTGTAGACCAGGCTGGCCTCGAACTCAGAAATCCGCCTGCCTCTGCCTCCCAAGTGCTGGGATTCAAGGCGTGCGCCACCGCCGCCCGGCTATTTAACTCACTTTTAGAAACTAAGAGGCCAAGCTCCTGTGGTTCCAATCTGCACAGCGTTGTGTGTGGGAACCATTCAAGTTGTCACAATCGTCACGAGGCTACATGAGGAACGAGGGTAAGTCACGTCCACCCCACATCTGGATCACAACACACACAACCTCTGTCAATAGGGTCTTGCTTCTGACATACCATCTTCATGAACACAGACAGTTCTAGCAGCTTGGCACCCTCTTACCACAGGAGCCCCCACTCCACGGGTCAAGTATCTGTAAGAGGTCTGCAGATATCGAATTCATAATTCCAATGATGAACAGGTTTCATTACATGGAGAAGTCGACCACACTCAAGTCAAGAAGATAAACCCAGGTACAGTCAGGGAACCACTAGGACCTCTAGGAGACAGTTCCATTGATACCTTGACCTGCAAAGATCCCCATCCTGACTTGAGATCACGACATTGCTTTGTGTGTCCAGATGTAAGATTCCCTTATGGTCCTCTATAATCTCTGATAAGATTCAAGCAAAACATTCGTTGCAGTTCTGTACCATTGAAGAGAATGGCAGCTGCTGGCACAGTTGAACATGTAAGCAACTGCTCCTGGTTCCATTCTTATCCTCAGCTTGGCAAAGAGACATGTTAAGTGTACTATACTAGGTACTTGCCGGGGAAGGGGGCCTGAGAGATACCGCGGCTTGTTACATAAGGGTATACTCAGGGCTCAGGGAATACATACCCTGAGATGACCAAGACGGAACCTCACTGGATTCTGTTTATCAATGACCTGCTAGGAGTGAAAAAGCCAGAAACTGTTCTTGGTTTTTTTTGTTGTTGTTGTTTCGTTTTTTAATATTGTATTGGCTTTTTAAGATGTATTTATTTTATGTATATGAATGCTGTTTTTCATGTATGCCAGAAGAGGGAATCAGATGCCATGACGGATGGTTGTGAGCCACCATGAAAGTGCTGACAATTGAACTCAAGACCTCTGGGAACAGTTGGTGCTCTTAGCTGCCTAGCCATCTCTCCAGCCACCGCCCCCCTCCCGCCACCGCCCCGAAACTGTTCTTAATGGAGCAATGAAACCAAGAAAATCAGGAGGCAAAAGCAAATTGCACCAATGAATACTCAAGAATACTTGGGTATGTCAGTGGGAACTGACTGTGACCACTGCCTGACCAGCGGATGTGGGTGCTCTCTTCCTTAAGTTCTGACACCTTCATGTGTAACGTTAGAAGCTGAGAACTAGTACCTGCTCCATAGGTTGCTAACTGAATGACGCGCAACCCTTGACATGGGGGTGTGCCGTTTCTAAAAGTGCTGGCCCTGACCCATGCCCTTACTCTGGAGTCTCTCCCACATGTATCAGCACTGGGGACAGGATCTTCTCTGCCATCCCTTGCCATGTGGGCTAGTCAGTAGCGTCTCTGGCTTCTACCCAGTAGGTTTCAATGCCACCCATCCAGCTTTGACAATGACGAATGCCACCAGACATTGCTAATTATCTTCTCCTTGAGATGCATTACCTAGCCCTGCTTTCAGCCTCTCCAGATTTCTCCATATTTATGATAAAGTGCACGGGCACGAGGGACTGACGTTTCTTTAAAAGTTCTGCTTCATGTTCCAGTCTTGGGGTCCCCGCCATGCAGAAAAACACCTGCCAGACTTGAGCCTTGATACTTTGTTTTTTGTTTTTGTTTTGTTTGAGACAGGGTCTTACTATGTAGCCCTGCCTAACCTAACCGGAACTCATTATATGGACCAAATTCACAGATTTCTGCCTGTTGTTTCCAGGGTGCTGGAATGAAGAGGGCCAGCCACCACACCCAGCTATTTGCTCCCCCTGACTTTTCTGTCTTACTTACTCTCATTATCCTCTCAGCTCAACTTCCGAGTGAGATTCTCTGGTAGTCTAATATAAGTTGATAGTATTAAATGCTTAAATTAATTCAGGGGTTAAGTAGAAACTTTCTTTTTATTTTTTTGGTTTTTTTTTTTGTTTGTTTGTTTTTCGAGACAGGGTTTCTCTGTGTAGTCCTGGCTGTCCTGGAACTCACTCTGTAGACCAGGCTGGCCTCGAACTCAGAAATCCGCCTGCCTCTGCCTCCCGAGTGCTGGGATCAAAGGCGTGTGCCACCACTGCCCGGCTAGAAACTTTCTATTCCTGTAGAAAGTTTTAATTTAAAATACTCAAAATCACTGGGTGTTTGGTTGTTTGGTTGGTTTTACTTTTTTTTTCTCCCCCCAGACATGGTTTCTCTGTGTAGCCTTGGCTTTTCTGGAACTCACTCTGTAGACCACGCTGGCCTAGAACTCACAGAGACTCTGCCTCCCTCTGACTCCTGAATGCTGGGTTTAGAAGTGTGCACCACTGTCTGGCTTCAAATTGTTGGTTTTACCAATAGATATGTTTCCCCTCTCAATGACTCCTTGGGCTATTTCTGAGTTGTCGTTGTTGTTGTTGTTGTTGTTTTGTTGTTGTTGTTGGACAGGGTCTCACATATCTCAGCAGAGTTGCAACTCACAATGTATCAAGGGTGACTTTGAACTGTTGATCCTCCTGCCTCCACTAGCTCAGTGCTGGGATTATAGGTGACATCACCACCACGCCCACTTTATGCAGGATTGAGGGTGAAACCCAAGACTTGATTCATGGAGAGCAAGTTCTCTACTAACTTAAGCTATCTCCCCAGCCTGTCCCTGGCTTCTTTCTTCTAGCTGTTTATGAAGTTTTGGGGTTTGAGGAAGACAGCCATTTAATCTCCTCCGTGATAGACATGTCACCCTGTTTTCTTTTCCCCTTGGGATTTATTGATTGTATCTTGTGTATATAGATATTTTGCCTGCATGTGCCTGTGAACCACATACATTCTGATTTGCATTTTCTTGTCTTGTGTGCTGGCTACAACTACTGGGACAGTGTGCAGTACCAGCCTCACTGTGTTCTTTCACATGAGAGAAGGCAGCATGGAATGAAAATGTCAGGTGACCCAAGCCACAGAGCCATATCCAAATGGGGACCCATCGCCCATTGTATAGGCCTAGCCTTGCATCCTGCGTAGGTCACACTGATCTGTAAGATGCTGAATAACTTAGGACACGTTGTTTATGACTTAAGGAGCTGCGTGTCTTCTAGCTCTCTGAAACCCTTTTCCTCCTTCTTGAGAGTTCCCGGGTTGCAGTTTAGTTAACCTCCTGTGTTTTTGCTTTTGCCACAGGCATGGTGAAGCAACATGAAGAGCCTAAACACCTTCCATGAGCTGGGTGAGCATAGTCTACCTCCACAGATGATGTGGGCCTGTACTTCTTCCTCTCTCTGGGCAGGAGTTAAGTGTCTCACTGAGCAGAGGGTCTTTACTGGGGTGACAGGGAGACTTTCCTCAGTAGTGTGAGACAGTTAAGAAATCAAGCACAGTATGTATAGTATGGCTTCATAGGTGTCCCAGGAGTGGAGCTGGGCTGTCTGTCTGTGCTGGGGACCACAAGGCCCATTCCCACAATTCTCTCTGTCCTTACTTCCTTTCTGCAGCCCCCATCTACCTGCCCAGGTGTGATGAGGCTTTACTTAACTATAACAAACACCCAGGATAATGAAGTTATGAAGAGCAGAGGTTTATTTTTGGCTCCCTGTGTTTGAGGATGTCATTGGTCCCGCTGCTTTGGGCTTGGGGTGGTATATCTTGGAGGGAACTCATTCTTTCTACTTCATGGGTAGAAAGCAAATAGAGAAAAAGAGGAAGAGGCTGAGGCCCCAAATCCCCTTGAAGGGCACAATCCCATGACCTAAAGATATCACACTTGGCCTCTTAAAAGTTCCACCTCTTCCCTGCAGAGCCAGTAAGGTCCAGCCTGTAGCACAAAGGACTCTGGAGGAACTGTAACCATGGGGTATTTTCCACTGTTGTTCCCAAGCTGTGAGGGAGCTCAGAATGTATCTCACATTCCTCTTAACCCAGACCCCACCCACCCAGCCTCGTCATTGATGCCTCTAAGGCCACTGGATCTTCCGTCTCACATTTGGTTAGAATTACTTTCCCAGAAAAACAAAACAAAAAAAACACCAAAAAATAAGCAAACAAACAAACAAACAAACAAACAAAAAACGCTCTTGACCTTGACCAGGGGTCTGTTTCTTTAACCATCGGCAAGGAAGCTCACTTCTCTTTGCTACCCAGTATCAAAACTGGGTGCTTCCCGCTCTATCACCCGTTCACTGGTCCCGTGTCCCTAATCTGAACACTTCTCATTCCTTCAGAGTGTTGGGTGCTGGAGTTCCTGGGTCAGGTTGACTTCTTTCACTGGATCTCTCCCCATCCCAGTGATTATGTTGGGGGAATACGTGAGTTAATGTTTTGATAGAAAAGATATTCTCCATGTATATGCTTCTGTGTTCCCTAACTCCAGGTGACCATGCCATTGTCTTATAGCTTTTAGGACACTGTCCAGGTGTAAGATCTTATGTCACCTTCTAGTTTCTCCTGTGTACTCTGCTTTATTTGTGCTCAGAGGGAAATGGACCATTGCAGACACACGAGAAGCACAGAGGGGAAATAGGCCTGGGACTACAAGGGGCAGAGAATGAACCCAACAAGAGGTGAGGGGAGTCAGAAGGCTGGGCCGAGGAGGGAGGTGATCCCTTAAAGACACCAGGCTCTGGGCCTGGGCAGCTGGGCAGACAAGGGTGCACACAGGAGAGGCTGGAGATGGGTTATCAGAGTGAGGATCACTTCTTGGGCTGACAGGAACCAGAGGCTCCCAAGGCCGTGGGTATCAGCTGGACCCCCAGAGTGGGGTATTCAGAAGGTGTGTTGCTGATTTGAGGCATGGCTTACTAGTGCCCTGGGGTTAGATAAGTGGTACTGCCGGGACATAGAGACTAAGTTAGGGACAAAGAAGGAGCCTGCATGCCTGCCGTGCTCCGAGTCACCCTTGGTGGGTATCCCTTAACTAAGTTCTTCCTCACCTTAGCATCCAGTCTCTAATACCCCCAGAAAGGCCATGGAAGCATCCATGGACCTCTGAGTCCACACTTGGCATGTGGGAAGAGCTTGTTGCTCATGTGTAGATCCCTAGGGCCCTTGTGACATGTCCCTCTCATGTCCCAGACCCATCCACATATCCCATGGGCAGCCACACTGAGGGAGCAAGATACGGACAAGGTCCCTCAAGTCCTGGTGGTCTCAGGCCTCCTGTGGTTAGGAAATGCCGAGGTTTCAAATCCCCTCCCCCCCCCAACCCTGTGGCACCAGGCCACAATCAAAGAGCTGGAACTGGTCCTCAGCAGAGCCCCCAGTTATTCCCAGCCTATGTTTAAGGCCATCCCGGGTGGGGCTGGTGTAACTGGCGAATCGTAAGTAAATAGCACACACAAGTAAAGCCCTTGTTCCTTTATTTAACGCAAAACAAGGTTGTTGTTTGTTTTTTGCATTGCGTCTGGATTTGCCTGCCAGAAATGGGGGTGGCTAGAAAGAGCGCCCTGGTGGACATTTCATTAACATTTTGGTTTACAGAATTGTCACCACTTTTAAATTTGGGGTCAAATTAGTTGAAAATGTCCCAGACAGCTATCTCTTAGCTTCACCACCCCGTTGCGTTACACTGCACTACACAAACACATGAGATGTGAATGGGTAGTCAGAGATCTGATGCTCTCAGCAGATTATCGTGAGGTCACAGATGGACCGTTTCTGCGGACGTGAAGACCAGGGTGAGACTGCAAACGCTGCTCCTGTTGCGTGGTTGGATGCCGTAGAATTTTGGATGGGGCAGCCTCATCGATGCTGGTTTCTTGATCTTTTGTCACATCGGCAGAAGGTGAGATGGTGGCACTCTGAGGGAGGCGCCTGCTCTGGACCATCCGGTTTCTTCTGGTGTTTTGGATTTTTTTTTTTTAACTGCACTGTGCTTGGCTTCCTTGGGGACACATGCATCCCTACTCTCCTCCCAGACTATGGCCCCTCAGCCTGCACATTCCACAGCTCCAAGAACACTCACAGCCTTACACTCTGCAGGTGCTTGGAAACACTCCCTGACTGGATGAATGGTGGATGATGAATCTTTTTGGATGGATGAGGAGTTGCTAGGAGAACAGCCGGGCCCCCTTTTGTCATGAGAGACACAGAGACACGGCTGCTCTCCACAACATGGAGATCAAAAAAAAAATGTGAGGTGGAGAAATAGGCTGTTATCGGCCAATTGTAGAATTTCAAATTGGGGAAACTGAGGAACAAAATCATTAGCAGACTCAGTCAAGGTCTCACGTTGAGAGGCCAGGAAGGGTATCAGACACCCACCTGGCATATGTCAATCAGTATATGTATTTTTTTTTTTTTTTTAGATTTTTATTTCTTAAACTGAACTCAAAATGAGATGGGATGATGAGATGGGGGTGTGGTTTGCCTCAGGGCTGGATTGATTGGAGGCAGGAGAGGGGCTTGGAGGGAGGGAGGTACTCAAGGATGTGGGAGGTGGGGGGATTTGGGGAGCTTGGACACAACCTCATCAGGATGAGGTTGGGCCCAAATGGGGAGGGATTTCAGGGTGGGACTGGAAGGGGCTTGGGCTGAAAGTAATGAATGACCAATGGCTGGGGAGAGATTCTTTGAATCAGGGCTTTGGCTGAAATGAACCTTGGGGTAGAGGTTGGAGGGGTGACTGGGTTGAAGATGTGTGACAACGGAGGCGCGGATGACCAATGGCTGATGACCATGAGGTGTGTGCTGTGATCATGATTTGAACGACAACGGTGACAATGACTTGCAAGCAAGTACTCAGAGCAAGGTAAACACGGCTCACACTTAAAGCTTAGGGCATAGGTTCCTACCCAAATAATCTAAGAAGCAAAATATTCCTAACGGGGATCCAAGGACTGTGTAGCAGCCAGACCCCAAACATGAGCTGGGTGCTACACAGGACTCTCTCCCATTTCTTTCTATTTTTTTTGTTTGTTTTTGTGTTTTTGTTTTGTTTTGCAAAAAAAGATAGAAACTCTTTTTAAAAATAAGTCAAAAAATCCTACCTAAGAAGCTGGCTAGGTGTTTTGGGATCTGAGGGTCCTAACCTCAGCCACACAAAGGTACATCCATGGCTGTGGACAGCTGCTTTCCCACGTCTGCCATAGAACAAGAAAACACTCCACAAGCAATAGTTTGCACTAAAGCCTATGGAAAACTTAGTGGGGGCTGCATTGCTCACTCATGTTGCCAGGGGGGCACTTGTGGTTCAAGGTACACTTAAGTCTGAAAGCACGTCTCTATTTTCTACAGGGTGAGGGGCAGGCATGGGGTGGGGTCTGGGGGGCATGAGGTGAAGTCTTGGGGGTAGGGCTCTAGGGTGGGGAGTGGGCTGCCCAAGAGGCAGCACCAAATGGCACATTTTGACCTAAAGGGGCCAATTTTTCCCAAACTGGACATGAGCCAGGAGGCTCCCCATTTTGAGAAACGCTATTGGGATCGACCTCAATATCAAGTGTACACAGCCAGGATAGGCCAAAACCTTTCGGATCCCAGGATGAGACTAAGTCTCCATCAGATCCTACTCTCGGAGTCTGGAAGTGTTTTGGTATATATCCTTCGTTCCTAATTCTGAATTTGGGAGCTAGAGAGGACCTTGGTGTTTGGGTGTTTGCACCCCTCCCTTATGGGGAGGGGTGGGGAAGTGGCCCAGGGTTGAAGGTAAGGATCTCGCCAAGAGTCACAGAGCGAGTGAGCAGCAGGATTGGGACTAGGTCCCTACCTCTCTGCCAACCTGGGGTCTCTCTCTGCCTGGCACACAGCCACTCCACACTGCAAAGCCACAAATCAATCGGTAAGATCTAAGGGTTGCGGTGTGAGACTTGATGTGAGTGTGCATGAGAATTAACGAACGAAAGAGTTTAGCCCTTTTCACAGTGAGTGGTCAGCACAACACTCGTATGGTTTCACGAGGACCTGGTGGCTGACACCCCTCTCTGGGAGAGGGACCTCAGTACCAAGCCCTGGTTCTGTTACCATGTTTTTTTTTGGTCTTTTTGATATTTTATATTTGATATCTGATAGAGTTTAGAATAACATACTTATTTCTTTAACTCGTTTAGAGATGAAATTCTTATTATTATCATTATTCATTATCATGCATTAATAGGGAAATACGGGGTTCTTAGATAGCGTGGCAGCATGTCACACAGCAACACAAGACAATATATGTAAGCATAGCGTTCACTAGATTCCACACAAATGAGCAAACTCCACCACAAAGAAGCGCAGACCGCATAGAGCTCTGAGGAACCCCCGATAATAGGGAAGGGTCTGGGGGTGGGTGGGGGTGGGGAACGCTGCTTAGATCTCCTCATCACCAGCCTCCTTGTTGAAGGTGGTCATGTCGATCTTCTCGGGGAAGATGATATTGACCGCCAGCTCCTCGCCGCTGTTGTACTGCAACAGCAGATTCTTCTTCTTGCGAAGCATGTGGTTGTAGCGCAGGTTGGACACCCAGGTCTCACACTTGTTGAGAAAGACGATGGTCACGGTGCCCAGCACCACCAGGCTGGTGAGCACGCCCAGGATGGTGAAGCAGATGGCCTGTCCCTCGGTGAGGAGAGGGGTACTCTTGTTGAGCTCTTTCATGGACACCTTCAGGATGTGGTGCTCGGGCCCCTGAACAGGAAGCTCGTGCACCCCGGGGGTCAGGCGGTAGGTGAGCCCGTAGCTGCTGGGCAGGTGGGTGACCTGCACCGGGCTAGACCCGCGCTTCTTCGCGCACGTGGGACCCATGAACGGGGGCTTGCACAGACACTCGAAGCTCACCTGGGTGTGCTGGAGGCAGGTGCCCCCGTTCAGGCACGGGCCACTGGCGCAGTTGCTCACCGGGCGGCTGCAGGTCTTGTCAACGAATCCAGCTGGGCAGCGGCAACGGAAGTCACCCCCGATGTCGGTGCAGACGCCATCGTTCTCGCATGGGTTAGGGGTACAGCTGTTGGTCACGATCTCACAGAAGTTGCCAGAGAAGCCAGGGGGGCACAGGCAGGAAGCATGCGAGGCCTGGCCCTCATCATCCACGCAGGCGCCTCCGTGCTGGCAGGGAGAACTGGAACACAAAGACACGGTAAAGAGCCCTCGGGGGCTGGGCTAGGACAGAGCAGTAGGAACAGAACCGACCTCCCATGTCCTCTCCCATGCCCTCTCCCACCTCTTAGTGTCTCAGGCCAGAGCACAGATTGTAAGTCACTAGTCAGATGGGGAAACTGAGGCTGGGAGAGGCAGCATTAGTAACAGTGTGGAGTAAGATCTTTCACTGGGTTCATCCCTCAGAAGAGGAGAGTAAGGGGCACATGGGCTTTCCAGGGGGAGGTCTACTGTTAGTTAGGGGTTCAGTCTGCGTCCCCCCACCCCTGATCGTTTTTATTTCTAGTGGAGTGGGCCCAGCTAGCTATTGTGAGGGAAACCCTTGGGGACTCTCAGTGAAAGAAATACGGGTTGTATCTGTGCTGGCAGGAGTGGTGTCTGTGGCTAGCTGTTTAATAGTGGTCTATTCACCCAAGTGCAGCTTGCAAACTGAAGCTGTTTGCTCAAAGCGGTGCACATGGAACATTTAATGTAAGTGCTTTTAAACGAGCTAGCCCTTTGTCATCCGATAAATGCCAAAACTCCAGGGAAAGAAAAGTAACCCCACCCCCCCATACACACACACCCCCAACACACACAAGGAATAAGCATTGCAGCTTCAGGCCGAGGGCCGCAGAGTAACTGGGCTCTGAAAACATCCTGGGCCCCTGGGTTCTATTTTGACAGACTAGTTCAAGTCTGTTAGAACAGAACACGTTGAAAGGTCTTGCTCTGTGTTTTTCCCTTTCCAGTAAACAGCGGTGAAGTTCAGTGGTCACTACCTTCAATGTCTCTTCTAAATACAGATCTTTAGACCCCTATATTCCTGATTATTCAAAGCTTCAGCAGATTCCTGGGTCTTGAACAGACCATCCCCTAACCCCCCAGAATCTGTTTCTCACTAAGGCTAGCTAATACTAGTGCCCCCCCCATCTCCTCCAATCTCCTTAGATGTCCCAGAAAATCCAATTGAAATGCCCTAAACTGCCCCCTACAATATGGTAAGTGGGTTTCACAGCCTGGCCCTGCTGAACTCTGATCTCTTATTATGTTGCCTTTCGAAAATTATCCCGCTTGGCATTGCCATCCCCGGTTCAATCAGCTGTCACTCACCAGCATCGGAGCCTGGGGATGTCAGGGGAATATAAAATCGCCTTCAGGACCATTTTTTTTAAAAAAAAAATTATGGAAATGACACATTCCTACATAACCGACCCCCATACCCAGTCAGAGTGGATTGGAGGGGGCACTGATTGAGGGAGCACATCTTTCATCGGGTTACAGGTCCTATGGGTTAGGCTGAAAGGTTCCTGGGGATGGGGGAGAGGCAAGACTCCCAGAGTGAGGTCAGAATATTTACCCATTGATCACGCAGGGCCCAGCCTTGTGCTGACAGTCCTTTCCAGAGAACCCAGGGGTGCAGGAGCATTCGTACTGGCCTTTGTCGAGGTCCACGCAAGTTCCATTGTTGGCACAGGGGGTTGAGGTGCAAGCCCGGATGTCTGGGAAATGGGGGAAAGAATCACCTAGTGCTTAGCTTTCTTTCCTTTTTTTTTCTTTTTTCTTTTTCTTTCTTTTCTTCTTTTTTTTTTCAGAAGCGGCTTCTCATATTCAGGGACAGGGTCTCCAAGCCTGAGAGCCAGTGAGGGCTGACACTTCAGGGGGAGGGAAAATCCCCCCCCCCCGCCAACTCTTCACACATTCCCAACTAAGTCCCCTATTGGGAAATGAGAAGTCTAATTTAGCCACAGCGCTGCCTTCCCAATCCGTGGTCCCTCTGTTCTCAGGTTCTGAACTAAGGGGGTCCAGGGATAAAAAGGCTACATCTTTTGAAGGCAGCAAAATTAGAACCATTGAGCAGTCTCCTGTCCATACGGGTTTCCATGAGCACTGCTGTATCTCCAGTGTGTTTTAATACCCCTGTCAGGACCACCTCATTATTCGGGATCAGCAAGCCAGGGATGAGCTGAACAAAGGGGCTTGGGGCAAGGGTTCTCCGACTGAGAAGAGAGACCCCATCTTCCCAGCAGGGCCAGGAAAGGAACCTTTGTGGCTATCCAACCTGCTGCTCCACAGAGTTCAGCTCCTTCCTGCTCTGCCTCAGTTTCCCTCCATATAAAAGAAGGGGAAAAAAAGCTCTCTTTGCTGATCCCCGGGGGGGGGGGTTCTATAATTTTGAGCTGTAGAAAGCCAGGGCTAGCCAGAGAGACTGCAAGTGAGGGCGGGGGGAGGGGCCTGGGGGGGGGCAGGAAGGGTTTTCCTGTATCAAGGCTACACATGGAGATTTTTCTCTCCTTTTTTCAAAGGGCCTTGCACCCTGACTGAGGGGAGGCCAGTGTCAATCAACAGAAAAACCTGCAGGAGCCCTGTGTAGTGCAAGAAAACATAAAGAGGACTTATCTTTCCAGGATAGCGCCAGCAAAAACGTTAGTGTAAAGAGCCGCAGCAGCTGGCTCGGAGGACTTCTCTGCCCCTGCACTCCTGTCGACTGGGGTCTTGAATTTAAGATAAAGATCTGGCGACCACCACCGCCAGACTATGCCTGCTCATCCCCCCCCCCTAAAAACCAACTCGCCCAGAGCCTCCAACCCTAAAGACGGGGTAAATCAGCTGCTGAATGGAGAGGTCCGAGGGGACTCTCTGCTTGAACTGCAGCTGTGGCCATGCAGGCAGTAAGGGAGAGAGCCAGCAATTACCCAGGGGCTATTTCCCCCCTGAGACAACCCTTGACCTCCACCATTTCCACTCAGACAACCATTGTGAATCTGATGGAGAGAGGCTATGCATGCGGAAGGCTCTGTGAGGAAGAATTCTGTCTGGAAAGCTGTTTGGGCTTCAGATATTTAAAATGGAGGGATCTAGACTAAAAGCCCACCCTAGTCAGTGGTTTTTCCTACCACCCCTAAACAAGTAGCTGCTGCTGCTGCTGCTGCTGCTGCTGCAAGGGGCTGCAGAGCCATGTTTGGAGGATGAGTCAGCTGCAGCAAAAACCTTCCTCCACCCGCCAAACCACTACTCAGGAGAGGGAGACTATAGACAATTTAGGGTACCCTTTGCTTCTTTGGTCCTCGGTTTCCCTATTTGTCATTGTCAGTGTTGAGGAGGCAGTTCCTTGGGTATCTAGCCATCTGTCTTTCTGCTGGGATATCACCTTGGGGGTGAGGGGGGATACACCCTTATTCCCCAGGACTTCAGTTTGCCTGCACTTTGTGGACAGGTTTAGCAAGTGAAAATGGCCTTGAAACAATGCAGCTGTCAATCTCCCAATGACCATATAAATCAATGACGTCAACACATAAAGCCAATCTGCACCTTAACCCTTTCCCAGCCTCTCCCCACCACCAACCTCCCGCAACACCTGAGTGACCCCCCCCCCCGTCCTGTTCTCCCCCATGGTTTACACTCAGCCCACCCCTTCCCTATTTGTTTGTTGGCTCCCTGTTCTTGATGTTTGAGCCTCTCCCACAGCACACACAGAACTCCCCAACCCCCAAACTCCAGCAACCTGTGCAAGCAGCTCCAGTCCGTGGTCCAGCCGCCCTAAGCATGGTGGGTTTTTTTTTTTTGGTGTTTTGTTGTTTGAATTTTTTTTTTGTGA
Source organism: Grammomys surdaster (assembly GCF_004785775.1). Classification (NCBI taxonomy): domain Eukaryota; kingdom Metazoa; phylum Chordata; class Mammalia; order Rodentia; family Muridae; genus Grammomys; species Grammomys surdaster. Next base: position 5,098,603 of record NW_021604602.1, on the reverse strand, counting down.
GTCTTTATTCAACAGGCAGTTTCCCCGTGACCCCACCCCTGACCCACCACCCCCAAGTTCGGGAACCCGAAGTAGTGAGGTGAACAAAGTATAGTCTATACATCTGAGGAGGCCTTTGAGGCCCAGCAGGAAGTGTACATGCACTATAGATCACATACTACAACTAGAGAGCCTTAGGGGTTCTGGAATATAGCTCAAGGTGGAGGGGGGAGAGAGGAGACAAAGAAAAGGGGTGAGGGGAGGTTCAGGTCAGTGCCCACCTATTTCGCAGAATTTCCCGTCCCAGCCATCCTTGCAAATGCACTGCCATGGTTCCTTGCAGACTCCATTAACACAGCCTGGGGCAGTGACGCACTTGTCACACTGGGGGCCCTCCCAGCCAGGCTGGCACCTGTGTGGACAAAGGGGGGAGAGAGGGACACATGAGGGGGAGCAGGGGTCCAAAGGGGACTCCAGTTGTCTTCTGTTGAATGGAGAACACTTGGTGGTCTTTGTAGAGTCCCAGGCCAGTGGCCCCCTGGAACAAACAGCAGCCACCTGAATGGAAAACTCAGAGAAGGTGCTCTGGGGCAGAGACACAAGGGTCTTCCAGACCCCACAAGAATCACATTTGGGGCAGTGATCTACAGTGGCCTCCCCCCTGCAGGACACTCTTCTGATCCCCCCCTCCTGCACCCCCCCTTCTCTCTCCCTCCCGCCGCCACCAGTTTTCTGCAGAACCAAGAAAAAGCTGTGACGCAGTTTATTTAGCTAAGCACCCCCCCACCTTTCAGCCTGGTTTCAAGACTCCACAGGACCCCACCAGCCCCCCCAACAACCCTAACCCTTCTATTACCTGCAGACATTGTCAGGCTCACAGAATCCATACTGGGGGTCGCAGGGTGGGTCGCATTCAGCCCCTGAGAAAGAGAAAAAGGGTACACAATTCACCCCACAAGGCCTAAAGGACACTACTAAGTCCATTTTCTCTCAAACGGCCTGCTGCCCCTCAGCAGGGGGTCCAAAGACCCTCTTGGGTCCTACCAGCCTGGCACACAGTAGGCACTTCTTATCTGTGGATACCTACCTAGAAAAACAATCTTGTTTTCTCTTAACCATGGGGTAAGCACAGCACACCCCTGATTCTCCAAATGCAAAGCAGACACCTTTCTCCCCAAAGAAAATAAAAGCCCCCACACCCCTAAAAGTAGGAATGAGGGACAACGCAGAGGTAGCCTTTGACCCCTGGCCATTCTGTCAAGCCTCCCATTTGCAAAGTGAGCTAAAGGGAGGGTTTTTGGGGTCTCTGGGAAAGCCCAGACAAGCCCACCTGCCTAGCTTACAGGTTAAGCAGCTAGATTTTACCCCAAGATTAACCCTAGTTAAGCCAGGCAATCAAATCCTACCTCCCCCGCCTCTCCTACCCCACACTGGTCACATAAAAAGAACTGCGCAATAGCTCTGCAGGGCCTCTGAGATTCCGACACTTCTTAAGGGAGTCTGACACTTTAATAGACACCTACTGTATGCATTTATTCAACCAGTTCTCGGCTTCCCAGACAGCCCCCGACCCCCCACTCACAACTATTGGCGCATTGAAGGCTGGGGTCGCTGAGGGAAGGGGGCAACTCTCTTCTGCTAGAGACAGATGGCCTCTGCAGACAGAAGTGTCGCAGCCCCTCACCTAGAGAAATGCGCCACGCAGGAGGGGCTCCAGCTGTGCTCCTGTTGGAAATTGGGGGCTACGACTGCAAAATCACCCCCCAAAGCCCCTAAGACCTATTTCTAAGCACATAGGCCGTGGCAGACACCCCCAAAGTTGCACCTTAGACCTTTTTTTTTTCTTAAATAGAATACCTCCCAGCGTAGTCTCCTTTTTTCATACCTCCTCAATCTGCGCAACGACACCCCTCTGAAGGCCACTTCTGCTGGGCGAGAAGGGGCTGGGACCCTCCACCTCCCACACACCCTGGGACCCCGGGATTGGGCTCAACACACAAGAGTGGCGCGGGGGGGGGGGTGAGGCAGGCACAGTGCGGGGCTTAGGGTTAGGCGGGACGGGCGGGACTTGGGGCGCACGGGACAGGGAGAATGGGGTGGTCGGCGGGGTGGTCGGCGGGGCATCGCAGGCTTCCCCAGAGGGGGCGCAAGCCAAACCGCCAGGGGGGCTCACCATAGGTGCTGGGGCCGAAAGCCAGCAGGAGCAAGAGGACGGGCAGGAGGGCTCCGGTCGCGGTCATCTCTGGGCGGCCTGGGTCGTGGTCCGGGGAGCGGAGGCGGTGGAGGGGCTGCTCCGGGGGCTGCGCTGGGCTTCTGGTTGCGGACCACGAAGCGGGCACGGGTGTCCAGCGGGAAGAAAGCCAGGATTGCACCGGGGCGCACGCTACTAAGTGCGGCTGCCGAGGAGCTGCTGCGGCGGCCCGCGCGCCGCCTTTTCGTACTGTCGGTCCCCCCCCCCCGGCCCCCGCCCACGCCCACGCCTCGCGCGCACGGGGCAGGCGCCGGCCAGTCCCGGTGACCCACCCCCTGGCGGGGCCGCCCCCCAGCGCCGAGGCGCCCGGAAGCGGCTCGCGCACGCGGCCACACTCTTTGGCTAGACGGGTACCTGCGCACGATGGGCACGCGGTCCGTACACAGGACAGCACGCGGCTAGAGGCGGAGGCGGCGGCGCTCGCACAGGCCCGCTTAGCACAAGTCTCAGGAACCAAGCCAGGCGGGTGAAAGCCCTTGCAACGCACTCAGAATGCAAAACGCTCACAGACACTGTAAGACACTTAGGGCTGGGGTCCCGCGCACACATGGCGCCGGTCAGAAGCCCAGGAGGACCCAAACGCATACCACGAAGATGTGGAAGACGCACATGATCACAGATGCACACACGAAAACCACCACGAAAAGCCGAAGCCCCCCGACGAGTCTCGCCATTGTGGAGTTTGGGGATGGTGCAGATGCACTTGCTCCACGGACCCCCAACCCAAACACACCTTTCAGCTAGGCAAACCTTAATGCCTGTCCCTGGGGCACAGGTCACAGACCGGGGCAGCAGGAACACTGTCCGATCTGTTCCAAGCAGGGGAATCGCCAGCTATGAAACACTGAGAGTCCTCCTGCCTATGCCGCCCCTCCACGCAGCCTGCCTGTAAACACAGGAGACCACTGGTAAACACCGACGACATCATGCGTCAGCCCCCACCCCTCCTCCTTTCTCAGGTACCACATTCACAGTTTGGGCCTTATCATGCTGAAACATAAAAGCACCGATTCTGTCCAACATGTTCAGCTACACACCTGATAGCAACACCTATGCCCAGTCCCCAAATCTGTCTCACACAAATCACACCAAAGCACACACAATCCAACCCATTTTTGTTCACAGTGACACACGTTGACAGTCTCACCAATATGTTCACTGTCAAAAGCAGACAGACAGAAACACACACACACACACACACACACACACACACACACACACTCCCACTTAGTGGCTTTCAACCAAGGGATGGCTTAGAAGATGGGAGTGTGGGGGGGGGGGGCTATTGATTCTGCCAGTGTCCCTGGGGCTATCTCTTTTTCCTGTTAGCCCCCCAGCTAGGGCTCAGAGCCTTTTCCTCAGCTGGGAACCCCCCCCATCCCATTTCCTGTTCTGAGGCTCAAAAGAAGAAGGGAGAGCTGAGTGGACTGATACATTTACTGGGCCAGAAAGGTGGCTCACTGGGTAAAGGTGCTTGCAGCCAAACTGGAGTTTGATCCTTGACTCCGGCAGTTGTCTTTTGGTCCCCCAGAACCCCCTTAAATAAAATGTAAAGTGGCCATTGATGTAGCTAGTTTGGTAAACTAAGCCTGACAGCTTGAATTTAATCTCCAGAACCCCACATGGTGGAAGGAGAGACTGAGAGTTCTCTTGTCTGGCCAGTACATCTCTCTCTCTCTCTCTCTCTCTCTCTCTCTCTTTCACACACACACACGCATGCACACACCTCTGTCTCTCTATATGTAAAAAGAAATGTGAAAAAAAATAAAAATCAAATAAATGTTTTAAAATAAAAAAATAAAATATAAATAAATAAATGTTTTTTTTTATTAAATGTGAAGGTTGACTAGATGACTCAGCAGTAAAGACCATTTATTGTTTTTCCAGAAGACCCAGGTTCAGTTCCCGGTACAGTCGGTGGCTGCTCACCACTGATTGTAAACCCGGTTTCAAGAGCACTAGACACACATGTGGTATACACACATATGTTTACATGCATAAGAAAAAAAATCTTTAAATAAAATAAAATGTAAACAAATGAATGAATATAAAGCCTTTTAAGCTCTGAGAAAAGATGTTGGGATTTTTAGATGGATCATCCAGGTCTGCTCAATTTGCATATATTAATTGCTCTCAGAGGCTGTGAGTTTGTGTTTCCCTAGTCATGGCTTCCTCTTCCTCTCATATGAGGTGGGGAGGGAGGTTGGTTAGGCAAGGGACTTTAACTCTTTGAATCTGGAGGGGCACGTCTTCAGCCAAGGGGGGGTGCGTCTGACCTTGCCAGAGCAAGTTGGAAGAGTTTTGCCATTTTAGGGGATTGGAAGCCAGACAGTGGCAGAAAGCTGAGGACAGACACATGGTTTGAGTGGAGGTTGAAAGAACTGAGGGTAATGTTCTTTTCTTGTGCTTTCTGCAGAAATTGTGAATTAGGGCTTCCAGAAGAAGCCTCTAAAAAGGCTAGAGGAAGCAGTCAGAGTCCCCCTGAATTGGTGTGGATCCATTGACTCCCTTAGGTTAACAAACTGAGGCTAATACAGTAAGGATTTGTGTTTGGGGAGGTAGGTGTTGTTTGGATCCCCCCCTCCCCAAGACTTTGGTTAAACTGAGAGCAGCTAACAGGTGCCACTGTGCCCTCCTCTGTGATCTCTGAGGTCTCCTCGGCTCTCCATCTTCTCTTTTTTCCTTCCAAATCCCCTGACCTCAGCCTCCAAAATTATCCCAAGCAGTGCACTGTGGCAGGCAGACTGGAGGGGCTGGGTTCTCAGCCAGAGCTAAGGCAATGGGAGGATCTTGGGGCTGAGCCCCTGGGATGAGGGCTCCTGTTCAAGGCAGCGTGGGGGGGGAAGTGGGGTACATAGAGTACACAAGAAGCCCCAGATTAGTGAGGTGAACCCCTCACTTAGACTCCATTTCCCCTTCCTAAGCCCCCTCTCCACCTTGCCCTCCCCAGGGCTGGAAAGGAAAGCAAGTCACAGGCGCCGCCTAGGTGCCTAAATGTCACGGGCTTAAACTAAAGGGCACTCCTTTGGCTAATGAGAACTTGCTTTCTAATCTCAGATCCATCCCGTGCCTGTTGAGAGGGCGCTGGCCCATCATCCCCTTCTCTGAGCCATGTTTCCATGTTTATGAGCAGGGATCACACACCTGTCCCTGATAAGACCTCAGGATTTTGTAAGCAGAAAGCTCCGAGCCTGAAAGGTCCAGCCACAGCCCGGGCTGGACTTCCGCGCCAGAAAGCTAAAGGGATCTCGGAGGGAAGCAGACAGAGTCCTCTTTTGGAGCCCCTACAGGGTGGCTTTGGGTGGGGAGTTTCCTCTTTCAGGACTCACAAGCCCAGGAGTTTTATGAGGGTTTGCTCTGGTCTCAATAAAGCGTTTGTTAATGCTGCCGGCTGAAGATGTCTGTGTAATGAGCATACGCCGAGAACAAACGAGTGAGGCAGGAGCCTAGGGAGGGGAGGTTGGAGACTGTCACAGGCTCAGAGGCTGCACAGAAAGCATGAAAATGCCAATCCAATCCCTTGGGGAAAAAGTCGGCACAGTCTGCCGTTTGCCAAGCAGATCTCGGGGGCTGGGAGTCACGCCCCGCTCCTCTATCTGAGCATCCCTCCTCGGCCCCTCCTCTTCTCTTGCATCTGAGTTCAGACCCCTGGACTCACAGGGGTGAGGCCGGCAACCCCCTAGGGCAAAAGCACTGTCCAACTGTCACCATGGCAGGGCGGTAGCCGGAGGGGAGAGGCGGGGGGGGGGGGGGGGGCGGGGGGGGGGGGTCTATGCAGGTAGCAGAGACTGAATCTGCTCTTGGAGGGGGTGTGGGTTCGCAGGAAAAGTCTAGGCTGCCTCGGAATTAGGCTGCTTCTCTTCGGCCAAACCAAGGACTCTAACTTTCAGGCTCTCGGGAAGGCAGCAGAGGAAAGCAAAGGGATTCTGTCTTGCAAAAGAGATGCTCTGGCTATGGGTCAAAGTTTTCTGAAAGAATCCGAAAAATGCTGTCTCTGGCTCATTTCCAGTACCCCACTCCCCTCTCCCATTCTTCTTCTCCAGACCCTATAGTTGCCTCGAGCCCTTAGCAGACCACTCGGCCCTTGATTAAATACAGAATTGCTGGTCAGGGAAACCCAATGGGGAGGAGCTGATGGGCCTCTCAGACAAGCCAGCCTCGGTCTGCACGGGTTAAGCCAGCTGGTGAGGGGGGGGGAGGGGTTAACCCCAGGTTGACATCTTGCTCCACACCCCCATTGAGAATCTCTGAGCCTTGAAGCTTTGTTTCTGCCTAGGCTGGACTGTGGGTTGGGGAGGTGTCAGATTCTCTGCTGATTAGTCCTGGGAAAGTCTACAGATAAGTAAACTGAGGCCTGATGAGGTTCTCAGGGTGGGGGCCGGGGGTGGGGGAGGAGTGCTTTTATTGCTCTCTCTAAAGCTGACATTCTCCATCTTCCATTTGGGCAGTGACACGGCCCTGCCTCCCCCTCCCTTTCTTCTGCTTTTTTTCTTCCCCCCAAGGCCAGGTCTAACTAAGAGCCCAGAGACACAGGCATATATTAGGCCTGGAGCTGTGGCCTCACCACATGCTAAGCACCACTACCTGTTCTCACTCCTCAAGATCTCTTTATTTCTGCTCCGGTATAGAGGTTTTCAGGTTCCCCAGAGCTTCCTGGGAGCCTGGAGCTGTGGGGCTGCAAAGCTTATTCAGAGCTGAGCCTTGAGGGTTTTGCAGATGGCCACAGAATAGCCAAGCTGGGAATCAACGCATGGCCGACTGACATCTAAGCCTCAGCTCTCTGCTCAGAGGGCCAACCACGGGGCCAAGATAGAATATGGCTGAGCAGAGAATGAGGCCACCCCAGTGTACCTCCAAAGCCCTGGTTTATTTCTTGGGGTAGGAGGGAGTGACTCAGCACTCTTGAGTGCTGCAAGACTCTTCAGGCAAACAGAAATGTGAAAATGGGATGCCGAGATCTGTTGTCTCTGCCCTTGGAATTCTACATCCTAGCCACAGTACTGGAGAAGAAATCCCCCCATGCCCCACCCCACTCCTTCTCTCTGCCACAGAGGGCCAGGACCAGAGGCAGAAGACCAGGGAAATGAGAGGCACACAGGGTACATTTAGGCCTGAGAACATGACGATTCTGTTTCAGGGTCAATCAGAGAAAAGACTCTTCAGTCTTAAGTGGCTTTACATTCAGAGAGCTGGGAGTTTGGTCCATGACTGTAGAAATGCAAGCCTTCTGGGAGTCTGATGTGTGGGGCCAGAGAGGTGCATCGTGACCTCTCCTGAACGCGCTAAGACCTTCTGAAGGTAGCTGGGGCACAAATCCTGCTGAGTCCCAAGTTCTCATGTAGGTCTACCTAGAATGCCTAGAATGTGGTCCTGATACAGCTTTGGCAAGCTTGAGACACAGAATCGTACTGAGTTCCACATGTAGCGCTGGTTGGGGCAGGGTCTCTGCTCTCTCCAGACACTAGTTTTTTTTTCTTCCTTCCTTCTTCCTTTCTTTCTTTCTTTCTTTCTTTCTTTCTTTCTTTCTTTTTTTTATCAGTGAGAGGATTAAAAACCTCTCCATTCCTTCACTGACTACATGAATATCAAGTTCACGTCACTTGCGTCAACCAAATCATCCTCTTAAAGGGTACCACTGAGTCATGCAGCAGGGAGACACTCAGGGGGTCTCTAAGAGTGTTAAGTGACTCCTCCTCATGTTCTTTTACTCCCGAGGTAAATTCTCCCTCCAACCAGGAGGGAGAGCATTCAGAAGAATGAGAAGTCTTTTCATCATGTAGCTGCCATTACAAGCATCAGCAAAGACTGCAATAATTCTCCAGGTATCACAAATTCCCAGAAGTTAATTTTCCAGAAAACAGTGAGTGAGTGGCTCTCCTCCTTAAAAGCAATATCCATATATTCAGAATTAGAAAAATCCCTACTGTGGGCCCAGGAAGGGACAGTGCTAGGTGTCCAAAGGGGTACAGGCTGGGGAAGCAGGTAGAGCACTTTTATCGTGGGAAGGAAGACTTTGGGCTGAGTAGGATGCGTAGGAGTGCTCCAAGCTGGACGGTCTTCAGGGTGTATGTGTGGGGGGTGGCCTGGGTGAGGCTTGTGCCCGTGTGCTCCTGTGCAGTTACTACAGTGTGAGGCAAGAGCTGAATATGGCATGACCGCGGTCCCAAGGGCTCAGGATGGGGCTGGAGAGATGGCAGTAGTTAAGACTTCTCATGCTCTTCCAGAGGACCCAAGTTCCGTTCCCAACATCTATGCTGAATAGCTTGTATCTCCAGGTCTGGGGGATCTGTGACAAGTCGGATTCTGATTCTGAAGCCATTGTTGCTGAATTAGGACAGATTTTTTAGATCTGAATATGGAAGTTTTTGCACTGCACTCCAGTCTCGGGTTTTGTTTGTTTGTTTGTTTGTTTGTTTTGGTTTTACTTTGTTTCTTTGTTGTGTTTTGGGAAATCCCAACACACTCTTCTGACCCCCAAGGGCACCCATACTTACACGAACAAGCCTACACTCATGCACATGATTAAAATTGAAATCTAAAGCAAAACAAAATATATGGTGGGGATGGGGGGGTGGGAGGGGAGACTGAGGCAGGAGGATAATACAAGCCCAAAGGTCTGAGACACCGTGATGAGACCTCTTAATAAGCCAGCAACAAAGTATAGAGGTTTAGTTTGTCTGGCAAGATTAAAAATAAAAACAAAGAAACAAACACACAAAAACAAAATAAAACCAAAACCAAAAAAAAAAAAAAAAAAATCCCGAGGCTGGAGTGTAGTGCAAAAGCTTCCATATTCAGATCTAAAATCTGTCCTGATTCTGCAAACAATGGCTTTAGAATCCAAATCCGCCTTGTCACAGAGTCCTTTGACCACGACTACAGCAATGACTACGTAGTGGTGGCAGTAGTGGCAGCAGCATCGTGCCCAGACTTGATCAGAAGCCTTGGAAATAAAGCCAAGCCGTCCATTCCTGTGTAGTGAAGAACCACCCACTTTGGTTGGAGGACAGCAAGTGACAGCAAAGGCCAAGGACACCAGATCAGAGACTGCTTTTTGTCACCGGAAAAGTCCTCCTTTTAAACCTGGAGCCCGGACAAGGGACAAGGGAGGACCCTCCTCCTGGCCCCAGATCAGTTCTCAGGGTGCAGGGATAGGTGTGTGTGTGGGTGGGACAGAACTTCTCGGCTGGCTCTCCACTGTCTATAAAAGAGAGTGCTGTGTGGTGGTTTGCACCCCCCCCCCCAGCTGTTGGCAGGAAGCTCTGTCAAGTTTAAGACTATGAAAACATTGCTCTCGAGGAATCTCAGATTTTTCTCTTTCAGTTTTGTAAGGAAACATTTTCATTTTCATTCATTTGTATTCAAAAAATGTTTTTCCGTGTGCTTTTTGGGTCCAGGACGGGCTTGAGAATCTCTCGAATGGAGAAGGCTATCACCCTGTCGTCAAGAAAAGGAGAGAAACTTAAGCCAGTTTGCCCACTAGCGGTGCCGGTGGCGGTGCCGCGCCGCCCCCTCTCTTTATGAGTTCTCACTCTGGACCTGTAGCGAGCCTGTCTGTGAGCCTCCTCCCTGGGCCTCATCGCTGGCCAGAACACATCTTCTCGCTCCGGTGTTAATGGATTGTGCACATGTGTCTGACCTCAGCAGGACCAGAGACATCTTGTTCCTCCTTGTACCTCGCGGCTGGTGGCCTGCAGTCCTGCCCGTGAGCTGGATGCGGATTAAGTGAATTAATGAATAAATGAATGAGGCACAACATGTTCTCTGAGGGTTACCATGGGCCCCTCAGAAAGAGCCCGTGTCCTAGCAACTGGCCCCAGCAGCAGGTCCCTCTCCGACAGCAGCCTTCTACTTCCCAGGGATGGCTGACCTCCCCAGCAGTCTTCCAGGAGGGTCCCCCCAGGTTGCAATACTGTTCCCACATAGTTCCATCACAACCGAGGCCCCCCCAGATCTTATACTGGGAATGTGGGTAGCGCCTGTGCGTCAGATCACATCCAGAGCCCCCCACTGCCTCCCTCCACCAAGCGCCTGGTTCCTAGGCTCTCTCTGCGTGTGAGCCAGCCGTTCCTATGGTGACGCTCTGCACCTCCGGGAGGCCCTACCTAGCAAGTCTGCAGCCAGGCTCCAGCCAGCGAAGGACAAGGGGGTGCTAGCCCGAGCTGACCCACCCCCCTACCTCATACACACACTGGGTGGCTTAGAACCCAAATCTAAACTTTTGATGAGCTTTAATGTGATCCAGGCATAGAAATGTCTCTCCCTGTTAGTTTTCAGCTCTGCCACTCCCCACCTAGTCACATAACAGAGGCACAGGTCAGAGAGGCCAAGTAATTCTCTGCTAGTCACACAGCAAGGAACGGACAGAGTAGAACTAGGATGTTTGGAAGGGAAGCCCTGTTAGGAAGACTGTGGAGTTGTAGAGGCATCACCACACTCAAATCCTCCAGGAACTCTCAAGGTAGTAAGGCTTTGTTTTCTGTTTTTTTCAAAAATGTAGGGCATGGTATGACACAATTTTAACCTAAGCACGGGAGACAGAGTTTGAGGCCAGTCTGGGCTACAGAATGAGACTGTCTAAAACCACAAAAATTCAAAACAAGCGAAAAACTGATCAAAAAAGCTCAGAGGGGCTGGTGACAGGGCTCAGTGAGTAAGAGCGCTTGCCTCCAAGTCTGAATACCTGGGTTCAATTTCAGAGACACAGATAGTGTAAGGAGAGAACTTATTCTTGCAAGGTGTTCCCCGAACACGCAGTGACCCCCCCCCCCCAATGGATAGTAACAAGCCCAGAGACTAGAAACAAGGAGAAAGATCAGAGTTGGAATTGAGTAGTCTATTCTCCATTTTTCCTTCAGTGTCAGGTTCTGGGCTGACCACGCATGTGAGCATGTGCATACACACACACACACACACACACACACACACACATCGTGCCTTATTTCCTTTCTCTTCTTCTCCCCACCCTGAAATCCAGCTTTGATCCCTCTCCCCTTTGTTATCCAAAGCCTGTCCCAAGTCTGAGACCAACTGGCATCCCAGATACTAACCCCATGTCTAAGCCCCATTCTGACCACGACCTGCCTGACCCAAGCCTCTCTCACCAACCGTGGTAGCAGGCGAGGATCAGAGAGGTTTTTCCCGCAGAGCAGTGCCGTCTCCCTTCACTCTCCCACAAATTTGGACTTAGGAGGAAAATCAGCTATCTTAGGGCTTCGAGCTATGAGTTTAGTGCACAGTAGGTTCTCGTTAAGTTTTCGTGGAATCGAATTGCAGCGTCTTATGAAGGAATCAATAGGGAAGTCCTGGGCTTGCTTGGGGAGTTGGGGCCCCTCAGAAGTTGTCCTCTAAGCAAGTGAGCCTCTCTTCACTAGGAAGAGTTGCCTTCAGCCTTACATTGATTCCTCGGTAAGTTTCCTTTCAACGGCTTTTCGTTACCTCTCTGTAATGGGCCAATTATTTCCAAACTGTATTTTACTTCATTCTGACTCCCGGCCTGAGGGGCAGCAACAAGACCCGACCCCTGACCTTTTCCCCCTCCCCAATCCTGGTGTGGCATGTGGGCAGCCCCAACACCCCATCTCCACACTGTCTGGGTTTTCTTGGTTTGTTTTCTTGTTGACAGTATCTTTAAGATTTGATACAGGCCAAGGAACAAGAAGCTAGCAAGGGCATAGGGGTCATGGGGATAGAGGCAGGGAGCTGGAGGGGGTTGTTTCCCAGTGAATGTAAAGTCTCTTCCTTATGATGAGCACTTTTTAAAAGAGTCTGGCCTCCAACAAGATGCTTTGTTGCTGGCAGGGTGAGAAAGCACTGTGGAAAAGTCTGATAACAAATCAAATCAGCAACCCACCAGCCACCTTCCATAGGCCCAGACCCAAGGTCTCTAGAACCAGCATCTATGATCTAAAGTGGACTCTACAGACCAGGATCCACTTCTGTGGACCCTGTGCCCAATCTCCCTGCTCGACAGCACGAGTTAACAGACCCCATGAGCTAAGAGGCAAGGCTGGAGGTCTGTGTGAATCAGGGCCTCCCAGGTGGGGCTCCGCACAAGACAGATGGTTCGTGCAAGATGGTGAGATCAGAGAAAGCTTATTAGAGAGACTATTTACAGCAAAGTGGGTGAGGTGAAGAAAAAAAAAGACAGATGACAGCAGGCCCAGTTACCCCACAGGCCTGGGGGTGGGAGTGGGGGGGCTATCAGTACCTGGGCTGCAAACTGTGAGTTAGTAGAGAAGCCATGTACTTCAGTGGAGGAAACTCCAGTTCACAGGAGATCTGATCTCCATCCCAGGTGATGGCCAAGTTCACCAGGTCTAGACACACAGGGCCAGGGGTGGAGGTTCTGCAAGTTAAAGACCCCTCAGGACTTCCCTGGGTTTAGTATTCTTCCTACATGTGCACATGTGTGTACCACATGAGAGCCTGGTGCCTATGGAGATCAGAAAAAAAGGTGTTGAATCCTGAACCACCATGTGGGTGCTGGGAACCGAACCAAGGTCTTCTGCAAAAGCAACAAGTGCTGTTAAGGATTGTGCCCCAGTCTCCATCTTGGTCCTGTTCATACAACTGGCTCCTTGCCTGATGCCTGTAAGCATCCATCTTCAATCCTTTTCATGAAAAACAAACAAAAAACAAAACCCGGGACTCCAGACACCCAGAGAGAGAGTGAGGAAAGTAGTTCCCGTAGGTCTCCAGTGTTGAAGGGGCATCGATTAAGAAAAATGAAGACATAGACACTGTGTGATTGGGTGGGTGCCCCTGGGACTGTAGGGCCTTGGGAGAGTGGGAGATTACAGAAACGGAGAGGACCAAGTGTGATTATGGAGAAAAAGCAAAAGATAGGTTTCCAAGGGCTCCAGGAAGCTGAGAATATGCACAGTTGAGTGTCTGCATGCGTGCATGGGAACCTAAGCCTTCACTTAACTTTAAGAGGGACCCAAGGGTGTTTGTGGGCTGGAGAGGCTGCAGGTGATGAACCAGCACCTAAATGATTAATTGGATGAGGCAAATACAGCCTGCTTCTCTGCGAGTTTCTGGCCTGTTAGGTAGATGACACTTCCATGAGGTCTTTAATTGAGTTTCCAGCAATCACAGGGGGCGAGGAGGAGGGTGGGCGGGGGGGCAACGACAAGGGGCAGTGAGTCAATGTACCATGAGCCCCTTCCATCTGTCCTCTGGTGCCATTGGCAAAGAGAACAGCCATGCTGCTGAGCCCAGCCTGTTGGACGCTCGCTGCCACTGGCCTTGTAGTAGGCACACTTGGGCGTTAATTGTGCTTTTAACTTTCAAAGTGGTTTCACATTGATTTTATTTACACAGAACCTGGCGTTTGTCACGCTCTGCCTCGGAGGCCAGTGAGCCACTTTGCGCACTGGGAAGTATCAAGAGCCTCTGAAAGATCTAGCTGACGCCCGGTTCTCATCTGTATCCTGGACACACCATTGGGTCCCAGAGACCATTTGTTGACTTAATGTGTAACGGGCGGGCGGACAGCTAGGTAGAATACTCTACAGGAAAGGTATAGCTCTCTTGTTGTGACCGCTAAAGGGGTTTTGCCTGGACTACCAGAGATTCTCATCTGGTAGCTACCCCTCAGTCCCTCCCATGCCAGACATGACCCCTTCCTTGGGACTTCTCTATAGAGTCATGCTCCTTGACCCTAGAGTGGATCTCAGTGCTAAAGACTGGGTGGTGGGTGGGTATGTGAATGTGTTTAACCCTACGTTCACTTCAAGGTGGGGAGGGGTTCCATCTGGCCCTGATCCAGACCTCTTTAGTACCCGGGGGTGCCGGGCCTGGTCACAGGCTGGTGTTTAGTTCAGGAAGAATGGTGCAGAAGCAGCTGCGAGGGGCTGTTCTGTCTCTTTCCACGCAGTTGGCGGGTTGCCTGCCAGCTGGGCTACACACAGGCCGTGGGCAGGGATTCCCCAGGGAGGAGTTGCGGCTTTCTGGTAGTTTGGGGTGCCTGTACTTCCTTGATGCTGGTATTTTTAACTTGGCCCAGTTTTTTAATAAACTGTCTGTGTGGGGAGCGGTAACCGACAGTTAAGGGATTCAACTAACTACAACACTACTCTGAGGAGAAAAACCTCATGACTGGCTCCGAGCCCTGGGAAGGCCTGTGCTTCCTGGGGCCACTGAAGCTGCAGAGTTGGGACAGCTGGGTGACTGGGCAGGGGAACCAATAACTTCATGGCTCCTGGCAGCTGTATTGGAGACCTGCCGTCCATGCTTCTCGGTAGCTTGGCTTCATCTCAGACCCCGCTGCCATGCTCTCCAGAGGGTCTGCTTGGCTCTGTCACACATTGGGGACCTGGAAGGGATTGTCCTGTCTCCTTGTTACCACTTGCTTGCTCATCCCTCCCATCACCAAGTCCCATAAAACCATTGTCCTTTCCGAACCCTTCACTAAGGGCATATGGCAGACCTTGGGGAGACAGTCTGTTTGTTTATCCATCCCTATCCTCCTGTCTGTGCTGAATAACAAGTGGGAGCAATGCCTCTTCTTCCCTCATCTAAGAAGAGTGAGGGGCACAACTTTTTATTGAGAGATCCTCTACCATCATGCCCAGGTCTAGCCAGGATCTGTCACCTCCCTGTCCTCATCATGCCAAGGCTATGGACATGACCCTAGCTGTTTTGTATGCTCCTTAGGGACCATGAGACCTTCTTCCTCTCTTTCGATGGGGAAGTTCCCAGAGTAAAGCTACAGATTGGCTCAGAGAACAACAGGGAGAGCCTGAAACAGAAGGACAAGGGAGAGTGTTACCACCACCTGCCCAAATTGTCCTTATTACACCATGGAATGTACCCATTCAACCTCAGGGTGACGGAGCCTCTCTCAAGGGTGGGGGCAGCCAGACCACCTGCTCGGGATATCCTGACAATGGTTGGCTAGCGGGCTGCCTGTGGGTACCCTGGAGCCCCAAATTATCTCAGAGATTCTCTGCTCCTGTACGCTCCTTAGTTCTGCTTATGATAGAGAACACTGTCCGGAACAAAGCCTTGGCTGCATTCCCAGGTTCCACATCTGCCTGTCTCCCCCCAAGGCCTCCCACCCCCAACCCCCACTTGTCAAGACAGAAGCTGGCAGGGAGGGCTTTGCAGACACGGATTGGGGCATTCATGTGTTCCCTGGCCCTGACTTTGTAGAAACATCTGCGATGGCTCTTTCTCAGAAGGGTGGCTGAGAAGCTCTCTATACGCCTTGCTAGGAAGGCAAGGAAACATCATGGTGGACAGATCTGACTGTGGAATTAACAGTGTAGTCTGTGGAACAAACACAAAGAGAGCCCAGGAATTTCAGGCCTGGGAACTAGACATAGGAGCCCACGGACTGGAGGAGAATGAGTCTGTGGACCCCATTGTCAGGCCTGGCATAATCATGCATTCCCTGCCCAGGCCTCAATGTCTTCTCTGACCTTGGAGACAGTTACAATAAAACCCAAAGCCCACTGTAAGCTGGTGTGCACTAAGGCAAGGTCAGATGTCCCTTCATCCCTTCTTGTCTGCTCAAGGACATGGATACCCTGGACTCTTCCTCCTATGCTGCCCCAGACACTGAGAGGCCCATTTCCCACATGGCCGATTGCCTCTTGGCCCAGAGCTCAATCCCTGTTGTTCACTTCTGCCACTTGCCAGGACACACGTGTGTCCTGTAGAGTCTGGCCTGGACAAAAGACTCCAACAAGTTCCAACTTGACCATTTCTGCAGAGCCTAGAGGCAAATAGAACCCACTCAGCATGCTTGCTGGTAGCGCCAATGCTAGGCGCTGGGAACATTACTGACAAATCTGGAAGGTTCGAAAGAGTGTTTGAGCTGATAGTCTGAGTGTGGATTTCAGCTCCCATATTGGAGGAAGAAACTAGAGTTTTGAAAATAGAGTCATGTCTTATAACTAAGGAAGCACAGTCAGACACCAGGGCGCTGGACACTCTGCTTGGCCCCTCTCTAACCTTGTTACTGGGCCTTTGAAGTCGGAGGAACGTGGAGCAGACCTTGTAAGCACATTCTGCTCTACGACATGCCTAGTGGAAGCTAGCATATGTATGGGGAAGGATGGTCTACAACAAAGTAGAGTCCCCAGCCCTGGGCAACAACCCCAAGGTGGACAGAGCGCGAAGGTCAGGTCAGACTGTATGAGCTATCCGCTAGCTGGGCTGCAGGAGTGCCACAGGGCCCCAGCAGAGCCTTTGGAAGACATCCCAGTGGAGGTAGGGATGGGCCTAGATAGGTTCAAAGGAGTGTGCCAATTCAGGGGAGGGGGAGGCCTTCCCGGCAACAGGAGGAGGCCCAGCCAGGGCAGGCTAGGGCACCCGGGCGCCTAGCTATTTTGGGAACCGAGTCTCAGAAGAATTAGGGGAGCAGCTGTCCCTAAGGAGGTGAAGCTTGGAGGGGTCCCCAACATGACCTTACTGGGCAGTGACACAGGAAAAGTTCAGGCAGGTTCCAAGAACTGAAGCTACAAGGTCAGAGCCGTAAGAAGCCCCAGCGGTCACTTGGGCAGCCATGGTGGAAGAAGGGACAGCGACAGCTGAAAAGCCAGGGGGGGACAGAAATGGGGTGGAGGAAGAGGAGTGGGGGTGCTGTGGGGGATAGCTGGAGCATGGAAGCCAGAAGAGACACAGAATTAGAAGTTTAAAGGCAAGTCCCCCTCCCATTCGTGCTGTCTGTTCGGTATAACAGAGGGGAGAAATACATTCAAGTATCCCCAAGATGAGTAGTGGTAAGATTTAAAAAAAAAAGATTCAGAGCCGTGTGTATACAATGAACTCATTTAAGTAGTGTGAAAAGGAATGTACCAGATCCACTTCCCTATTTAATGTTTACACATACATAGATCTTTCCAGAAGATCACACAAGAAACTGTTACTAGCATTCACCTCTGCTGAGTGGGCCGGGGACTGAGCAGGAAGGAGGACTTGCTTTGCATTTAAAGTGCTGTGCATGCGAGTCAATGTTACTCTTTAAAGCACTTCTAAAATAAAAAGAAACAGAGTGAGGGACTTGGCGGCATCTGGCTTATATCCATGCATGGCTGGATATGGTTATCTTGAAGGCAGTGTGGGCCTGAAAGCCTCAGAGGGGCTCGCCTTACTCCCCTTTCTTGTGCCTCAACTCTTCTACTACCCTGGGTCCCGCTGGCTCCCCGGGCAGCACACCTGCCCCGCCTAGCGCCCCTGCTCTCGGCGAGCTGGCTGCGCCCCCTGCCGGCGGGTCTCCTGGCCTTCCCTCGCCAACGTGGAGGAAAAAGAACTGGAAGGCGCCTACTCTCTGTAGCAGTTCATCCCTGGGAAGTCTGCATTTCCTCAGAGAATGGCTCCTGTAGCGAAAAGATAAGAGGAGAGCCGTTATGAATGAATGCAGGCAAGGGGAGGCCATCCATTATCGTTTTCAGCCTAATGAAGCCCTCTGAAGGCTCGCCTCAGAGTGATAAATTCCTCCAGGGCCTCAGTCCTTCCAGTCACGAAGCCACAGGCTTGTCATAACTCATGTCCCAGGAACCATACTGCTTGTCCAAACTTCCTCAATCCAGGCTGCTCAGGAGGCCCAAGAGTAAGGCTGATAACAAATTTTTGGAAACACAGACGTCCACAGCTCATTGTGCAGGCATTCTGACGACAGTTCTGGGGTTAATTCCTCCCCGCTGCCCACCTCTGTCAGCCTTGCAGTGTGGAGGCCAGGCAGAGGAAGCTGGCAGGACTGTGTATGGGGAGAAGGGACCCAAAGGCAGCCAGGAATCTGTAACTGTGGTTATGGACTAAGAAGTGGATGATGTGGGAGGGGTCCTTGTCCTCCTGAGCAAGGTTTTTGAGCAGTCATATGGGGTGGAAGATGCCTCAGGCCTGTAGAGTTCTCCCCCCCCCCAACTAGGCCCCCTGCCTTCCAGTTACTGCTCCTGCCCTCCGTTCCCAGCAAGAGCAGCCAGGTGGCTGGATGTTCTCACCCCTCTTGGGAGCAGCACAGACAGCTGCGGGAGACATAGTCCAGACTACAGCCTGTTCTATACAGTTTCCCATCCGTCCAGCCAGGCTCGGCCAAATGGCTCCCTAGTGTCAGGGCGGTGAAGGTCTTCTACACCCCCTCAGCAGGAGGGGCGCACAGAAGAGGCCCATTCAGGGGTGCATGAGGATGTAGAAGGGGGACAGAGGCCCAGGCAGGGGCTGTTTTTACTGTGTGAACAAAGAATAAAGCCCTGCTTTCTCCATGGGCCTCTTTCCCTACGCTGCCCACCCCATGTGTGAAGGACAGTCTCACTTTTTGCTCAGCCCCTGTGGTAACGTGGTTCCCAGACCTTTGGCCTTCCCTATACAAACATAAAGCTCTTCCTAATGTGGTTCTCTGAAGGCCAGCACCACTTTCACACAGACTTTGTGGTGACACGGATCTGAGACCTTTGGCCCTTCCTTGTACAAACAAGGGCCTTTTCCCAGAGTGGTCCTCTGTCCCATCCACCCCCAATTAGGGAACGTGGGGTGTGCAGCGGTCTCAGCCTGCCATGGGGCTACTTTGAACAGGACAGAAAAGATATTTTGGGCTCTCCCCTTCCTGGAAGCCTGGTCCTGGCTGCCACCCCAAGGGGATATATGAGAAGAGTCCAGAGAGGTGTGGAAATGACGGGGCGGGGCAAGGCAGGGCCGGCTCCAGCCTAGGACTGGTAGTGCCACCCAGAGGCCTGGGCCAGTAACTGACCTGTGGGAATCTAGAAGGGGTCTCTGGGCCAGGTGTGGCTGTGGAGAACAGGACAGAGAAAGATCCTGGGTCTCACTTTATGTCTTCTGCTGCTGCAGACATATCTACAAAGCTTGGAGACGATTCCATCTATCCCCGTGCTTAGCCCTCTGGGTTCAGGGTAGGGGCAAAAGGGAGCGTGTGAAGGCTGGGGGTTGTCTTTCAGTGGGGGACCGAGTGCTCTGGTCAGGGAGTTTGTCTTTGAGCTGAGATTTGGAGAGACAGAGTGAGAATGTAAAATGAGTAGTAACTGGTTGGCTTTGCTACCCTTGTGGTGTTTAAGGGAAAAAATCAGAGAAGGCAGAGGACTGAGAGACAAGAGAAAGTCACACACTGTGACCTCCACAGCAGCTCAGCACTGAGACCCTTCAACGGTTGGCTTCCTTGGGATCAGGGGACTGTGGTTGAAATGTAGCACTGGGCAATCCCACAGCTCTCTGAGAGGATCTTCCCTGTGACTTCTCAGCTGCCCCAGCCCATCTGTGGACCACCTCAGAGCCCAGACTAGGCTTACCTTTGATTTGAGACATATGGGATTTAAAATTGTACTTTCTTTCTTTTTTTTGTCTTTTTAAAAAAGATTTATTTATTTACTTATTTTATGTATGTGAGTACACTGTCGCTGTCTTCAGACACACCAGAAGAGAGCATGAGATCCCATTACAGACAGTTGTGAGTCACCACGTGTAGCTGGGAATTGAACTCGGGAGCTCAGGAAGGCCATTCGGTGCTTTAGCCACAGAGCCATCTTCCCGGGCCCCCAAAACTGTACTTTTAAAGGCAGGTACAGCATCATACCCCTGTTGTCCCAGAAAAAAGGAAGCTAAGCCAGGAAAGCTGCCAAGAATTCGTAACCAATCTGAGCTAAATATTAAGACCCTGCCTCAAAAGATGGAAACTAAGATGTATTTTCTTTCTATTGACGTGTACGGCTGTGTGTGTGTACAAGTGTGTGTGTGTTCCCCAAGAGGCCAGAAGACAGTGCTAAGACAGTTGTGAACTGCCATGGGGGTGCTGGGAACCAAAGCCAGGTCCTCTAGCAAGAACAGTTAAGTATTCTTAACCTCAAAGCCATCCATCTTTTCAGCCCAAAGTCCCTGAACTGCCATGAGAAAATGCATCCTCGTGGTGGTTTCACTGCTGACTGTTGCTTATTTCATACTTCAGACACATTCTCTAATTTTTCAAATGTCAGATTTCTCTATGTAAGATAATACAAGTGTGTGTGAGAGAGAGAGAGAAAGAGAGAGAGAGAGAGAGAGAGAGAGAGAGAGAGAGAGAGAGAGAGAGATCAGGAATTCACCTAAAGACCTCACACATGCCTAGCAAATGCTCTACCACCAAGCCACATCCCCAGACCCAGACTTTTTTTTTAAACAAATAGAACTTTCTGGTGTGTAGTGTGCTGTGAGTGTGTGGTGGTGATATAAGTCACATGTGTTTATTTTAGACACAAGTGTAAAGAAAAAAAGCACACTTTCCCAATGACTTCATGACTGTTCTCACACTGTTGACAGATAGGGAGTGTGTGTGTATGTGTGTGTGCACATGTGTCTAAACTGTGTATATACACGTGTGTGTCCACCTGTGTGTGTCCATGTATGTATGTGTGTGCATGTGCGTGAATGTGTGAGTAGACATGTGTCCACACAGTATGTACATGCGTGTCCACCTATGCATATGTGTGAGTGTGCATATGTGACCACTCTGTGTGTATGCATGTGTGTGCATGTGTATTCACACTGTATATGAGCATGTGTATATGTGTGCATGTGTGCATATGTGTTTGTGCCTATGTGTGTCTGTATGTATGCATAGATGTGTGTGCTTAGGTGTGAATATGTGTGTGTATGCTTGTATGTGTATGAGCATGTGTGTGTATGTGTGTGTGTTTGTATGTGTGTGTATGTGTGTGAGCATGTGTGTGTGTGTATGTGTGTGAGCATGTGTGTGTGTGT
>NW_021604602.1:5074752-5077667 GCF_004785775.1 Grammomys surdaster | reverse complement strand
TGTGAGCATGTGTGTGTGTGTATGTGTGTGAGCATGTGTGTGTGTGTGTATGTGTGTGTGTGTTTGTATGTGTGTGAGCATGTGTGTGTGTGTGTGTATGTGTGTGTGTGTTTGTATGTGTGTGAGCATGTGTGTGTGTGTCCACAGCCATGGGCAGGCATCATCTTGAACATCATGAGCCCCCAGTATAAACATGACACACTGTGCCTGGCTGTGGACTTGTACCTCTGGCACCTTCAAGAGGACCCTGTCCTTCTCTACCTCAGCTGGGATGCCTTTCCATGTTCCCCAGCCTGGTAATAGGGACATTGGGAGACTAAGACTAGGAAAGCCAGCATCACTCAGGGCACTGAGAGCAACCAGGCCTGGTCCCTGCCAGCGCTTACCCAGAGGCTGGTCCCTGACACAAAGTCACCTCTGCTGCTCCTCTCGAGGGCATCCCATACTGTCGCTATCCTGTACTCATTTGCAACTCCCCAGCAAGGCCCTTGGGTTTATTTTCAAACCCTGACTAGCATCCATCATATCCTTTCTTTCTGTGCCTTCCTAGACAAGCTGAATCTGCAGCAGCTCTTACTAAGGTCAGGGAGACACTACAGTTGGCCTCCGGGCTTCTCCCATACAGGAGAAGCCTGTCAAAGCCAGGCTGGTTGTTAACCATGTCTCTCCGGTCCAACCTTCTTTTCCTGACCACCCTTGCTCCTCAGACTCTTTTTTTGAGCCACAACAGCTCTGGCCTTTGTACAACGAGCTTGCTCCATTTCCTAAATGTGAGTCCCTTCAAAGTCTTCATGGCTTGCTCAAGTCCACCCTTTCAGTCCATTTCTCCATGTTCCTCTTATTGCCTCTGTCCTAACATCCGCCCACCTGCTTAGCACTTCCTGACAACAGTCTCTCTTTGTCAGTGGGAGGCTTGCATAGAAGGACCCTCATGACTATGAGTCATTTCCTGGTGCCTCATTTTTTTTTCATAAAGAGAAAGCAATTCTGTCACCAACCTTGTATCTATTCCTTGAATCCTTCATGAAGTCCTGAAGGCCCCGATGGCTTTGCCTCCATTCCTCAGCCTCTATCTCCTCCTCTCCCTTAAGGAAGGTACCAGGGACCCTCAGGAGGCTTGAGAGTTCCTCGGGAGCCCAGAAACCCTGTGCTGTCCTTGAAAGCAGGCTCAACTCGTTCATGTAGGTTCCCACTGTGAGGGAGAAGAGGCCTGATGGGCGTTGTTGGTTCTGATATTTTAACCCTGCCAGGCCAACAGCTTTATGACACCACTCATCCTGTTTGTTCTCCACAGATCTGTTCTTCATCTGGGGTCACCACCAGGGTGTTGGATTTGCCCACCTGGACCAAAACTGGCCTGTTATTACATCTCCTCTGTGACTACCTGACCTTCCAGGATCCCCCTGCTAGGTTCATTGGTGGAAGGCTCAGAGAGGTTGAAGGCCTGTCTCATAGATACACAGGACAGCTTACGGTGGTGGACCCAGACTAAAGCCCACAACTACAGGAGTATAGGGGCATCTGCCTAAGGGTGAAAAACCCATCTCGACCTCAATACCTGCATAGGATGTCCCAGGGTCTTCAGGCCATTCCCTCTCCAGCTAGAGTGACCTCTCCTTCCACAGAGGTCTACTACCTTACTACATTTGTTTCTCTGACAATCAAGTCAATCCAACTAAGCCAATAGGTTTCCCAGAGCCGGAAAAGGTAGGTGCCCTTCCTCAGGACTCTACCAGCATCTCAGAGTCCAGATTCCTCATCTTTAAGAACCAAGAAACTGCCAGGGCTACACAGAGAGACCCTGTCTCAAAAAACCAAAAACAAAAAAAAAAAAGGACAGAGAAACTTCAAAAAAATAGCTTAGTGGGTAAAG
Organism: Grammomys surdaster; assembly: GCF_004785775.1. Classification (NCBI taxonomy): domain Eukaryota; kingdom Metazoa; phylum Chordata; class Mammalia; order Rodentia; family Muridae; genus Grammomys; species Grammomys surdaster. The sequence goes on along the minus strand of NW_021604602.1, from coordinate 5,075,794 downwards.
TGCTTAAGCCACAAGCACAAGGACCCATGTTCAATCCCCCGTGTCTCCATGATCTTTGAAAAACTTGCATGCCGTGGTAGCTTCTACATATAACTCAGCACTGGGGAGTCAGAGATAGGAGGATTCCTGGGGCTCACTGCTCAAACAGCCTAGCTCACTCTGTCTCAGAAAACAAGGTATCCCTGAGATTGTCCTCCAGTCTTCACACACACACACACACACACAGACACACACACACACACACAGACACACATACACACAGACACACAGACAGACAGACAGACAGACACACACACACACATGAAGTGAGTAGCTTGCTGCCTTCCTCACCAGTGCATTTGGAGTTATGGGAGTGAGGTTCTGAGGTTCTGAGACAACCTCACACTGTGTAAGTTCCACCTCTGTGGGTGACTCATGAGCACTGAAGACCAGATTCCTTCTGCTGGGACTACTGAAATCCAGCCACGATCAACACGGGCCCCAGAAGACAGACAGACATCCTTTATCAGCCCCTGCAAGACACCTGGTCCTGTCATTGACCCTTCAGGAGAGAAGGCCACTATGGATGGGCAAAAAGACTGCCAGCCTTGTTCCAGGGAGACAGTGCGTGGCTGCTGGTGCGGCTGCCCGGACCATATAGCAGTCCTCCTTGTTTGGGGCCTTGGCAGGCTCTGGGGCTGTGTTGATCTTGGAGGGCTCACAGGCGCTTGCAGTGTTCCATGCGAGGTGTTCTCTGCTGCTTTATGGAAATTATTTTATGGCCCATGTAGGTGTTGGGCAGCTCCTCCCCTGCAAATATTTCCAAGCTAAAAATACTGTATTCACGCTCAATGGTGGAGAACTTGGGGACCATGTAAGGGTCCGAAGCTCCAGCCACCAGCTCGGGGTACACAACTATGCTGTTCCGCGACTCAGCTTTCCTAGGGACCTGTCTTGCTGGGTGACAAAAGTTGCCACAGTCCAGTATACACACAGACACACACACACACACACACACACACACACACACACAACCACACCTCCAAAACCACACACATACAAC
>NW_021604602.1:5008909-5074742 GCF_004785775.1 Grammomys surdaster | reverse complement strand
ATACACACATATGTACACTCACATACACACAAATACATACACATACAGACATGCACAAGCATAAACACATACACACTACACACATATACACATGTACACACATTTATGCACACACACAGATACACACATACGCACACACATACACACAAATATATACATACACATGCACACACATAAACACATAAAACTTTACACACACACACACAAACACACATTCTGAACCTCTACTCCCAGAACTAAGTAGCTCAGAAACTGTTTGAATAAAAAGGTTCACATGCTGAGGACCTGGTCTGCAGCTGATTATTGGGAAGATTCTGAAAATCAAAGAGGTGGGAACTGGCTGAAAGAGGGCAGTTGAGAGGAGTCTTGTCTTCTTTGGCCATGTTCCTACTACCATGATGCTTTACCTCTCCAAGGCCCAAAACCAATAGAACCAAGCACTATAGACTAACATCTCTGAATCCATGAGTTAAACTCAACTGTTATTTGTGTCACCTGACTGTTTTGGTATGCAAAAGTAACAAAGGGTCCAGGCCTTAGCTGATGCCACAAGAGTCTGTAATCTCCACACCATACATAGCTGCCCAGGGACAAGTTCAAAACCCAAAAGTCAAGATTTGACTCAGAAAATTTTTTATCTATCTATCTATCTATCTATCTATCTATCTATCTATGTATCTAATCTATTGAGACAGGGTTTCATTATGAAACCCCAGTTAGCCTCCTGGAACACGCAGAGATCTGCCTTCTCCTTCCTCTTCAGTGCCAAAACTAAAGGTGTGAGCCACCACACTCCAGCTCAAGAATTTATTTATAAACAGAAGAATGGTTTCTTAGAAAGCCAAACATTGGGGGCTGGCATGATGGACCAACAGGTGAAGGCCAAACCTGTTGACCAGAATTCAGTTCCTAGAACTCACATGGTGGCATGAGAGTATCCATCCTATACAAGATGTTCTTTGAGCTCTACACACAGGCCATAGCATGTATGCACACAGGTACACACACACATACACACACACACACACACACACACACACACACACGGCTAGGTGTGGTGCTGCAGGCCTTTAATCTCAGCAGTTGGGGAACAGAGGCAGGTGGAATTCTGTGAGTTGGAGAACTGTTTTGTCTACATAGTGAGTTCCAGGACAGCCAGTGCTAAACAAACAAACAAACAAACAAACAAACCCAGTATTTAAGTCGTCACAATGATGAATTTAATGCTATATACATTTATGGTAATGTTGTATCATTATTGTATTGTTGTTGGGGGTCAGGGGATGGAAGCCAGGACTCTGCTCATGTTAGACAAGTACTCTGTTGCCTACTAACACCCCAGAATCTTAAATTTTTAAAAATAAATCAACCCAAAGAAAGAGACAGAGCAGGAAAACCAATGATCTTCACCATTTCTTTCCCACAGATACTGGGGAGGACCCCAGCATGTGGCCCTTCCTCTTCTGGGGCAGTTTCAGGCTCAATGGCTCTCTGATTCTGAGGGTGGAGTCACATGGTGTTATCTGGAGATGCATTTGGCTGTCCCTCCTTTGGCAGAGGCCAGGCTTTGCTCTACATTCCAGTGTGCACAAGATGCTCTCCTCCGGGGAGCTTTCCAGCCACGACATGGATCACACCACAGACACAAACTGTCCCCCAGTGAGGAACTCAAAACTGCCGAGAAGACTCTGAGAGGCTCAGGAGTGCATGACTGGCTCCTTCTCTCTGTCCCGGGTGAAGAAACCAAACTTTGCTAAGAAGGATGTTACTTTTATGTTTGTTTTGAAACAAGGTAACACTCTAGAGCTGGGTTGACCTCTGACCTATGCTCGCCTTGCCTGTCTCCCAAGACCACCAAAACTGGCAAAAAAACATCTTACTCTTTCACTAGCTAGCAGTGCCTGGCACCTTCTGCTCTGTCCTCTACTCTCACTGGAACAGGGGTGCAGTCTGTTACTGTGAGGCAGCAAGCCACGCCTGGCCCTCAGGGCAGCTCCCTCCCCAGGCTCCACTGACATTGTCCCCCTTGTGTACCAGTCATGTCTTGCCTGCCACTCCAAGTTAAGTGGACAAACAAGAGGATGTCACTGCATGATCTTCTTTCGACTGTTTGTGGAGAGTGAGAGGCATAGGATGACATGAAAGCCACCCTTAGGGGAACTGTACGATGATCCAGTGTCGCTTGGCTGCCCCGAAAGCACACTTTCGCTGTCCTGGAGTTTGGAGACCTGCAGCCAGGAGGATCCAGCAGTCCTACTCGAGTCACATTGATCTGTAGCTCCTGATCAAGATAGCTCTGGGGTACAGGCCTGGCACAGAGGAGTGATCAGGGCCCAGGTCCCACCCTCGCCAGGAGCCAATCCCAGAACCTTCCTACCATCCCTTTGCCTCCCTGCCCGTCCCTCCAACAGTGGGCCCTGCCAGACCCAAACCCTAATCTTTCTTTTAACCGGCAGTAACTTCCCTGGAGAGTCTATTACCAAAGGCCGCAAGTTGGTGACATCCAGAAATGTATTCCCTTGGAATCCAGGGTTTTAGAAATCCAATATCAAGATGTCATCAGTACTTGCTCCCTCCAAAGGCTCTGAAATTAGAGGCTTTCTGTCTCTTCCAGCATCCAATGACCCTGCTTGCAGTTCTTGCCTAGAGACAACTTCACTTCAGTCTCTGTCTCTGTAGTCACACGGTTGATGTCTATCACCTACCTAATGAAGAACACTTGTGGGGCACTATACAGACAAAGAGACCACAGAGAGGTCCTACACGAAAAGAGCTATGACCTCCTCCCAGGAACCTCGCATCCATGTAGAGGAAACAGAAAGGAGACAGCCTGATTCAAGTTGGACCAGGAGTCTCTGCCTCACGTACAGGACGGAGCTGATGAGCAAGCTGTCAACTTTGGCTCCTATCACCTAGGGTTCCCTGTGACTTCCACATTTACCCTTAGATTGAGGGCTACACCACTGAATTTCCCAGGCAGGTAAGCAAGTAAGACTCTGTAAAGCTTGGAGGGCGGGGCTGGTGGAGAGTTGAGCACAGCGACTGACCATCAGTGGGACGGGAGCTCCAAGTAGCTAAAATCCCACATCACCAACAGAGAATGACGAGGTCCCGAGGTTTCTTTTCGCTAAAGGGAATGTTCTAGAATTAGATTCTGGTAATGGTCGTACAATTCTGCGAATTTACTCATCGCTATTGAGTTACACACTTAGAATGGGCAATCTTCATGGCTTATAAACACTTTCTCAATACAGCTTTTTTTTTTCTTCTTCGTTTCTTTTTTCAAATCAAGTTTGGCTACTAAAGACTGAAAAAGTCCCGAAGGAAAAGCAAGGAGGCAGACTGAGGTTAAATTCCAAGGATGAACATTGCTGGGCATCAGATGTATGCCAGGAGGGGAACTGGCCTGATAAAGCCAGTGTCACCTGTGCCTGGTGACAGCTAGAGGGATGGTATAAAGAGTGGGGTGGCTTGGAGCTAGGTATGAGCTGTGAGGTTGGAGTCCCACTCCCCTGCCTCCAGCCCATGCTGGCTAGAGTTGGCCCTGGCTCCTTGTCCCATTCCTGTGTCATTTAGCTCCTGTCACTCCAAAAGGCCCTGTACCATCTTGCTGTTCATTCATGTGGGCCTTCTCCAAAGCATCAGGTTCCCTCAATCCCAGGCTGTCCTCTCCCAGGCATGTGTCTTAACATCTTATGAACTACATATCCCATGCCCCAGTTTCCCAGGGAAGAGATGGCTACCAGCAGCCCTCGAGGCAGGAGGCCACAATCCCACCAGAACTTTCTCAAGGGTTCTTCCGCTTGTGCTAAGTGCTCACCCCCAAGGTAAGAGCCAGAAGCCCTGGAACTTCATGAGCCCCTGTCCCCCTGACTGAAGCATGGAGACTCAGGTGGGACAGACACACAGGTGCAGCTAAGCTTCAAGTTTATCCAGAAGATCACGGCCAAGCTTGTCCTCAATGCTCACACAGCCATGGAGGACTCGGTAGTGCCCGGGAGGTCAGAGCAGTGTTATACTTCAGCCTACCAAGACAGAGCTCCATGCTGTATGCACCTCCAGTAACTGGTAGAGCCATGTTCCCACAAGACACGTGTGGGTGACACAGAAGCATTGCCAGGAGACAGTCCCTGGCTTACTTTTCGTATCCTCCTCCTCCTCGTCCTCCTTCTCTTCCTCCTCCTCCTCCTCCTCGTCCTCCTCGTCCTCCTCCTCCTCATCATCATCATTTTTAGTTGTTGTATGCATACAGAGCTAGGCAAACGATTACAGTTGAGCTACATCCTTGTCTTTAATTAACTGATTGATTGCTTGAGTGATTGATGATTGATTGGTGCCTGCGTGACCTCCCACGACACACATGTGAAGGGCAGAGCACGCACAGCAGTTGGTTGTCTCCTTCTACCAAGTTGGTCTCCGGGTCAAACTCAGCCATCAGACTTGACTGGAGCCCTTTTGCCCATTGAGTTACCTTATTAGTTCGCCAGCCTTCACTTTTTGACTTTTTCTTTTGAGACAGAGTCTCACCAGTCGAGCTCATCCTGCGTGATGTGGTTCAAGTATAGGTACTTTGCTGGGTACAGACCTAGGCTCTCTCCTTGGGCCTAGGTGTGAGCTCTGCAGCCCAGGTTGGGGCTTGAAATGATAGTCCTCAGTCCCGGTTTCTATTTCACTATTTTCTTTCTAAAGATTTACTTATTTCACGTATATGAGTGTTTGTACGTGTGTGCATATACCACATGCATACCTGCTGCCCATGGAGAGCAGGAGAGGGTGTTGGATCCCCCGGATAGGCATTATAGATGGTTGTGAGCTACCATGTGGGTAGTAAGAACCCAACCTGGGTCCTACAAGGGACCCAGCCCTAGGTTTATCTTTCAAAGTGCACTTTGATGTTTGTTTGAGATTATAATGTAAGTACATCTTTCTCTTTTCCCTTTCTTCCCTCCAAGCCCTTCCATTTACCCTTCTCTAATTCTCTTTTATTCAATAATTGTTACTATAAACACACAGAGACGCGAGAGCACACACACACACACACACAGACACACTGGAGAGCTTGCACACACACAGAGAGAGACACTCGAGAGCATGCACACACAGAGCGCACACACACACACACAGACGAGTGCTTAGTTTTCATTGTCTTTTTAACCAGGAGTGAGGATCACAGATTAACAATGCAGTGTGCAAAGCATTAGCTTGGTAGCACTAACACACCAAAGCTGGTGATGAAGATGGCTATACCCACACAGCTGGACGCACTTCTTCAGCAGAAAACCCCCACGCTCAAACAATCCATGCACACACAAAGGCCTCCTGTAACAAACTGGAGCCCCCAGGGACATGTGTACACCTCCACAGCTCTCTTCTTCACAAGGACCAGAAGGTGCCGCCCACAAGCATCCCCAGGCCTATGAGGAGATACAGAAACTGCATTCCAGCCACAGAGAGAAATCAAGTCTAAAACAGACAGTAACTGGGCGAAATCACCCAGCACTGGGTGACATGAAGGAAATCAGACACTGAGTTTGCAAATTTTGATTCTATTTATAAAGAATGGCCAGAAGAGGAAAATTCTAGAGACAGAACCTGAATTAGTAGCTGTTGGGGTCTGGGAGGATGAAGAACCATTGCCCTGGGCAGGGGGCCCCCTTCAGGGACTAGACTATCCAGGAACTAGGCAAAGGGAAGGGTACTCGGCACTGGTTTCTCGGTGAAATTCTCATAGCATCCTGAAATTTCTCATAGCCAGTGAAAACCAGTCGAGCTCATCCTGCGTGATGTGGTTCAAGTATAGGTACTTTGCTGGGTACAGACCTAGGCTCTCTCCTTGGGCCTAGGAGTAGAGGCAAGCTTATCACATATGCCTAAGTAGCCCCGGATGATCTTGTGTACTGACTCAGAGAATGGACTCCGTCCTTGCAAAACAAAACAAAAAACCGAACACAGCGCTTGGGTGAAGCCATTTTTTCCACTGAGAAAACTCATTGGGGGGAAAAAAACAAACAAACCATCCCTGGCAGCCAAGGCTGTGACATTGACAGGCTGGCCATGCACTCAAGAAGAGGACTGCATCTGAAGCTCTTGCTTTAGCACGGAGCGAGTGGCCTTGCATCTATCCGCACAGTCCTGCGCCAACGCATGGCCGGGATCAAAGCCTTCAAGGCCATCCCTGATATCTCCAGAGAAGAGGATGTTGACACGAAGTTTGCCTGAAGCCTTGAACATTCTGCAGCTGAACATGTCTATGGAAATAGCAGCAATAGAGAGGGTCTTGCTGCGTGTTCTCTCTCTCTCTCTCTCTCTCTCTCTCTCTCTCTCTCTCTCTCTCTCTCTCTCTCTCTGCTGTAGTTTGTCTCTTGGTTCTGGTCCCCTGACGTAGTGTACATAAAGATGTGTTGGCCAGTGGTGGTGGATAAGAGGAAAAGGCTGGGGACCTGGGGATGCGGTGAGCCAGCAGAGGAAGCACAGGACATATGGACTGTAAAGGACTGTAAAGGTTCCCATTTAGGATGGAGTTCCCACGCTGGCCTAGCTCTTCCTGGGTCTCTCAACAGCTGCATGCCCAGCTCTTTGAGACCCTTGCCCCATGGTGCTCACCTCTGTCTGGAAGAATGGTCATGGGCTATACGAACCTGCCCCCGCCTCTAGAAAATTTAGAACGAAGAGGGAAGAAACTGTGACTGTTGTTTGTTTCCTCCAGATATAATCTGGGGAGGTTAGAGGGGCAGAGAGGGCTCTTAACCTGTGGTCAAGTGGCTATTTTTTTATCCATAAAAGGAGAGGGGTGTCTGGGATGCAGCTCAGTTGATAGAGTGTTTGCTTAGATTGCAGAAGGGTTTCATCCCCTGCATCATGTAAAACTGGCTGCGGTGAGACAGACCTGTAATCACTGTGCTTGGGAGATAGAGGTAAAGGGATCAGAAACTCAAGGACATCCTGATCTACAGGTCAAGTGAGAGGCCAGCCTGGGCTACAAGGAGGCTCTGTTCTCAAAGCAAAGAAGGCAGGAAGTGGGGCCGGAAGGAGAGGGCTGTGCTTTAGAACACATGAGCAAATTCACTCCTCAGTCTGATGATGCGTGACTCACGAGGCGGGGGACATGCGTTGATGGAGCGTGCTCAGAGGCGTGGGTGGGTTGGAGGACCCTCCCCCCTCTGAGCACGCGCTCTCTGTCTGGCTTGGAACAGGGGGCGCGGAGAAAGGGGCAGGAGGTCAGCCTTGGAGACTCCTGGCTGTAATAAAAACCTCAAGTATTGAAGCCATTACGTTCTCTGCATTTGTCTAGTCACCTCTGGGCAGGTGCACCGGATGGAGGGCAGAGAGAGAGCGATCCCAGGCGCCATGGCTGACAGTCTTTATGTCATTCCTTCTCACTTCATCCCGACAGGCTTTAGCGGGGCTTAGGAAGGAACACCAGAGCCGCCAGATGAATTAGAAGCGGGTGAGAGAGACAAGAGGAGAGCGAGCAAGATCCGTGTTGGGCACTTCAGGCTAGCTGAGGTCTGCTCCCGAGGGGGCCTCTCAGAACTGCTGGAAGAACGGAGCAGCGAGGCCCTGTCTGCCTGCAGGCAGCTCTGTCTGCCTGCCCATATCTTCTCTGTCTTTCACCCGGATGCACTGCATTTTGTGATGTCTTCTTGCTGGCTAGCAATTTCAGGTAGACAGGAATCACATCTGAGTGGTCCCTCAGTCCCCAGGGACTGGCTGCTAAGGTAGTGTTTGACAAATGAACAAATGAGCAAAGGAATGAACACAGGCAGCTAAGAAAAGTTCCTTCGTTCTACCAGCCAGACATGAGTGAGGGGCTTCCTAACACTACCATAGCGCTGCTACCCAGAGCCCAGCTCTGCCTACCTGCCTTTGTGTCAGAGACTTGTGTAACAATTTCAGCCTGTTTGTTTAATCGTTAATATTATGAGACATCTGTCACGGCAAATTCTTGCTCTGCTGTGTGTCCTCAATCGGGTTGCTAAACCTCTCTGTGCCTTTGCTTACCTCTCAAAGGAGAGAGTTCAAGAATTTCTGTCTCTGTAAACATACTGAGCCAGTGCTTGGCGTACAGCAGGCATGAGGTCAGGATGGCTCCCTATGTTATTGACTCTGAGCTGGTTCCATCTGCAGTAGGCTACACTCCTCTCTTTCCAGGAGCTCCGCACTGTACCCTGAGTACCATGGTGGTCTGTTTGGATGTCTCTGGTTTCATGGTCCTGTATAGCCTGAATAGACTGTGTCAGAAGGCCATCAAAGTTGCTGTTTATGTGAATGGTTCAGCAGTTGCTGCTTTTTGAGAGTCACCCGCGGTGGGGCATTGTTACCTTGTCTCTGCCTAGGTCTCCCTTCCTGGGCATCAAGGATAATCACCAGCTTAGCACATACCTAGGACACTGCTCTTCCTCTACAAAGACACCATGACAGGGGTAGTGGGTGGGAGGATCCCAGGGCTGTAGGTGGGTCTCGGGATTGTGAGTGGAAGGGTCTTGGGGCCGTGGGTGGGAGGGTCTTGGGGCCATAGGTGGGAGGGCCTTGGGATTGTGGGTGGGAGGAGTTTTGGGTGGGAGGGTCCCTGGGCTGTAGGTGGGTCTTGGGATTGTAGGTGGGAGGGTTCCGAGGTTGTGGGTGGGAGGGTCTTGGGGACGCGAGTAGGAGACCAGGGAGGAGAGGATTGCAGAGGAGTGGCAGAAGAGTAAAGATGTAGGAGTCAGGGAAAGAGAACTGAGAAAATGGAAGCAGGGAGACAGGGAAATGGAGAGGTGGGAAGAGGAAGGAGGAAAGAGGAAAGAGGAGGAGAGATGGGGAGGAGGCAAGACAAGACGGGGAGGAGGGGAAGAGAGAGGATCATGGAGTTAGGTGGTGGATTGAGGCAGGCATAGGCCTCCCCAGGGCTTGGCGATGTTCTGCACACAGCTCAGGCTGGGTAAATGTTTGTAAAACGAATCAAACCAAATTGTGTCCACAGAGAGCACAGGGCACACAGCCTAGAAGCTTCCGGAGAGGCTTGTCCTTCAAGACTCATTGCAGGCAGGAGTGCTACTTGAAGACAGGTTGCTGCCTGTCGCCCCTCAAGGAGGACTTGAGGGGGGCATCCTAGCTGCATGGGCAGGGATGGGATGCTGAGGGGGAAGCCAAGGGTAGTCGAGGGAAAGTCTGCAGAAGAGGTTGTGAGGGTGAGGGGGTACCAAGGCCCCGAGTTTCCACCAGGCTACCCATGAGGCTGAGGATGGAACTTGGGGTTTAGGGAAATAAGAGGGTTTTAATTCTGTATGAGTATTTCCCTGGATGGCCAGCAGATATCTAGGAGGGATAGCTGCAAGAGAAATGTTTGAAAGTTCCAGAAGGAAAGCATGGAAGAGGGACGTAGAAAGAGAAGGAAAGAGGTCTTTGAAAACACGCACTGTTCCTAGTAAGAAGAGATGAGCTGGCAGGGGAGTTAGCTTGGGGCTCAGGGTCCAACTGGCCAGGGACAGGCTCCCTTGGAGTGTCTAAAGGAAGCTGAGAGACCACCATCCTGCTGGCATTCAACTCCCGCACTGTCACAGCGTGACTCTGGAATGTTCTCCCCGGGTGTTGTGCTGGGGGCTTGCTCATTCACAAGTGACATCTTGGGAGTAGACAGGATGACAAAGCGTTTCCCCTTTCCTCTTTTATATGGGTCACTATGGAGAGACTGCTGATTTGATGGGGCAACAGAAACTTAGAACATAGACCCAGTTGAAGGGAGTGGGTCCTTCAGGATGTGTCTTTGGGGTCCATAGTATGTCTTTGACCCCTTCCCCCAAGTTCCAGGTCACCGTGAGAGAGTATTCTGCTTCACTGCATCACAGAACCAGAAACGACAATATCAGGTGACTGTGAGCTGAAAATCTGAAACCATAAGCCCAAGTTGCCTTCTCTCTTCTGTATTCTCATAATCAGGGAAAGCCAACCGACACAGGAAATTACATTCTGTTTACAGAGACATACACCAAATGAAAAGGCAAGTTAAGGTGCGGGTAGTCTGGCAGTGGCTGTGTGGGTACAAGTCACAGTTTCAGAGCACCAAGAAAAGATTTGCTATCCCTGTTATAGGGACTCACAGCTCTGTGAGGATATTATGTAACAGTTTCTTACAAGACTGAAACATTTCGTCATGCAGGAAGCTGCCTTGAGCAAGAAGGTAACAACTCAAGATAACTTCAGGAAGTCCCTGAAACTGACCAGATTCACTAGGCCACTCCTTGCCAGAGTAAATGATAAAAGCTGAGAGTCCCCTCACATGGTAGAAAGCTGAGTTGTGAAGAAGACCCAGAAAAGCCACCCAGCAAACACTCTGAGATCAGACCAGCTGCCTGGAAGAAGCAGAAACCAGCTGAGCTGCCTGGAAGAGGTCTAGCCCAATTGAGGCACCTGGAAAGGACACTCACCAACCTGTTCAACTGTCTGCTGGCTGCACTGTATGCTCTACATTCCCAGGTTTTTAGTAACCTGTCACCCATATTCCTATAAGTAACCCCAGTATAATTAACTGATTCAACAAGTTGGATATTGGTGGTATGTGTTCTTTGGTCTGTTTCGTGTTCTCTATCTGTGGTAAGTAGATGTATGTTGTGTCTCCCCAGGAGAAGTTTTATCACATAAGTAGGGGCGGGACCTTGGCATTCAGCTATAAATCCAAGAAGTGCAAATGCCCTGGCAGGAGTTTGGCCTGGGTGTATTCGAACAAATAGGAGGCCTACAGGAAGTGAGTACTATGATAGAGTGGCAGAGACAAACTCAGGGAGGATGAAGACTGCGGTCACTTGAGAGGCATGGCAAGGACTTGAGTTTGCCTGAGTATTCTGGGAGCCTTTGATGGGTTTAGGGGTGAAGCCAGGCAGAAGGGTGGCTAACAGACTCGGTAGGTAGCTCATAGTCATCCACAGACACGGCGCCATGGCTGGAGGCTAGCCACTCTCAGAAGATGGATCCTGAGAACTCCTCATCAAGATAGCTGTGAGGTGCCTGGGAAAGGGGGGGGGTCCCAAAGATCCCTATCTCCAGCAACAGCAGGAACAGGTCCAGGGAGGACTGAGGACTCTATCTCAAACACCCAGGGACATGGCTATGCAGACATCATGAAAGACTGCTGGACAGAGAGCCTAGCTCAAGGAAGAGGTCCAGGCTATAGATGTAAATTCAGGGCGCGCCAGCCAGAAGTAGAATTTACAGCTACGTTCAGGGTGAGATCACCACAAGGGACCCCAGGCGCCTGTCCCTGTCTCTTCTCTGAGGCAGGGCCACTTCTTGGGTTCTCTGCACCTTGGCCCCAGTCTGGCGCCCGGCAGGCAGTGGGTTGGCCCAGCTTGGGTGACCAATGACCCACTGCAGAGACAGATGTGGAGAAGTAACTGGGTCAGAACCAGCCAGAGAACAACAGGGCTAGACTACTGTCTGGATCCTCTCATTACATCTTATGGGGGGGTCTGTCTACCCACCAAACCCAGTGACTTTCACTGGCTTCTTTCACTGTGGAAAGGCTCTGTGGGGTGTGATTACAAAGCCCAGGGAACTCATGGCTGCTTCTACTGCTGTTGTTGAAGAGAGTGCATTTTAAACAGTTCTCATTTTGAAAGGGTTCATTTGACCCCCGTCCCTATGGCGATCATATTTCCCAAACCCTGGGCCTACGATAGTGTCTGACATTTTTCTGGGCTGATGGATGGCCAGGGACAGGACAGAGTGTTTGCAGCTGGTCTGTCTCGCCTCTTATTCCGCCCGCGTGCCAGGCAGGATATTAAGAACTCACAGACGACTGCTATCTTCACTTGTAATGGGTTGACTCCATGAAACCTATTTGGGAGGATATTATCTCTGCCTCGTGGTGGAAGGAGGGGCCTCTGGGAAGGAAGATACTCTGAGGACTAACTTTTTCCATTTTCTGCCTATCATCTGCTGTCAGAGAAAAGCAGCTTCCCAGGGAACATTGAGGTGGCCCTAGAGCGGGCTGTGACTTCACGGCAGGTGAGCTTGTCCGGGCCGAGTGCCAGTTCGCCATAATCATCGAGGCAAGTGCTAATGGGCACTTTAAAAGTGCCAGGCCATGTGCCAGGCCTCCTTGATGAACTACCTCGTCAGGACTTTCCAAGTTTCCCAGGAAACACAGTACATGATGTCACCCCTTTTTGTAGGAAGCTGTTGAGTCTCAGAGAGGCTGAGACGCTTGCCCCAAAACACACAGCCAGCTCAGGGAGAACAGAGAAGTTATGGTCATCTTCCTCAGGTGTGTCTCATAAGCCACGCCCAAGTCCCCACTTACCATGGTCCATTTGTGTATCACATTCACCTTCGAGGAAGACGGTTCACAGGAGCACTGGGGAGCTGGTGAGGCTGGGGATGAGGCTCACTTGGTAGGTGCTTAAAGCCTGGGTTCAGTACCCAGCTCTGCACAAACCAGGCAGGTCTGTAGTCTCAACACCCAAAAGTAGAGGCAGAAGGATCACAAGGTAAGTGTTGCCCTTGGCTATGTAGCAATTTGGAGGCCAGCCTGAGCTACATGGCAACCTTGTCTCAGAGGGAGAGAGAGAGAGAGAGAGAGAGAGAGAGAGAGAGAGAGAGAGAGAGAGAGGCAGAGAGAGAGAGACAGAGACAGACACAGAGAGAGAGACAGAGACAAAGACAGACAAAGAGGGAGACAGAGAGAGACAGAAACAGACAGACAGAGACAGGAAGACAGAGAGACAGAGACAGAGAGACAGAGAGAGACACAGAAAGAGACAGAGGCAGGGAGTCAGAGAGAGACACAGAGAGAGACAGAGATGGGGAGACAGAGAGAGACACAGAGAGAGACAGACACAGAGAGAGACAGAAAGACAGAGACAGGGAGACAGAGAGACACAGAGAGAGACAGAGACAGGGAGACAGAGACAGGGAGACAGAGAGACAGCGACAGAGAGACAGAGAGACACAGAGAGAGACAGAGACAGGGAGACAGAGAGATACAGAGAGAAACAGAGGCAGGGAGACAGAGAGAGAGAGAGAGAGAAAGAGAGAGAGAGAGAGAGAGACAGAGAATGGTGATGATAACGTGTACAAAGACCCATTTAGGGACATGCTATTAGGGGCAAGGATGGCTCACTGGGTAAAATGTCTCTCATGCTATCCCGAGGATCTGAATTTACATTCCCAACACCCATGTAAAACTCAGACATAGTGATGCATGAATGTCACCCCAGCACTGGAGTGGTAGAGACGTCTCCTGAGTTGGGTCTCAGAGAGGCTGAGACACTTGCCCCAAAACACACAGCCAGCTCAGATTCCCAACACCCATGTAAAACTCAGACATAGGGATACATGAATGTGCAGCACTCTGGCCAGCTAGCCTAGCAGAATCTGTGGGCTCCAGATTCTGTGTGAGGCCACATCTTGTTGAGTAAGGACAGCAATCAAGCACCAACCTCTGGGCTCCACACACGCACACAACCTTGTAAGCACGGGCATAAAAAAGAAGCAATAAAAGTTTAAAATAGTATCTGACGTTATTAGAATTCCCGTGTTCTGGGGTAAACTGAGGCACAGACACCTTGGTTTCCCAAAGATAAGCACTGGGTGGAAGACACTGGCCTACATAACCTAGGAGCTTGAATCTAAAGAGTTTTGCTCAGTCTCCCTACCCCACCTTCTCTCTTTGTGGCCGAGAGTAGAGGGAAACTGTCACTTTAGGGCCCCGAGGCACCTTTCACTTGAGTGAGCTACCCAAGACACCATGAAAACAAATAAATCTTTATTTAAAAGGCAAGTGATGCGTGCTTGTCATTCCGGTGCTCAGGGGACGAAGCTCGCCGGCCACGTAGCTTATGAGAAATCTTCAGGTTGAGTGAGAGATCTCTATCTTAGATCACAAAGTGGACAGGCAGCGCCTGACAGACAGTGAGAAATGACACGGAGCTCGACCTTTGACCTTCACATAAAACAGGCACTCAAACACACATGGGCATGCACACACACACACACACACAAGTTACCAGCCCAAGCCTGAAAGACCTTGTTTCACACCCCTCTTTAATGTGGGGAGTGGTAAGCCGGATTGGGAAAGCGGGCGGCAGCAAACACCCTGGGCTCTAGTTTCCATTCTACCCTTAGAAGCTGTGTGGCCTCGTGTGAATTACCTCACCTCTCTGTGCCTCTGGATCACCCATCTGAAGCCTAGGAGCCAGCTCTGTCCTTTCCACAGTGAGTCCTTGGCCTAGGGGGACCAGTACCTGCAGCTTACTGCACTTAGAGCCGAGCCATGCTGGTCCTGGCTCACAGACATGACTCCAGGGCCTGTGTCATATGCCACTGAATGTTGCTTGTGGGGACATCCTTTGGGGACTGTCTGGCTGTTGGGTTTGTTGTCCACAGTGCTCTGTAAATTTGATTTTCTGAGATCCAGCACCCCCTCCTCCCAGTTTCCAAGTCCCAGTTTGGCCACAGTTTCCCCAGGGATACATGGCAGAGGGACAATCAAAGACCTATCACAAGCAGAGGCCGTCTGAGCAGCCTTGCTAGCAGAAGGAAAATTCTAGAAGGAGAGAGCTCCATTGCTTGCTTTTTTCTTTTTTTTCAGATTCCCTGAGCTTCCCACTTTTGCAGTAGAAACAGCTCACTTTCAGATTAGTCAGCCAGAGTGAGTCAGCCAGGGCCTCACCGGCCCTGCTTGTGGAATATTGATGCAGTCTGCTCTGCCAAGGGGGCGGAAGGGCCTCCCGGGGGCCCAGGGCCCCTGCCTGCAGCCATTCCACCCGCTTCAAGGTTTGCTCAGCGCCACACCACGCACACAGGCGGCCCCATCCTTGTTTCCCTGGCCCAACAGCATCTGCCCCCCCCCTCTCCAGAGACAGGGTGATTAATCCCCCCATACCGGAGGAGCAGGGGCCGAACAGCCACATAAGTCATGCCCACGCTGACAGCAGGCAAGGTAGACGCCCAGAGCTTTGGCCTTGGTGCACGTTGGGGAGGGAGGCCCCATTGGCCTTCTGCTCGGAAGGGGGAGAGGGGTCTGGAAAGCAGATTGCACACAGAGCAGCGTTGTCTCCAGGAGGAGAGGGGAGAGCAGCCCACACCCTTTGAGGCGCCATAAGTCCCCACCTTCCTGGATTCGTGAGCTCTCCTTCCTTCATGTGCTCACAGCTATTTGCACATCACCCCCTCCCTGGGGCTCCCAATGGATCCCCACCTAGATGTAGATGGGCAGATGTGGGGTCTTACGGAGAGCGACAGCCTCCACGTGAGGGGCACCAGAGTGAACAGGCTGCATGAGCCTAGTGAGGTGAGGCTGCCTGGCCACAGAGGGGCATGCAGGCAGAACTGTAGGGAGGAGAGGAGAGGCCCCAACCAAAGCTCAGGATTGGATCCCAAGGGAGTGGGATTCCTGGGTCACTGTCACTGTGGCATGGGGGCCAGAGCAAGACGTCAGAGAAGCCTGTGAGGCAAAGGACGTGGCCTTAGCAGGGACGAGACAGAGGACAAAGACAATAATGTGTGAACCAGAGGGAGAGGTCAGCCTGTCTCTCCAGATGTCCCCAAGGCTGCATACAATGAGCCAGGATGGGGTGTCTGGGGAGTGCCTGGGGGATATTCGGGAAAGCGACTATGTAAGGTCATAGGAGGGCCAGTGGAAAATGTCTTCACCTGCCTGGCGCCTGCCTCAAGGGTGGAGAAGGACAGGAGGCAGAGTAAGCTCTTCATTCCTTCTATCTGACAGGGGAGCTTAGGCTTGTCTGCGGCTGACAGATTCCAGGATCTTCTACCTGTACCTCACCCTCCTCAATGTAACCCCAACACACCCAGCCCTCACATACCTTGGCCTCCATTCCATAGGGGGTCACCTAAGTCCTCTGAGACCATGTTTACAGTGTTGCAGAGACCCCGGGGCCAGATTGGACTGCCCGGCTCTCCTTCCATCATTTTGTGGGCCTCTCCTGGATTGCTGGAGATGTGGGGAAAGCCAGGAAGCAGGATAGTCGTGCTTTGTAACCTCTGTCCATCCCTGAGCTACATACACAAAGACAACTGGCTCTCCCTTGAGGTTAATCCACTCTCCTTTCCGAGGGTCAGGTTCAAGAAGAAGGCCTCTACAGAAGCTTGGGTCCTGCTTTCCCCCAGGGTCTTAGGATGATGATGGCCCAGTTAAGGTATGGAGGTCACAGTCAGTCAGGAACAATAGTCAGTCAGGACCCCAGGACCAGGAGAAGACAGCTGCCACCTGGAGGCTCTCTGGATTTAGCAAGAAGAACCCAGCGTGTCCCCACTCTTGGTTAAGAAGTTTTAGAGTTTGTAGGGGCTGCAGTGGGGAACCAGTGGTGCCACCAGCATGGGGGGGGGCAGGGAGTAAGTGTGGAGGCCAGGACCCCAAGTTAGCACTAGGACAGCCCCTCCTTATGCTCACGGCTCCTCCTTCATGTCACTTACCGTGAGCCCTGATTTTGACAGGCCTAGAAGAGGGGCTCAAGTGGAGCTGGGGACATGGGGTTTGGTTCCCTCAAGGCTCTGGGAGGGAGGGCCCAGAAAGATCAGAGAACACCTGGCAACGGGAAAGTGTGAGCCAGACCCACAAGTCTGAGCGTAGACTGGGTGATGCTCGCCCTCCTTTTGCCTTTGAGACAGGGATGAACGCTTCAAGCCGTTAAGCCAATCGTGACAGAAGGGAAGAGTCGCTAGGTAGACGACCTTCTTCTTGACACATCTTCTTTGTGTTCTCTTTCCACCGACCTGCCCTTCGGCCCACAGCACTCACGGCTACAGCTGGGTTGGTTCCCTGCCTTTGAATCCTCTTTGAGTCTTGTCATGCCAAGTTCACTGACTGGCTATGGGAATTTCAGGTGTGCAGTGCGCACACATGCACAGGCCTTGTCCCTGACAACCCTCTCCTAGCCAAATGTTGACTCATCCTAAGTGCCCAGGGAGTGAAAGAGGTGGGGATACACACAGCAGGAATGTGGCTTCATCGTGGTCAGATCTCCTTTCTCCACAGAAGGTTCTAGATCAACCCTTCAATCATACTTCCTTACCTGTGAATTCTTATGTGACTGAACAAGGAGGACATTGCTCACACAGAACTGAATGTCTTGAGGTCTCATCTACACAACACTGGGGTCCCAGGGTCTTAGTTGGGTCTCACATCTCATCCAGTTTCCTGGGGCTTCACACACACTTCCTTGAATCTCTCAGGGCCTACCTTCACACAAAATTGAGTCTTTTGAGATTTAATTAAACTGTGAATGTCTCAGGGTCTCACACACTCAACATTGAGTCGATGAAGGTCTCTTGGGGACTCACTCAAACACCGAGTGCGATGTGCCTCAGATCTCACCACGAATCTCCCTGGGTTTACAGGCTCTTGCATACAACTGAAACCCTACACACATGCCTGCCCTTCCTTGGAGGCCCCTTGGCATCCTGTGTTGAGACAGGTCCACCCGAAATACTTGTATGTTTTCACAAGTCTCCACACAATGCCACAGGGCATCATCCTGTATTGTCTCTGCTTGGCGCAATGGGTCACTGTGGGTCTCAGGAATATCATTTCCTAGGGAAACGCCAACAGACAGAGCTTCCTAAGACCAACCCCACCTGACGACTGCGTAGCCACTCTCAGGAGGCACATGCTCTGTCTATTCAGGGTCATGTCTCAAACACCCCCATCATTGTACCCCCTTTCCCAGACCAGACTTGGTAGCTCCTTGCCTGGAGCCTCAGGTTCCTCTCAGGGAGATGGCTTTTGGTGCCATGAGGTTCAGCCCAAAAGATCACACTGCTTGACCACCAAGCACTGTTTTTTGTTTCTTTCTTTGTTTGTTTGTTTGTTTGCTTTTAACTTACTTTTTATGTTTTACTTCGGGGAGGCTCTGTGGACCACAGTGTGCATGTAGAGCTCAGAAGACAGCTTCCAGAAAGTTCTTCTTCCTCTCCCTCCCCCTCCCCCTATGCCTCTTCCACTCTGTCCCCCCCCTCTCTCCTCCATGTAGTCCCAGGTGTGAATCTCCTCAGGCTTGACCACAAACACCTCCATCTGTCAAGCCATCTTACCGGGCCCCGAGTACTGTTTTTGTGGCTTTGTTCTTTCTTTTTTTTGTTTTTAATGACATTGACCTAATAACAAAGAAGAAAGTTCACAGTGAGATAGACACTCACGATCATGAACAAGATGCCAATGGCACTTATCTAGGAGGGACAGTAGCTGGGAGAAGCGACAGTATCCCTGGATAACCTCTACTTACTCCTCCAGGTCCAGCAGAGCCCCTGACTCCCATACAAGTGAATCCTGGCCAGGGGCAGAATCAGTCTTCTGCCCCTGTTGCTCAGCTGAGGGTCAGGATCTGCCCCTTCCTCTTGTTATCTACTTTTTCCTCTAGGCTTGTCCCTCCACATAGCCACTAGGCACCTAGAGTCACAAACTTGTGCCTGTAATCCAGTACCCTACTCTGGAATTGGACCCAAGCCAGAGAAGCTTCGTGCTCTCCACCTTCTAGAAAATTCTACCACACAACCTTGACCCAACCACTGTCCCATCCTACCACCCTATCATTTATCTGACTGCTCTTGGTACCAGAGCCTCTGATCCCCAACCCCACCCTCAAGGGCTCCCATTTACCTCTTTGGGAGACCTCCTTACCATCTTCTTGACCTGAGGTTCTCACCACCCAAGTCCACCTTAGAGAACAAGTCGGTTGGGAATGGAGGTTCAAAATGTCACTTCCTCTGAGCCTCCCTGGGTGGAGTCTGTGATATCATGTCCCCAGTGATGTCATTTCCCCTATGATCTCTGGGAGCCTTCTAGGATCGGGATGGTTGGCTACCTCCTATTCTGTGATGGAAGGACTGGAAGGGTATTTAGGTGAAAGGAACGACATATGCAATGGTCTGTGTCAAGCACCCGGATAGCTGAATACTGAAGAGTGGGAGAGCAAAATGGAGACACTATGGCTGGAGCTGAGAATCTATTTGGCTCTCAGAAGGGAGGAGACAGTCTCTGTTCAGAGGGCCACAGGGAAAGTGGCTAGGCAGGTCTCGAGCCTTAAGAAGGCTCCTGGGGAGAGGCAGGAAGTGGCTTCTGGCCCAGATTGCCTGTGCTCAGCCTCAGTGCCTTCCACTTTCCCACAAGGCTCCTGGCCAAGCTGTTCAGGCCACTGTGCACTTTCTAACAAGATTGGATATTTGTAAGACTTATTCGCTGCTGGAAAGTCAGGGGCTGTGGGCCAGTCCATGTGGTGGTTCAGTGGCAGCAGCCTGCCCAGAGTACACTCTCATGGCCTCTGGCAACAGAAGAGGGTAGGAAGGGACCCCCTAATCACCCCCTGCTTCCCATATAAGGTTTCCCCAAAAACATTACCCTGTGGGAAAAAGGCTGCCCTGGCTTGTATCCTCACAGACAGGGGTTCAAATCCAGGTCTGCTGCTTCCAAGATACGTGTTCAGGACAAGGGTAGCAATGTCCAAGGACTGCTTGCTTGGCCAGGCACAAAGCAGATCCCCATAGCCACGCCACCTCCCTGTGTCAGGGGAGGTGACAGCCACCTGTGTTCTAGAGTATCCCAACACATTTTCCATTCCCATCATAGACCCTCCCCAGCTGCACTCGCTCAGTGGAAAGGAATGCACAGCCGCAGAGCCCCAGAGCCCCAGAGCCCCAGAGCCCCAGAGAAGAAGGTCGGCCACGCCAGGCCTTGAGCATCTCTGGAGCAGCAATACATGGGGCCCAGGGCCCCTTGCTCTGTGAGCCTAGCCAGTAATGAAGACCATGTGAGGGCCGCTGGCTCCCTCCGCCTTCCTGGCTTAGCAGAGAGGCTCTCAGGAAGTGTGGAGGGAAAGGGGGGTCTGCCTGGCTTTCCAGCTGGAAGAATTGTGCTGAGGAGGTGGGGAGCTAGCAGGGGTCAAGGAGGCCCACTCCTCCCTGAAACTATCTATGCGTGCAGGACTCTGAACCGTGCTGGTCCCCCCTCCCTGTTTCCCCTAAACTAGGCATCTTATCCTATTTCAGAAAGATCACTAACGCTAGGGCTCAACAGTGCAACCATTTCTTCAGGAAAGAGAAAAATGAACTCTTGGTGGCTTAGGGTTCCTTTAGGAGGAGCACTGTGCTCTGGCTCGAGCATGGCAGGAGTCAGCTTTTGGTGACAGCTCGGACACAGCTCTCAAAGAGGACACCAATGCGCTCCAAAAAGCCCTGAGTCTTAGTTTGGAGAAGAAAGGTTTGGAGAGTCATAGTTACCAGCTCTAGATCTGCTGAGGTCCAAACTCGGCTTTCCTAGTGGGAACCACTTCAGAGGGCTGGGCTCCTAGGTGGTTAGTGAGCTCCCTAGTCCCAGAGGGAGTAACTAAGTCTAATCCTTGAGATCTGGGGTTGCCTACATAGCCCGGGTGTGCACTGGAGGCTGAAGTGACTGCAGGAGTTCTGTGAGGTCTCAGGCTCTCTTCTCAGCAGCCTGAACCGGAAATGCCTGGCAGTACCGCACTCACTTGGACTCTGAACACACTGAAGACACAGAGACTGAAGGGAGAAGCTTCCCACGGCTGGAGGAGACCTGGGCCCTTCCTGAATCTTGATTTAGGTAGTGAAGGGAGACCCACCAGCCCACACCCCCAAAGGGAACATCAAGACCACGTCTACAGCCTGTACACTGCTTTCCTGTGTAGAGGAGCCTGATTCTCCGTTCACGAGGGTCTGTCTCTTCCCTCTCAAACACTCAGGGTCTGAGGAGTACATATAAACAAGCCATCTGGCCCATCTTCTCTTGCACTGGGAGGGAGATGCCTGGTAGACACTGGTTTCATACATGAGCAATAGACCCCATCTATTGAGAGACATGGCTCTATCTTAGCCAGGTCCACATGAACAGCTAAGCCCCAGTCCCCAGCCCTCAACCCGATGTCCCCTGCTGTCCTGGCCCCCATCCCTGCCCAGCTGCCGGAGCTAATCCAGGCCTGTGGGAAGCACAGGGTGGGGGCGGCCTTGCTGGCCAGAAGAACCTCGATTTACCAGGATACTTCCATGCACAGATGCGCCTCTGGGCTCCAGCTCGGGTGGATTTGATAAACTTGCTAAATTGCAATTCTCTGTGGCTTAGAGGAGCTGGGCCTTAGCCAGAACATGCATTATCCTCTGCAGCTGCAGGCTGCAGAGAGCCAAAGGGTGGAGGCCTAGTTGGGGCTTCCCCACCCTCTAGCCTGGGGCCCAGTGCTTTTGGGGGTGCTAAGCCTAGAGCCACTGTCCCAGCCAAGCAGGCTCATGATAGCCACATTGGATCTAGGAAATCTGGTTCAGGGAACAATCTAGGAAAGAGCCAGCAATGGATCCCCAGAAACTTCTAGAGCAAGGTGCAACAGGGGCTATACACCCACATTTCTTGGGCAAGAAATGTTGGGGTCCTAGTCGAACTCGGCTCTTCTGGACAGGGATGCTACAAATCTCTCAAAAGCTGGCCACCTTGCCTCATGGCCCTGTCCTAAGGACAGAAAAAGGTACTTCTAATGGTAGCTTAGAGGCCCGGGGACCTGGGAGTCCAGCTTGCTACCCTCCCCAGTGCTGGCATGGGGCTGGTGAGAAGGTACAGGAAAATGCTATGCACAGTGGGACTGCAGAAAGACTGGTGTCTCTAGACCCCAGGGTGAGCTGGGGTTGTTTCTGACGCCAGAGCCTAAATCGCTGTTCTGTTCTCTAGACAATCAATTTCCGCACACGTACACAGAGAGCCACGGCTCTGCTTCCGGCTGCCTCGTCTCCGGGAATAGCTGCTTTTTAATTACATGGAAAGGTCACCAGGAAAAAAGAATCAAGAAGTCTGAGTCTTCTTATTCTTTCTCCCAGGGCTAAGAATGTTAAAACTAAGTAGCGGAGGGGCAAAGCTGGGGGTGGGTAGGAAGCCAGGTAAGGGCTTAGGGGCTAGTGCCTCAGTTTCCCCAGCCGCAGAGCAGAGTAACAGGTTTGTAGAATGACAAAGCCTTCCTGCAACCAAGCCACCAGCACCTCAGTACTCCTGCTACTCAGCACAGCACTTCTGCAGCCCAACCACCCAGCACCTCAGTACTCCTGCTACTCAGCACAGCACTTCTGCAACCAACCACCCAGCACCTCAGTACTCCTGCTAATCGGCACAGCACATCTGTAACCAAGCCACTAGCACCTCAGTACTCCTGCTATTCAGCACAGCACTTCTACAACCAAGCCACCAGCACCTAAGTACTCCTGCTACTCAGCACAGCACTTCTGCAACCCAACCACCCAGTACCTCTGTTACCCAGACATGTGTACACTAAACAAAATGACTCTGCTCCCAGGAGGCTTACAGTCTAGTGAATAGAGACAGAGAAAGAAAAGTCACTTGATTCTGGTATCCCATTACATGAGCCCGTCTGAAGTGGGGAGTTAAGCTAGAGAAATCACAGAAGGCTTCCTGGAAGAAACAGCCCTGAGCTTAGAGCTCAGACAGGCAGTGGTCAGCAAGAAGTCCTGTTCTCTTTGGAGGACAGGCTTCCCAGCTGCTGGCCCCTGGCCCCTGGTGGTACCTCTTCACTTTCTGACTCACACCGTTGTACCCAGAAGGCCTTTCAAGAACAGTCTTTGCTGGCTTTTTAAGCTGTGGACAAACAGAAGAGCTTGTCCTTCTACCTACTCTACCTGTGCCCCCCAAACCCCAGAGACCCTCAGGCAGCATCCTAGGATCATGTGAACTGGAATGAGGAGGCCAGCCCCCCACCCACACCTCTTGAGCTGCTGCGCAGTGCAGAGTTTGGGGGTATGTCAATCACCGTTTTAAGTGAGGAAAGATATTCCCCTCCCAACCCCCGGCTACCCCACAAAGGGAATTAAAAAATTGGATTTACTGGTCAAATTAATGAAATGCATTCATCCTCAGGCACCCACCCCCTGGGATGCTTCCTTTACTGACAAACAAATCTTTAAAATACAGTCAGCCATCTCCACAATATAAAAGCAGCCCCAGCATATGTGTTCTCCCCACCCCCGGGAGGGACTGCCAAACGCCCCTAGAGTCCTGGAGGGAGGAGGGACACTGAAGGGGTTTTAATTTTCTTCTTTCCACTGACGCCAGCTTACTCTGCTGTCAACAGCATCTTTTTATGATTAGGAACAAAGATAGCATTTTTAATAAAAGAACAATGCATCGATATCACTAATTACAGTTTTGATTTCTCCAAAGCTCCCCACCCCAGTCCCCTCATGTCCCCACAGGGTAAGTGGCTAGTTCCCTGGGTGGTTGGCTCCAAACAAAGATTTCTGCCCAGGGTCCCCGGCTTCATTGCCTTTGTGCAAGCAGCAGACAGCTCTCCATCATTATAGTGGCTAAGGCTGCCTCCCACTCCCTTGATCTTCTACCCACCCACCTAACCCACTCCCTCAACCCCCTCCCAGCCTGCCTGCTCCCCGCTTAGCCTGGTGCAGAGCTAGAAGTGATGAATGTCTCGCTTGAAGTACAGCCTTTTTAATCCTGTCTGGTCTGGAAACCTCTGCATCCAGGACCCAGGCCAGGAGGTCTTTGGCAGCCTTGCATCTCCAAACTTCTGGGTGTACCTCAGGTTTGGGAGTACTACAGCTCTGGACCTCACTTTCCCCATCTGGTGCTGTTGTGGTTTTTCACTGAACCCCACGTGAGGACTTTCCAGAACCCTTCTGTAGCAAAGGTGACCAAGTCGCATCTGATCAGACCTTGTCTGTTCATCTGTGAACTGAGGGCTGCTTGTGCCTTCCAAATGGGTCTCCTGCCCTCCAACAGCCCCGGTGGTGAGGACTGGTAGAATGGAGCCCGAGCCAGGCTACATGACAGACAGGCTGAATCTCAGGGAGGGAGCAAGGGAGGCTGAGGTGAGTGGTGACAGGTGGCTTGAGGTGGCTCACAAGAACCTGTCGTCAAATTCTGTAGAGGTTCAGACTCAGAGCCCTCATGGTACCTGGGCAATCCAGACAAACTACAACAAGGGTTCTGGGCCTCCATGGGAAAGCCTCACTGTGGAAGGCAGAGTAAATAACAACCTCTAATCAAAGGCAGGATCTTGGTGACCATCAAGATGGCCACTGGCCTAGTCAGACAGTGATGAAGAGATGAAGACATCTCCAGGCAGCCCCATTGGGAAGCAGCACTCAGCCCTGCCTGCCACATACTGGCCGGGGAACAAATATTACCTTAGCAGTTCAGGAGTGCTGCTGTGGATAGCACTGAATGGGTGCACTGATGTTACTAACATCAGGGCCTTTGCACATGCTGTTACCTCACTACCAGAATGTCTCTCCCATAGTTGCCTGTGTTAGGTACCTTCCTGTCTTTCATGCTCTGCTTGGATTTCCCCTCTCCCTATTCCCTCTATGGTCACCACAGAGTGTGACCATACTCTACTTGCATTTTCTTCAGAGGCCCCATCTTCCTCATAGTAGCCTCATTCACTCTTAGGTTTATCCTGTTTTCCTCCTACAAAGATACTCAGGAGTCCAACAATCCCCTGCCTAGTGGGGGTGTGCCTGAAACACGTGCGGCACACAGTAGGGCTTCAAGTGTGGGCAAACAAGGTGCACATAGTAGGTACTCATCAAAAGGACCCAAAAATGGTGGCATTACTGATCTTTCTAGACTACCCATTGTCTTAAGGGTGACTATAGTCAGAGACAGTCAGGAACTTGGAAGGTCACATAGCACCCCATGGCAAGGAAGGCTGGAGAACTCTCCTTCATTTCGTATGGCAGCTCTTACCCCTTGCTTGTTCCCTAGCAGTAGCTCAGGTCCTTGGAGAGCCTGTCTCAGGGTTCTCCAATAATAAAGGTAAAAGTTATGGCTTTCCTATTCCTTGGGAAGAATTAATTCTGCTGCCAGGCATTTGTCCCCAAAGCTCTTGGATCTGGGGATCAAATCATGGCTCTGTCTGCACCAACGTCGCACTTCAATGTTTCAAAGGCGAATTCCTGGGTAAAATATTGCTGTCCCCAAGGCCCTCACGCACAACCAGCGCCCAGAGTAATCTCTCCCGACACAATACAAATAGGATGCAGTGTTGCCCGTCCTGGCTTTAAATGAGAAAGTTAGAAAAACAAAACGCAGAGGTGGAAAGCTACTCTGATCGCAGGAGCCCAGAGTAATTGCCTTCCAGCGGAGAGCCAGGCTGCGTCAGGGGGCTGCATGGAGGGGGGCCGTCCCCACTTGGACTTTGAATATTAAGTGAAGTTTTATTTACGGTTCTTCTTGAGAGCTCACGATTCTCAAGCGAGGCAGGGATTGTAAGGAACCCTCTCGCATGAAAGTCAGGCTATAAAAAATAATTAAGGAAAAATTTCCCCATAGTCCCAGCAGCCCAGTGGGTCCCTCTGCAAACGTGTGACATGGAAGTACTGGAGACGGTGACTTTCATAGAAACAGGCCCTGGGGAGGTAGTGCCACCAGCATCCTGAGGAAGGTGGCTTCCTTTAATAGAGGGTGGTGTGTGATGTTTGCCTGGGAGTATCTGCCTTTTTTCCCTGTGTGGGGAGACTGATTCTGGGTAGATGAGAAGGCTCAGGGGAACCTATGGCCTCCAAAGACAAGATTAGGCTACCTAGTCCTGTGAGCTAACTGTGGAGCCAATCTGTCTGAGGAAATCTGTCTGAAGACAAAAGCTGGATTTCTCAAGGTGGCAAGCCAGCCTCTCAGAGGCAGACGTTCATCTCAGAAGAGAGTTCAAGGTCACCCTCAGTTATGTAGTGAGTTTAAGGCCAGCCAGAGGTACATGGGACCTTATTTAAAATGAAAAAGAGAAAGAAAGAAAGAAAGAAAGAAAGAAAGAAAGAAAGAGAAAAAGAAGGAAAGAAAAGAGAAGAAAGAGAAAAGAAGAAAAGATGGAGAGTCACATAGTCTGGCAGTGGGGACAAGGTACCTGGGCTCACCATCAGCTAAGCTTTGTATAGCACCCAGCACAAGGCTGATGGTGACCAGGAATGGGTGCAAGAAGAAACCATAAGGTCACATGATCCAAACATCTGTTATCCCTTAGGAGGGATACCATTGTCTCCCAGAGCCTCTGCACCCGCCTGGGCCTCCTTATGCAAGTTCCAAGGCAGGCCTCGTGGCCTCCACCTGGCCCTCCAGACCCTGACATGAGCTATAGCTGGTTTCTGAGGCAGACTGGAATCCCAGGAACAGGGCAGAGGGGTCACCTGTGAGGAATGAGCTGAGAGAAGAAGGAGTCATGAGCAGGTCACAGGCCCCTCTGCCCCTCCCTACCCCTTCCACCCCCTCCTGACCCCAGCACAGTCAGCTTTGTGGTAACTCCTTGCCCTCATTGGGTCACCGTGTCCTTACCTGTGGAGGAGGGGGAGGTGCTGTAATCTATCTAGGCCCTGCAGAGACACCCATGTGCTCAGTCTGCACTTGAATGGATGCCTTCAGAAAGAAGCAGGGAGAGAGAGTTGGGTCTCACAGGGACCATTGGATGCTCTGTAGTTAGGATAGCTCCCTTCCCCTCCTGATGACAGGTTCTCCGAGGGGACAGTACCTGAGGCCTCTTGCACCCCAGAGTAAGTGGGCACCAGGGATCAGGGTACTGTGACCCTAGAGACTTGATGGACACTTACTAAGTCAACCATAAGGTACACTTTGCCAGGAGGTCTGTCTCATATCTGACCGGACAGCTCTGGTCTCTGGCAGCTTTGGACACAAGACCAGTGTGTATACGAAGGCAGGAAGGAGGTGTGTGAAACACACTGGCGAAAACACATCTGTATGCTAGAGGGTAGGTAGGTAGGTGTCAACAGGATCTCCAGAGAACCTAAGTTCTCTCCTGCTTCTATTCCAGGGATCTGGGGCTACCTCTGCTTCTCCTGACACTTCATTTAGCTCTTTTCCATGCTTGTCATCTCTGTCTTGCTCACCATCAGGCCCCCACCTTCTGGAGACTCTCAGCTCTCTTCCCCCTTGAGCCTCTACTAGGAGGCCACAAGCCCCTGGAGATCCCTCCCATGCCCCTACACCAGGCCAGCTGCTGAGCTCACCCCTCCGCAGCCAGGCTTGGGACAGGTGAATCATTTCCCAGAAGTGAGCCTGGCAGGTCAGGTGGTCTGGCAGGCCAGAAGGGTCATGGGAAGATCCGGTTGCAGCTGCTCAGGGGTCCTCTGTGCCAAGGAGCCCCTTCTCTGGGAGCACAGCTGCCTGGCACTACCAGGGGGCACATCTGCAAGATGACAGCCGGTGGCAGGATTCGAGAACAAGAGAGGCCTAATCCCCATGTCCAGCAGCTCAAGAACATTTGGTCTGTTGGCGAGGAACATGGGGTCGCTTTCTGCTCTGAGCAGTCCAAAGATACTGCATCTGTGCCGTGGCTAATGGGTGACCCCACAAGATAAGCAACATCTGGTCCTGGGACCTTCCCTCCCCCTTATTCCCCACCCTTGTATCCCCAACTCCTGTTCCCTGGAACAGGAGTGTGAGAGAGGTCATTTCAGGCAGGGTGCCCCCCAGTCACCCCTTAACAACATGGATGTCATTGTTCAATACAGAAGCTGCTGCCCGGAGAGGTTATCAGCACTCATAGGTCTCCTCCTGCCTCAGTCTTCATCCTACAGTGGAAGGCTTTAAACCTGCAAACAGTGTTCTCTCACAGGTTCCAAATCTCCAACATGGTCAGGGAGGCCTGAGACCGTATGGTTGACAGGGATAGCTTGGGGCCTGGGTAGATACAAGTCCATGTTCCTGTCCCGGATGAAGATGAGACAGTAAAGCCCAATGCTACTCATCTGAGACACTAGGACAACATCTTCTACCTGCCGAGCAGTGATACAATTGTCACCTCATGGGCTCTCCGTCCTCAGCTCCGTGTTGGCAGCCATTCTCTGGTGATAGGTGCTCAAGCCCCCTAACCTCCCCTGAAGGTACATGCTATTCAGATGTTGCATACAGCTGTGGACAGAGGAGCTGAGAGAGGTAGAACCAAGGGGTGGAGGCTGAGGAAGGATGACGGCTGCAGAACTCAAGCCAAGGTGGGACCTGTCGGCATAATCCAACTTAGAATGATGAGGGGGGCACTTTGACCTTAAGCTCTTCTCTCTCCTCCATCAATAACGTAAGGAGGGCACCAGTCTGTCTGACCTCGGAATCCATCACTACAACATCTTCATGGTTGACTGCCGCCCTTCACCCCAAAGTCAGGCCTGGCAAGATAACAGGGCCATTAAAGAGAAGAAATGTATCGTGTCTCTGCAGCAGGAGGCTGGCTGTGTCTGAGGATCAGGAGCGTGGGGAGGTGCTGGGAAGACTACACTCCACCCCACTGTGCTGTGCAGTGGAGACCCCTGACCATGATGACCTGCCTTTAACCCCAGTGAGGCCAGGGAAAGGGCCATATTGAGCCTTTGCCTCCCTCCCCACTAAAGCCCATATGTGCAATCATTTCCAAGATGAATGGTCCACACGGGTGACCCCGTCCTCACATCAGAGTCCCAGAAGTGGCTTATCCCAAACACTGAGGGCAGGCTCTGCTCCTCCTGAACCAGTCCTCAGGAACTGGACTTTTTCAGTTTTCCAAATGAGCTTTCTCGCCATCGACAAGCCCCGGACACAGATGTCAACACACTCTTGGGATACCTGACAAGGACAGACAGGAATGCCCTTCATTAGGCTGGTAGGGCCTGGACAAGACTGAGTTGTCCCAGAACCCACTATCAGGCTCCCAACCTGCTCTCAAGAGCTGGCTCAGGAGCGCCCTCTTTGGGGGTGTGACAGTTGAGTTTTCTCTTGTCCCCCCTCTACTGCCCAAAACACTGAGGTGACTGACCACTGTCACCACCCACTGTCTCACACCGAGGCCTCATTTACTTCTTGATGTAGGCAGAGACACCTTTGATCAAATCACTTGACCGGTGAGAAAACTGAGCCTTCACAGAGCTCTGACCTGGCAGATTGTCCCTCAGCTCCCCAAATTCCAAGGCTGTTCTGGCCCTCACTTTCCTACCCTTCTCCCACATACAGTTGTTCAAGGGTGACTGCGTGCCAGGCATTGTACCGCATGTCCGGATGCTAAGATGGGGGTCCGGGTGCCGGGTGCCAGGAGAGACAGGTGTTATGGCAGATGTTTGAAGGGCAGGGACAGGAGTTGGCTATGTAGCCCCCTTTGAGACCAACTCAGAACCCAGGACCACCAGAGAAGGACAGGCGTTGCTGACACTAAAGACTGAGAGACGTCACTGAAAGACGTGGTTTCCTGAGCTGTCCCCTCTACCAGCCCCCACGCAGGCAGCAGGCACTGCTCAAACCCCAGAGGACCTTGCAAGAATCACGGTACGTCCTTCACTCATCTGGGGGTCCCATTGGAAGCCCGTAGTCTTGCAATCACAGCAGCACACATCTGTTTACGTGCGATTGAAAGCCGCGTTGACAATATATTTGTTTAATTTCCAGGAAGAGAGGGGCGATTTGTCAGGGTCAGGGATACGTCTTGCATAAAACATTTCGATTAAACTCTGTTGGCCGGAGAATTACTTCCCGTCACACTTAGGAACATCTAGCTATTCCCTAATTGAAGGCACTGCCTCGCCATGTAATGCTGCTGGTGTGGAATCCTCCCCAGAAGAGAACTCAAGGTGTCTTGGGAGAGGCGTTAGCTCGTACAGGCCGTGAACACTGCTGTGTACTCAGCTGGAGACTAGCCAGCTTCCCATAGGGAACAGAAGTTATTAACAAACATAGGAGGGTCAGCAATGTGTCACTGTGCCATCAACCACCCGAAAGGTATGGAGGCCCCACGTGCATCCTGTTCACACGGCACTCTTGTGCTCTTGTGCAGAGGACCGAGCCAACTTTGGCCTTGCGAGAAGAGGCCGGCTGAGGGATCCCGCAGCTAGCGAGCAAGCTGAGGCCTCCCTCGGCCTTGATCCAGTCATGCGCAGTAGGTTGTATCTGTCTCCTGAGAGAGAGTCGGGCCAGAACAGACTCTGTTCCTGGAGTAGAGGGGAAAATTGAGGGAAGGGGAGGGGGGGACGAACGAGAAGAACGAGAAGACGCTGCTTCCTGTCCTTTCTGTGTGCCTCTTTCTGACAATCAGCGGTCTCACTAAGTAGGGCTCACACTTACTGTCTCTGGGTTGGAAAACAGAAACACACAGAAGCCAAAATGGCCCATCTAGACTCAGAGAGGCACAGGATATGGCCTCATGACCCAGGATTTGTGACACATGATGCCAGCCCAGTAAAGACACTAGAACTCCAGGAAAGCCTAGGCTGAAGGAGCTTGCCACCCCAGGTACACACCCATGGGACCATAGAGCCTTGTTCAATGCCAGGTACAATTCCCTTTCAGTACACCATGTCAGGGGACGGGCCTGTGCCTTTCTTCCTGTCATGTGTGGAGGAAGGCAGGGCTAGTCAGTCCTGGCATGCCTCCTCAGAGAACCCAGATAAAGCCCCAGAGCCTTTCTAAGTCCTGGCTTCCGGCACCCACGACCATGACCAGGTAAACCATGGTGTCACTAGAGCCTAGTTCTTTACGTTTGTAGATTCTAGGATGTCACTGTCTGATTCTGTAGTCATGAGTCGTGTGTGTGTGACTGTTGAACACACAATGTACTTAATCTGCCCAGATTTAAATAAACATAGCATGCTGGATTTCAAAAGCAGAGCCTGTCACGTAAGAATCTGAGTCCTTGTACATAAATTTTATGCTGATTTTATGTCAGAATGCTACGTCTGGGGTAGAGCAGGTTAAATAAAACATAAAGCCAACGTCACCAGTTTTTTTTTTCCCCCTATTATGAAACATGGATCTTGTTTTTCTCTTCGCCCACTGGGTTCCAAGGCGGAGGTTGCCTTCCACAGCGCCTCCAGTGGCTGGAACAGGTAAGTTCACATCACTGTGGACCTGTCGCCAGAGTAAGGTACCTAATGGATCCTGCACCTCGCTTTGTTCAGTCTGTGAAATGAAGGTGCTGACAGTTCCTTCTCCTATGGTTGGAGCTGGGGAACATGATAATCTCGATGCCTGATATGTTGGCGCTAAGGGTGTTCTGGCTACCTGAGTATCTTGTAGCCCGGGAGGTGGGCCCAGCCCCTTTGTTTCTGTCAACCTCTCAAATTCAAGTTCACCTTAGAATAGACTTCTTTCCTTAGAGAGACATGAACGGCTTGCTGCACAGGTTGTTCTGGGTCCTGGCTGGAAGCAAAGAGCTTCCTGTTGTGTCCTGTGCTGGACCAGAACCATGCTGGAAACTTCCTCATGATCTTCATATGGCTTCCTGTCAGACATCCCCCTGTGCTCTTGAGCCTTGAACCCTAAATGTTAACCCCCCTCAAAATCCCCTCTTCCATTTTCTTGCTCTTGCTCTACAGTCTCTTCGGGGTGCTCAATTAGCCTGTGGGCGGCCAGCAAGTTTCGAGGCTCAGTCATAATACTTCCCTGTGCCTTTTTGTGTATCAAGCAAGGCTAGCTTCGAGATCACTGCAAAATTTAGGAAATTATGAACAAAAGGGGGTGGGGCTCTTTGTAATCTCACCACCAAGAGGTGGCCTCTGGTTAGCATTCCCTTCCAGAAAAATACAGCCCCGAAGAATTAAAAAAGGCAGATCACAGAAGGCACTTGAAATGTTTTAAAAAGTAAAATGAACAGATGAAATCGTTTTAACAACATATTTCATTCATTGAAGGCAAATTATCCCCATCTCAACACACAATCAGTATGAATACGAAATGTGATTGAGACAGTTTACATCCTTCACCGCATGCATCTCTGGACTCCCGTGTGGGGCTGACACAGTGCCAGCCAACTATGTTTCAGGCACATCATAGCCCCGTGTGACTCACGGCCATCATGTTGGGCAGTGTTTTGCCTCACAGGCTTTAAACTTTTTTTTTTTTACTACATTTATTTATTTAATTTGTGTGTGAGGGTGAGGTATTGCCACGGCACAGATGTGGAGTTCAGAGACTAACCTTTCAGGAGTCAGTTCTCTCCCTCTACCATGTAGGTCCTGGGTCTGGAACGCAAGTCACGAAGTTTGGAAGCAAGAAACTACCCGCTGAGCCATCTCACCAGGCCTCACCAGCTTTTGAAAGACACAGGGGGCGGTTTTGACCATTGGAGGCTGGCATGGCCTACAATGGCCTTGAACCCACCGACTAGGAAAGCTTTTGCTTTCTTGGGACTGGCACCGGCACAAGCATAGAACCCATACATTTCTCCCACAGAACCCCATATATTAATCCTTAAATAACTCAATTCCAGTAGAAAAGAAATGGGAAATGTCTCCATCATGGTCAGGATGTACAGTGGGGACCAGGTTTCCCAGAATCCCCCAAGTGAGACACGGGGAGTCCGCGGAGCCCCTCCATAGCCCCCGTTAGACTCCAACAGCTCGACACGGGGAATCCGCGGAGCCGCTCCGCAGTCCCGGTTAGACTCCGACAGCTCCACTCGCAGTGCTCGCTCCTGTTTCCACGGATTTGTACTCTAAGCAGAAGCTGGGAGAACCCTAGCACTTCACACTTGACATCCCGCCAACTTGGGCTCTGCACAACGGGCTCCCCGAACCGCGTGTCTCCTGAGATGAAAGATTGCAAAAGAAGATAAAAATAGTCCCTCGGAAAGGGACTGCTTCAGCTGTCCCGGTTTGCGGAGTCCCGGTTTCACCGCAGATGTGAATAATTCATCATGGGAAGTACTGCTGTGAAGTAAGGGGCGTCATTACTGCATTTTCTTTGATGAGGCCCTTATAAAAACCATAAACACCCAGCACATTAGGAGGGAACCCAAGGAGCATCATTTAAAGTTGGGCTTGGGTGGGGGCAGAAAGCAGCACCCACGATCTCGTGCTATCCGCTTATAACTCAAGACGATGAACCAAAGCTGCTTTGGGTTTCTTCCTGGACTCAGGCAGGAGGGTATGCCTGTGTTCCCAGGAGGTGGTCCTGGGAAAAAAAGCATTTGGGACACAGATCCTGTCACTGACTTTTCCCTGGCCTCTTATCTTTACTTCCTCCTGAAAAGAGACAGAATGACTCCGGAAGGCACAAATATTCTGGGGAATCTGCAGATGTGAATTAGTATAGGTCAGAGCTGCTATGTATGAGTCAAGAACGCCCCACACTGGGGCCAGGCCCCTCGCACTCACTTAAGCAGACGTGCGCTTCTTGAGATTCTGCAGACATCCATCCTCTTTTATCAGTAGGGCTCTCTGAGGCATGAGGCAGGGTGGGTCACTCCCAACGCTGTCTGCTCTCCAGAGGCCCCATGGTGAGGATGGAGGCTGCTTCAGCTTTGGTAGGTCTGTGAGCATTTCCTGAGGGAGCTGAGCATCAGAACTGCTATGCAAAACCAACAAAACCACAAAAAACAAACAACGAAAGGTAGCTCTGAAACCAACTGTTTTCTACAAAGTTGGATCACCTTTCTGTGGGAAGATCAAGAGGGCTTAGGTAATGCTGCTATCTGTGGGCATTAGGCACAGTGCCTCCCTTCCCCCCTCCAAGTTATGGGATTTTTGAATATAGAAAATTCATTTTAAAACATACAGCATCTTATGTAACCCAGGCTGGTCTCCAATTCTCTGTGTTGTCAAGGAGGACTTGAATTTGTGTTCCTCTTGCCTCCACCTCCCAAGGTGCCACCACCCCCAGTTTATGCAATACAGAGGGTTGAACCAAGGGTTTTACACATACTAGGTTAGTCCTCTGCCAACTGAGCTGCATACCCAACCTAAATTCCAGAAAACTTTTGTCTAGAAGCCCAACCTGTAGAATGGGTTTTCTGGAATCAACCTAGCTGAGGTTGGAAGGATACAAAGAACTGCCTCCATCCTGACCCAGAACAGCCCACATCGTCACCCTGGGTCCATGATAACCATCTCTCTTGGCAGAAACAGGTTGGTAAACTGAGTCTCTGGGAAGACCAGCAGGGCTGAAGATGCTGTACTAGTTATGTGAGTTACTGTGTCAAAATTCTCAGTGCTACTTCTCTGTCAGTGGTATCCCAGGGTCCCTCAGTCACAGCCCAGGGTTCCAAGGCAGAACCAGAGCCCATTTCTATCCCCACCAGCTAACCATCTTGTCCCTCTTGCTATCCCTATAAGATGAGTCTGCCTTCTCTAACCCTACTGACAACGGATGGCTTCCAGACTTTGGACCTCACCGTAGCAGGAAAAAACAGCTCAGTTTGGCTTCTTGCATGGAAAATCTATTCTGTCATTTGCTTGGGGTTGGTGAATGCCCACTGGGTACCTCTTGACCTTGGGGACTCCTTCCCAGTACAGTAGAGCCGGATGCAGGGAGGCCCAGCAGAAACAAGGTTTGGCATGGCCACCAGTGAGGGAGCCAGCATGGCAGCTGCCTCCCAGCTGCAGCCTAGACCCTGCCCAGTGACGGATGTAGGGCCTATTCAGGACCTGTGGGAAGAGACTGAGAATAATTCTCCTTGCCTTGAGGAATCCCTATACTGGCATGACCTCACTGTATCCCATTCCTGGGAAAACAGAGGGGTTAGCTTCTCACCTCGTAGGGAGCAGAGGCCTGGGCTGTGGCCAAGGTCTCTGGATTCTTGTCCTGGCCACAAGCATTCTCCCCTACATTCCTATCGTCTTCCAAGTCTCCTGAGACTGATCAGTGTGGATCAGGGGCCCCTGCTAAAAATCTGACAGAATTTTCACACAACCGGAAGCCTAAACTTTCCGGGGGTGGGGGGAAGTTCTCGGGCTGCTCCTTTATTTTGTCAATCTCTCAGGGAGCCACTGGGGTGGGCAGAGAAGGACGCACACCACACATGGCCTGGCCCAAAGTTTGCAAGTGTCTACTGTGCCCTTGGAGAATTCGGGCCTCTTGGGAATATCCTTACCAATGAGTCCCCTCCCTCCTCAGAGTGCTGTGTTTGTGTGGAGCAAGACCCCCACCATGGGGTGAGTCTATGCTCCTGCTCCTTGACAGCTGTCTAGAGGCAATAATCTACTTCTGTGGAGACTGCGAGGGAGGGAAAGAGGACTGAGGAGAAAGGGGCAGGAGGAGGCCAAGCAGGAAGCATAACTAGGGGCGTCCCCTCCAACAGTTTTATATGCCGTCTTGCCAACCTGTCTGCTCCATTCCCTGGCCATGAGCCATCTCCTCTTTGCCTCTGCTTGTAGCCTCTGCTCCTCATCCCTCACAGCTCAAGCAGGCCCTCACGGCCACAGCTCCTCTACCTCAAGTTCCTCATAAAGGTTCCTCATAGCCATGTAGTCAGTCTCTGCTCCTCCACCAGGATACAGCTAGACATCTTATGACCCCTGCCCCTCCCCCAGTCTTGGCCATACCGTGAACCCTTACCCACTGACTGACTCAGGGACTCCGGGTACTCACTACCCTCTTCAAGTCAGAAGGTTCTTGTTGTCTGCCTGCTGCACGCTGCCCAGGATGTGTCTCAGAAGTCTCTCTCCCATCCCTCCTCACTTCATCATTGCCCCATGGTCCATGGTCCTCTCCTGCTGCCCAAACAAGAGTCCACCTTAAAGGGAACCCCCAAAGCCCACAGCAGAACACGCCACTCTAGGCCCTGAGCCCTCCTCGATTTCAACTCTTCCCAGGAGCGATGAGAGGTGAAACCCACCTGAGTGAGTCTCACCTGTTCTCCTGAGACCTATCTTTGCAGCAACTGTCCTGAAGCTCTTTGTGATGGTTTAGTCTCCTCTAACCCTCAGTAGGAGGTGCTGCCTGCCTCCTGGCAGGACCTCCAGGCTCCCTGTGTCGAGTTTCCCTAGCCTCACAAATCATCCTGGAGGCGACTGTTTTTAACCATCCTTAGAAAAATGACTATTATGCCAAGTCCTTTGTTCTTGCCACCCGCTGGTGCTCAGGACAACGCCATCCTCCCCATAGGGGGAGGCCTCTTTGACACAGGTCACTGATTTATGTTCCCACCACTGTCCTTCACATCGAATAACTCCCTAGAGCGTTTATCTGCCTGGGGAAATGTCCCTCAGGGCCCCAGAGAGTACAAGAATCGTATCTCAGTGTTCTGAATATGGCTGCTTGATCCTCAGTCTGACGGGAGTTCTCCGGTCTCGGACACGCCTGCTCAGACTTGTGTCATGGTGTCTCTGTGTGCATGCATAACTTCCCATTCCTTACCTCAGAGAGGAACCATCTGTGTGTCAGTAGGTCTTCCTGATTATGAGGTAGCATCCCTTAGCAGGTGGTCCTGGAGGGGGTCATCTGCTCCCACACACTCGTGTCTACCTCAGAGTACAGGGAGGATTAAGGTGCACCGAGAAGGGTCCTTGTCTTCCAGAGGCGGCTCCGCAGTTAAGACTGTATGCTGCTCTCACAGAGAACATAGTTCAGTTCCCAACACCAGATAGAGAGGCACAACAGCCCATAGCGTCTCTGGGGAATCTGACACCTCTGGTCTCCTCAGGCACTACATTCACGCATATTCTTCACACATATACAACAAATCTCTTTTTTTAAAAAAAAAAAATCTCTACAAATAAATTAATAAATGAACTCTGTGTGTTCCATGAGCATCCGGGTTACGGCATGCCCACTTTTTCGTGTTATTTTGACTCCCACGGCAAACACCCATAGGGGTTTTCCCAAAGAACCAGACAAGGGCATCAACAAGTGAGGTAGATCTGAAACGTAGGCAACTCTTTTTCCCTTAGCAGTTTGTGGTCAGTGAAGAGCCTGGTGAGCCCAGTGGTCAGCTCTGGGTATACTAAAGTACCCTTGGCACCACATCTGCACCCCATGGTGGGGCAACACTGGATCCTTAGACTCCACAAGTGGGAGGAAAACAGCTTCCTCCATGCCTGCTGCTGGTTCCCAGGAACACTGCTTTGATTTTTGTGGGTTTGTTTATTTTTGAAACAAAGCTTTATTTGAGCCCAGGCTAGCCTTGAACACGCCGTGTAGCTAAGAACGACCTTGAATTCTGGATTCTCCCACTTCCATCTCCCAAGTGCTGAGGTTACAGGCATCCTTTTGGGGTGCTGTGGCTCGAACCCGGAGCCTCACAAATCCTAGAACCCAGAGCCTCATGTATCCTAGGCAAGTACTCTATAAGCAGAGTCACATCCCCAGACCTACACTGGATTTTAGCTGGCACCACAGTGGCTTTTTAGTGGCCCACTAGTGGCTTTCTTGGCAGTGGTGTAGCACAGGGCCCACCTTTGTGTCCCTCAAAGCCTCTTCCAGCTTTCCCAGGCCACCTGTGATTGATGGCTGTCCTGCTGTAACAGGAGGCCCGAACTGGATGGCTTTGAGTCTCCCATCTTTAGTCTGCCCTGTGCTGGTGGATGACATCCAGGTGACCCACATCTCAGTGTCTGGGGGGTGGGGGGAGGGATGGACAGCCCTCTGAGACACTGTCAGCCTACCTCTTGTTTGTCTTAGCCCCATCCTCAGGGAGACGAGGATATTGGTAGTGCCGGGTGCTTTCTGGGCTCTTCTGATCAGTGTACCCCCCTCACTCCCCGCCTTATTGTTCAACACTGACCCCTACCCATAACCTGGAGACAATGGCACATGTTCCAGCCGCAGAAGGTCAGTCTCTGGTAGGCCTTCATTAGAGTGTAACCAGGGACACATCACACTGGTATTTAAAGAGAGAGAAGGGAAGGACATCTGAAGACCAGCTTGCTGCCTCTGAGCGGGAGGCGTGTGGCTCATTGCTCTCAGCCCCTGGGGCTATAATTAAGCCAGGCAGACGCCGAGCATGTCTGCAGCTCAGCTCGGTCCCAGTACAATATTCCAACCCACGGTTAAATGAGGATAAATAAAGGCAGCCCCTGACAACAAGGACGGTGCCTCTGATTGCTGTCTGCAGACAGCAAGCACAGTGATGGACCACAAGAGTGGCCTCAGGATGGCTGGAACACGCAGGGTCCCTGGATAAACATTCGGGTCTCACTCAAGTCTTCAGAATCTCTTATTTGCAATATAGGGGAGCAGAAGAGTCCTGTCCTCTGCTCCCTTACAGCCTGAAACCTTCAGTTTGCTGTCAGTTTTTAAGCTTTGCACACTGACCTTCTAAAAGAGATACTCTGAAGCTACTGACAATGTGGATTCCACAGGGTGCCCCCCCATCAAATCATATGTGTGTGTGTGTGGGGTCACCTGCGCTGAGACTTGGAGAGGAGAGCTAGTGGCCCTCGGTTCTGGGATCCCTCTCAGAGCCTTGCTGTGGCTGTGGTGGCCTTCTCAAAGCTCCCTGAGAGAGGAGACCTCCAGTGGAGCCTGAGGTAGCCATACAGCCCTCTGCGCCTGGGGGTGAGTGGCTGCGTGGTACCCTCAGGCCACCAGGGGGCAGAGGCGGTCAGGCGAGGCCGCTTTCTTCGCTCGGGTGAGCGGGGCTGGGCAGTCAGCAGCGGATGTCCGCTAAGGAGGCCTGCAGCTGGCTCTGAGCGGGACAGGCAGAAGGCGCTTTTGTAGTCCAGAGGGTCTGAGATGTACAGTTCTCTGCTCTCACCCATCTGAAAAACTTGTAAGAATGTTGCTTAGGCTTTCTGGGTGCTACTTATGGACTGGGGACCAGGAGACTCAGAGGCCCAGGCTTTGAACCAATCCTGAGATGCTGAGAGTTGATCAGTTATAGTTCAGATCTGGTCTTTACTCATCCCATTTCACAAGAGGGAGAAACAGGCTGAGCAAGTCAGGTCCTGGGGCTCAGACTACCTTTCTTCTCTCCATCTTCTACCAGCTGGGGCAACTTTACCATTGTTATGGGGAAATGCTGTGAGACTTAATTCCCCATCCAGACAAGACAGGTTGTGCTTGGCGCAGAAATCGTTATTCAAAAATTACAGACTCTGGTTGTTTCTATGGAAACATTTTTCACCTCATGCAAATGAAGCGAGAGGCACGAAAACAACGTCTTCCCTACCCTCCCTTCTTTTTGGAGCCTTAAAAAGAGATTTCTGGAATTTTAAACCAGCACAGCATACTAGGATAGCCCCTGGCCTGCACACAGGTCACCCAGGGTCTAGCAGGGTAACTTTGAGCCTCCCTTGTTCCTCAGACCCAGCCTGGTTGACTCAGCTTCCTCTGAGAATAGGTGAGCTGTAGGCTCCAAACAGAGCTCCTGAATCCCTCTCAAAAGAGACAGCTTCTGCCCAACCGTTCTTCATAGTCAGTGTCTCCATATCCAGCAGGACCAGCCAGCTCGCTCTGACAACCCTCTGTCTCTTTGCCGGCTCTTCCATAGGTAGCCAAGGGACAGAACTCAGGGCACCTTTCCTCTTACATTAACTTAAACCCCACTGTTCGACTCCAAGTGTGTGGCCTCAGATAGGTCTCTGCCTTTCTGATCACAGGGGCAGTGAGGGTGACAAGCAGCCACCTTTAGAGTTTAACATGTGGCTGAGACTCCAGCCAGCATAGAAAAGCAAAAGGGGACAAGCTTTCAGGTGGGGGATGTCAGTGACTTGGGAACTTTACCTTGTGCCACCATGGAAGCCTGACTTAGGTGGCCAGATACACCAGGAGCTGGGGACTTGAGCCGGCACTCCCTGTATAGGAGCTGAGACCTAGGCTGAGTGTTAAAATCAGAGATGTTCTTATCTCAGGGTATTGTATATCTTGTCCTCTCCCCAGACCTCAGTTTCCCCAATCATGGGGAACCAACACATCTCTTGTCGACCTCACGACATGGTCCCTGGACACAGCTGCCTCCAGTCTCCCTCCTTGCTGAACCCTGCCTGCCCATTCTGGGTGCCAGCCTCGACCCAATTGTCATGGCTCTGAGTGCAAGCCCTGGCTTGGGGACACCTGGGTCACTGTCTTCGTTTGGGTTTTACTGTTACTGTGAAAAGACACCATGTCCAAGGGAGCGCTCATAAGGACAACGTTTAATTGGGGCTGGCTTACAGGTTCAGAGGTTCAGTCCATTATCATCAAAGCAGGAGCATGGCAGCATTCAGGCAGGCATGGTGCAGGCATAGCTGAGAGTTCTACATCTTCATCTGAAGACTGCTAGGAGACTTCCAAGCAGCTAGGACAAGGGTCTTAAAGCCTACTCCCACAGTGACACACCTACTCCAACAAGGCCACACCCACTCCAACAAGGCCACATCCACTCTAACAAGGCCACACCCACTCCAACAAGGCCACACCTACTCCAACAAGGCTACATCTCCTAATAGCGCCACTCCCTGGGCCAAGCATATTCAAATCACCACAATCATGGTGGGTTGCTCTCTCCTTCTTCTGGTTTCTCAAGACCCTCTCCAC
Source organism: Grammomys surdaster (assembly GCF_004785775.1). Classification (NCBI taxonomy): domain Eukaryota; kingdom Metazoa; phylum Chordata; class Mammalia; order Rodentia; family Muridae; genus Grammomys; species Grammomys surdaster. The sequence continues at coordinate 5,034,598 of NW_021604602.1, read as the reverse complement.
GACTCAGCCCCAAATGTGCAGCACTGAGTAAGTATCCCTACTTGCATATAGACCCTACATATGTCACACTGGGGTAACTCAGCCCAAGGTGGGGAATTATTACCCCAATAAACAGATGCAGAAAATCAAGGCACAGAGGGATTAAACAATTTGCTTGAGGTCCCCTAGCTAGCAAGTGGTGGCCAGAATTAGAAGCACCTGGTTGGTCTCTAGAGGCCACATGCTGGCTATGATACTATCTTGATCCAGTTTGCGTCTGACCATCTAAAGCACCGGACACTGTGAGGGTAGAAGGAGATGGTGGAAATGGCTCTGCCCTCAGAATCAGACCTGAGCCCTCAAATCTGAGAAAGATGGTCGAAAGACTTCCAGAAGCAGCCCTACACCCTGAGTCCAGTATGGTATCCTATGTTAGCCCAGCCAAACCAAGAGGTAAAAGACACCAACTCTACCTCCCCTATAGGAGACGATACCATGGACTTTATAGACCAAAACAGAAAGAAGAAGTTCCCCCTGTCCCCCTGGTGGCTATCCAGGCTGAAGTATGTTCCAGTAAGCCAGCAGAGGTACTCCTGGAAGGGTGAGGGGAATCCAGGAGGAGTTGGGCAAAGGGCAGAGACAGGGAATAGGAGTAGACTGACACCCACTACTTAGTGAAGGTATTGAGTTGCTGGGCCAGGAGTACCACTATAGGCTGAGAGCACTCACTAGCTCCTTATTGCGCCTACCAGACTGGAAGATGTCAGGCACCAGGATTTCACGAGGCAACCCAGAGACAGGGAGCATCAACCCTGAAGTGAGGCTGCCACAGTCCAGACCCTGTTCCCTCCTCAGGTCTCAAACTCTGAAGGGGAGGGAGACTCAGAAGAAGGAAGACACAAGCTTGAGAACAGCTGCTCCCTGAGAGGGCACAGTGGTAAATTCCCTGATTGCACAGTGATTTCCTCGTCATTAGTAAGCCATGGCCTCTGGCTCCTGCAATCTCTAAACCTCGTCTAGGGCTGCTGGGCACCGTTGCCCTTTCTGGGTTCCTCACATCCCTTGTGTTTATCCCTAGTCAGTCACTATGACCTCGCCTCTTCAGTGACAGTGAGCCACGCTAAACATTATTAGATGGTGTATCCTGCGTGATTCTCCTTTCCTGATTGGACCCCAGCTGATGTAATTTGGTACCAGGACTGAGATTTCAATTGGATCTGAGAACTGCTTGCTCACACCCATCTGTGACCCCCACACAGGTGTGGCAGAGGGAACAGTCACCATCCATACCAGTAATGATATCACCACTATTCCAGCAACTGTCATCTGCGGTTGTCTATGGTAGAACATCTTGAACTTGATGGTTTTGGCAGGATTGATACCTTCAGAGCTCTGACGAGGCATGGATTCTTACGAGTACATTGAAGCACCCGAGGAGGGAAACTGGTCAGTTCATGTATGTAGCTCACTCACGCCGGGCTCTGAGAATCGGCCAACTTCTGCTGCAGCTCCTACAAGTTCCAGCTTCTTACAGCTGTAGGGCTGATGGTACAGAGTAGAGTCCACACACAGTCTAAGCAGGCAGGATGCTCAACTGTAGCAGTTGGATTCCCAGCCTCCACAGGTCTCTCCTGTGAAAGTGAGGGTAATTGATTGGAGAAGAACAGAGTCCTGGGACTTGGCGTGGAAACACCTGATGACCATACCAATGAGGTAATTGATCTGGAAGCTCTAACTCCCACTGAGCCTCCCTTGGCTGTAGCAGGAGCTTGGCTCTAATGTCAGAAGTGACTAGCTTTTCCTAACCTCAAATGCCTGAGATCCACTCATGGGGCAGATGCTGTGAAAACGGACTCACCACCCCCGTGCCCTACGCCCATTAAACCACAGCTGTGGCCCAGCTGAACATGCTGTAGGGGGTGGCACACGCTCTCGTCAACAAGACACCAAGATCTAACCATCTGAAGAATCACATGCCCCTGTCTCAAAAAACAAAAATAAAACAAAAAAAAAAAAACCAAAAGAATCACATGCGTGTGTGTGTGTGTGTGTGTGTGTGTGTGAGTGAGACAGAGAGAGACAAGGTACATGAGCAGAAAGACCAAGATGGGTGAAATACAACATAGATTAGGGCAAATGTTTTGGCATAGATGTACTTACTAGAAAGTTTCAATTTAATGTGTTGGCTGTACAGTTATTATCATGTTATCAATAACCTCAAACACAAAGGCTACACACACACACACACACGCATATGCACACACACACACACACATACACACTTCTGAGAGTCAGGAACCTGAACATGTCTTAGCTGGGCACTCTGTCTCACAAGGTGAACGGAGTGTCATACATGGCCTTACTGGGGAACAGGCACCTCCCAGTCATGGCAGTATAGCTCCACTCCCTGCAGGCTAGTGGGCAGAGGGCCTGCTGCTAGTTGGTGTTACTTGAAGACAGCTCTCAGGAATCCCGATACCAAAAAATACAAGGGCCTATAGGCTGAGAAGGCAAGGGAAGGAAAGGTCTGCTAGCAAGGCAGGAGATGCCACCTTATATAAACTAGCCACAGAAGTGACTGCTGTCGTCACAGCCTGTGGCTTAGAAGCATGTTTAGGAACCCACCCATAACCAAAGGAAGGAAATTAGGAATTACACCAAGAACCAAGGGCCACTGAGAACCAGCACAAGCTATGCTCACCACCACCCAAAAGTGGATCTAACATCTTGATAGGGGAACATGCTAGAACTTAGTGGTGACCTAGAGCAGTTCTCTATGTTCTCAGCCTTCCTAATGCTGTGACTCTTTAATATACTTCTAATGTAGCGGTGACCCCCAGCCATCAATGACTCTGTTGCTACTTCACTATGTAAGTTTGCTACAGTTACCGATCATAATGTAAATATCTGTGTTTTCCAGTAGTCTTAGGTGACCCTTGTGAAAGGGGTCATGACCCACATGGTGGGAACCACTGGTTCAGAGTTAACGAAGATGAACTGCCAGAGCTCTTCCGGGATGCCCACGGACAGCTTTTCTGGGTGGGAAAGTTGGACAGATTTATCATGTGAAAGTGCACGCGCACACACAGCCCCCAACTGTGCTCTGTGGGAAGGTTCCTGCTACGGTTAGCATCTGCTTTTCCACCCATTCACTCATGTCTAGAAGCTCTGTTCATCCAGTGACAGAGGTGAGGGGTGGAGTTTCAAGAGGCGTGTCCTAGTGGAAAGCAATTAGCTCACTGCAGGGATTAGTGTAGATCCTGAGAGACTGGCCCCTGAATCCCTGGCTTCCTGTTTTGCTATCCACCCTGAGGAACTCAACAGAGCCGAGCAGAATCTATCGCCACCGCTGCTCTTGAGCCTTCAGAACTTCGAGCTAAATAAACCTCTGTTCTTTATACCTCATCCTCATGTCTCGCTTATAGCACCAGAAAATAGACCAAGACAGTTCCAAAGACAGTCCCCTCCCAAAGGAGTTAAAAGCTACTCCAGTGCACAAAGCAACTGTCCCTTTGAAAATCTCTCCAGATGCCCTACTTTTAGCCCAGGCCTGGTCAAAGGAGACACTGACGCTGGTATGGAAGGGACCTGATGTCAGAAGGAATGACAGGGTCTCAGAGTAGCAGGAGCCAAGTGAGATCACTTCCTGTTGAAGATCAAACGATCATATCCAGTGCGAATCCCACAGAGAAAGACATGGAGTCCAAATGCTTCGGCCACACAGACTCATGAAGCTGCTTAGGAGTGACGTTCCTAGGAATGAGCAAAGGACACAGGTGACATGACCCTGCCCCACTTTCAGCAGGAAGCACAAGAGCAAAAACTCAGCTGAAATTATAAGTCTGACTTGAGTCCTCACAGCCTCCTCCCTGTTTTCCTTATTCAAACGAAGTCAACCGAGACCCCAGAGTAATGTCACTGAAAGGCAATCCTTTCAGTGGGAAAGCGCAGGCTTCCTCGAAGGCGTCTGTGACCATGAAGAACAGTGGGTGTGAGGAGGGTGCAGCGGTGGGATCAGAAGGCCTAGGCTTTGGATGGTCGCTGGATAATTGGTCTGCGTTCATGGTAGTTCCCAAGGACTCGAAGAGCTTCTGTGTTTGCCATCAGACTAGAGGCTGTGATGGCTTCACTGTCCATGATGTGGCTTTGAATCACCTGGAAAGGGAGCTCCATGAGGGATTGTCTAGATTTAGGTTGGCTGGCATGCTTGTGAGAGGTTTCCTTAGTTGGATTTGCTGAGCCGGGAAGACCCACCCTGAATGTGAGAGGTTATCCTGAATGTTTATTCATGGATTGAATAAACAGAAGAGGCTAAGCTGAACCGTGGGAATCCATGAATCCAGTGGTTCTCAACCTGTGGGTCAGGAACCCCATGGGGACTGCCTGTCAGATAGCCTGCATATTAGATATTTACATTATGATTCAGAACAGTAGCAAAGTTGCAGTTATAAAGTAGCAATAAGAGTAATTTGGGGGATTACCACGACATGAGGAACTTCCAGTACCAGGAAGGTTGAGAACTGCTGCCATAATCCGTTGTGTCCTGCTTTTGACTATAAATGTGCTGGGACCTACTCAAGCTCTTCCCACTGTGATTTCCCTGCCATGAAGATCTCTAACTATGGGCTAAATAAACTCTTTCTCCACAAATTGTACTTCTGTCACAGTGTTTTAGCACAAAAGGGAACAGCACAGAAGCTGTTTGGTAAGTGACACAGAAGCATGGGCTTATGTCTGAGTCATAGTGGGCCTGGGTGGTCCATAGACCAACCCTGAAAACTTTCTCCAGTTTTTAACATACAATTAAACAAGCCATATCAAGAAAGAGTCAGAGTAGTCCCCATGTTAGCTCTCCTACCTGAGGATGAAACAGAACCGATGCCAGCCAGGAGTACTGTACAGATGGCAAGGCTATCTCTTCAAGTCGATGCAGAAATAAAGACTTTCGAAGATATACCTGAATAGAGACAACTCATGACCGCTCTACTACACGGGGAAGACAGTTACAGGAATCCCATACAAAGAAAGAAGAAAGACAATCATCCAAACTTAGGAAAGAATGGATTTATTAAATGCATGAACAGATGAAAACTAGAAAACAATAAAAAAACATGCCCAGTTCAGTAATTCAGCAAACAGCTAGATAAATCAGGGAGAAATAAAAGAAAAAAAATAGCATTTGAACCAACCAGGTAAAAGAACCAACAAAATCACAGGAATCAGCAAGTCCTCTTCCATAAAAGACACAAATACAAACAGTCGTAACGCTCCAATTTAGTGGTTCAGGCTAGCTGGCTGGATTTTTAAAATGAGAACCAGTTGTTTGTCTGTGATAAACACACATCACTGGAGAGACACAGAGAGAGAGAGTAAAAGGGAAAGGCTAGAAAATGTTAAACCAAGTAAGAGGAAGCCAAAGCAAACATGGGGAGCCATACACACATCTGATAAGGTAGATTTCAGGTCGATGTTATTTAGAAGAGATGAAGAAAGTCAGAATACTTTCACAAATGAAATAACCCATCAAGAAAATACAATAGTAAATATGTGCTCAGAGCGTGTTCAATTTTGTAAACAAACATAAAAGGACGGACAGCTTCAGATCCAATATGATGCTGAGTGATTCCAATGCTCTATTCCTATCAACCGATAGGTTATCTGGATGTAAAAAAAAAAAATTAAAAACTAAAAAAAAAATAAACTTTAGAGTTAAATGGCTCTACAGATCTGATGAATTAAATAGACATCTACAGGTGATTCCATTAAGCAGGTACAGACAGAATACACTTCTTTTCAACAATCTGTTGTCTTAAAGACAATCTTGAACATTTGATTTTACTAATAAAGGCTCAGGAGCCAGATGCTGGGGTAAAAATCCGCTAGCTCAGAGAGGCAGAGAAAACACCCAGCTGACCTTCCTTCTCAGCTGTCTTCCCAAGAGGTAAAGCAAACTCTCCTTCTCCACACTGTCTGAAAAACCTTCCAATTCAATATTCTTCCTTTCTACTTCCTGTGTGTCTCTCTATTCATCCTCCTGACTTCCTCTCACTCTCTAATCTCTTTTTTCCCCCTATGCTTACTCCCTGTCAACTGGTCACTTGTTCTATCTCTTGACCTAAGGTCGACTTTATTTAATCCTGTTTACAACAAACAGAAAGCTCTTGGATTAAAGATGTGTGCGAGAGCTGAGCCACACCACAACTAGAAACAGGTTTTTCCTGTAAATAACACAGTGTCTGGGTTCACAGTGAAATCAAATGTCTTGCTAGTCAGTGTAATGTTCTTTAAACCAGATCACATCTTCAGCCATAAATGAAGCATGAACAAATACAAAAAAATATTGAAATAGTTTCTGTGTGACTTATCAAAATTAATTAAAGTGGAATTAAATGGGATCAAATTAAGTGGAAATCAGCTGCAAGAAAAACTACAGAAATTATACACAAACACATGGACATTAAATAATACACTTGTGTATGATTAGTCAGCTACTGAAGAAGTCAGAGGGGAAATTTTAATTCCTAGAATAAAATGAAAATGAAAACTTACCTTATCACCACCTTTGGGACATAGCAATGGCAACCCTAAAAAGGAAGTTTATACTTAGGAATGCCTACATTGAGACATTAGAGAAAACTCAAAAAAATTAGCACAAGATAGATCTCAAAGTGTTGGCTGGCAATAGAATAACCCAAACACAAAACAAGTACATGGAAATGTGTAATAAGATCCAGGTGGAAATTGTTGATTTGAAGACTAAAAGAATAATACAAAGATCAGTGGAAAGAAGGTTGCTCTTTGAAAAAGATAAAGATGGACAAGCCCTCAGACAAACTAACCATATAAAGAGAGAAGACCCAGATTAATAAAATCAGAAGTGGAAAAAAAGGACATAAAGCAGACACCAGTCAGGTCCAGAGGATGGCCAGAGAACACCTTAAAAACTTGTATTCCAACAAACTGGTGACCCTGGAAGAAATAGATGAATCCTAAGACACTATGACTTACCCAATCAAACCAATATAAACAGTTTAAATAGATATAAAATTAACACTAAAGAGGGTGCCTAACCGAGAGCAGGACAATGTGCAGATAGGAGAGACCTTGGAACACTCAGTCTTAAATAGAATGTTTCCTTCAAACTGTCCCCTCAAGGGTCAGAGAGCTATGAGGAAGGGGAGGTAGAGAGTTTGTCAGAGCCAGGGGGAGGGAAGACACCAAGCCAACAAGGCATTCCAGACACAATAGGACTGAAGCATGCAATGAACACACAGAGACTGGCAGCGTACACAGGACCTTCACAGCTTCAAGCTAGACGGAGTCCCAGTGCTGAGATGGGGAAATATACCCAGGTTCCCACCCTAACCAAGAAGCTATCTCCACCTGACATGTGCTTGCAAAGGAAAAATTAGTTTTCTTGAATGGAGTCTCACAGGGTATGTAAACCACACTTAAGGGTATGGCCCATGCCCAGCAGTGGATGGTCAACACAAAAGGAATTCAATGAATGAATTTCAGACACTTTTTGTCTCAGATTGCTTTGTTTGGATTTTTTTTTCTTACTGGTCATGTGTATGTGTGTGTTTCTTATGCTTTTTCTTTGTTATTTTTTTTCTTTAGATTTTTTTGTTTTTCTGACTTCTACAGAGAGAGGAGAGAGAGAGAGAGAGAGAGAGAGGGAGAGAGAGAGAGAGAGAGAGAGAGAGAGAGAGAGAGAGAGAAAGGGACGGAGGGAGAGAGGGAGGGGGGAGGAGGGAGGGAAAGAGAGAGGAAGAGAGAGCGAGCATGAAGTTGGGTGTGTGGGAAGGTGGAGGAACTGGGGAGAGCTGGGAAAACTGTGATCAGAATATATTGTTTTCAACAAAAATAAAAAAAATAAAGTAAAAAAAAATAAAATCAACACTGATATTGAAACAGCAGCAGTCCCCCCACAGGGCAAAGCCCAGAACTGGATGAATTCACTGCTATATTCTACCAGACCTCCAAGGAAGAGCTAATACCAGTGTTCCCCAAGCTACCAAGCTATTTCATAAAGTAGAAAGGGAAGAAAAAAAATACTACTAAACTCAATTTACAAAACAGCATTCCTCCAATACTAAGCAAGGTAAGGAAAAGCAATCTCATTCACAATAACCTTTTAAAATACACATGGATAAATACAAATAAAAGACCAAAGACCTCTAGAGTGAAGACTTCAAAATAATGTAGAGAAACATGGAGATGGCTCAGCTGGTAAAGGTACCTGCTGCCAAGCCTGGTAACCCGAGTTCAACCCTTAGGACCCTGGGAATAACAGAATCAACTCCTGTAAGTTGTCTTCTGACATCCTGGCACACATACACATGCACATACACTCACACACATACAAATACACACACACACACATACACCTTCATGCGGATGCACACACAAACATGCACCCCCAAACAAATATCATCTATTTAAAAACATAAAGAGAGAGCTGAAGAGGTGTGTAAGGGGCCATGAAGCATTTTTGCTCTTAAAGAGGACTGGAGTTCAGTTCCTAGAACCTATGTGGCCCACAACTGCCTGTAACTCCAATTCCAGAGAGTCTGACAGTCTCCTCTGGGCACATACATACATGCACACGCACATGTACTCGCACATACATACAAGTAAAATTTATATAAATGTTTTTAAAAGACACTTCAAGAAAGAAGTTGAAGGACACATTAGAAGGTGTGAAGATCTCTTGTGTTTATGGATTGTTGGAATTAATATTGGGGAAACGGTCATATCACTGAAAGTGGCACACAGATTCTATAAAATTCCCATAAAGATTCCAGTGATGTTCTTCACAGAAATAGGGGCGGAACTAAATCTCACAAAAGACCCTGAAAATCTCAAGGAAGACCCTGAAAAGCCAAAGCAATCCAAGAGGAGAGGGCAAAGCTGGGAAGCATCACAATAGCTGACCCCTAAATGACGGCACAAAACCATAGTAATAAAATTAGCATGGTGCCAGTACAAAACCAGATAGGCAGATCAATGGAATGGAACATAGGACCCGAAAGAAACCCATTCTACAACAGCCAACTGATTTTGGACAAAGATATAGAAACGTTGGAGAGAAGGCAGCCTCTTCAGCAGATAGTGCAGGGAAACCTGGATAACCACACTCAGAATGAAAGTAGATTTCAGTTCCTCACCTTTCACAGAAATAAAAATAGATCAAAGGTCATCATGTAGGACCAGAAGCTGTGAAATACTGGATAAAAGCTGAGACATAAGCAAGGACTTCATTAAAAAATAAAAGTCCTTCACCAGCCCAGGGAGTAATAGCAAGAGGTCCCAAACGGGATTAAATCAAATTAAGAAGCCCCCATATAGTAAAGAAAACAATTGACAGAATAGACAAGCATCTGACAGAGTGCAGAGAACCTCCATCTAGGGCATTACTCTCCAGAGTCTGCAAGGAATTTTTAAAAATTACCCAAACTAAATAATTCAATCAACAGATGGTTAAAAGAACTGGGCAGTTCTCCAAAGAAGAAATACATATGGCCAAAAATGGTATGGAAATGACTCAACATCCTTGGCCGTCAGGGATATGTAACCCCAAACTTCATACAGATTCCATCTCACTCCAGGAGAATGCTAAAACCAAGAAAACAACATTCTCTTCCTGCTGCCTGTGAACCAGGATGTAGCTGTGGGTTACTTCTTCAGTACCACATCTACCTGTGTGCTTCCATGCTCCCTGCCGTGATGGTATTGGCTCACCTCTGAAACTGGATGGACCACCTCCCTTCTGGAGAAAGGAGAGATGGTTGAGAGCTCGGAGGTTCCTTAGTTCATGTTTTCACTCACCTCTCCACTCCATTAGCACACCACCTGGATGTACTGGACTGGATGGACTTGGACCAATCTGCCTTATTTCCTGCACAGATGTGGAATTACTCTCCATCAGCTTCCCTGAAGCACAAGGAGCCTTTAAAGACAATAGTGAGATGGCAGACCTTCACTTAAGAGTATTTGGGCTGAGGCCACGCCGATGTCTAATGGCTGTGCTCAGCTGGCCCTGCGCCTTGTTGGGGAACCCAGGAGAACTGGCCCCACCCCTCACTTGGAAGGGCTGGCTCTGCACCTCACCTGGGCAGCACAGTAGAGCTGACCCTGGTGGTCTTGACCCAGGAAAGTCAGCCTGAGGGCATGAGAATGGGAGAGCTGGCTATGCCCCTTAAGGGCTGGGATATATGATGAGCTAGCCGGGGCAGTGCCAGAGAGGTGGTGTTGAGTGTGTGGGAGAGCTTGGAGATTGACCAACTCAGCTACCACTGAGGCCCAGATCGAGGGCTCTGAATTAACCCACCCCAACATCTATCCTATCTATGAACTGCTGGAGCCAATGAAGTGGCTGGTCCTGAAGATCCAAACCAGCAGAGTCTCCATGACACAGGGCAACAAAATATCCAAAAGGAGTCCTTATGAGGATCCAGTATTATATTAAAAGTATAACAGAAGTCAGAGGCCTTGAACTGGACCAACGATCATTTGCAAGTAAGGATGTGTAGACAAAAGGCTATACTGTGTGACACACTACAGCTTCCACAAAGACATGTTTTGTTTGTTTCTCTTTTTAATTTTAATTTTTTTAATTTTCTTTTGCAGGGGGAGATTGCAAGGGCAGAGGGTGGAAATGAGGGGAAGGGAAGATGCATGGGATTAGGGGTATATGATGTGAAATTCACAAAGAATCAATAAAAAGTTTTTTAAATCTGTAAAGAACAACGAATGCTGTCAAGGATTTGGGAGGAAAATATATCACATGTACTATTGATGGAAATGTAAGTCATTTCCGACATTGTAGAAATCAGTTCTTCACAGAATAAAAATAAAACAACCATACGATGTAGTTACAGCATCTTGAAAAAAAAACTTTTTATCGGTATAAGCTTAGGTTTTTCAGAACCTACGTTAATAAGGGTTCTTATATGTTCTAGCTTCCATTCTAGCCCACCACCCACCAGAGGCAGTGGAAAGGAAAGGTTAATAGGGCAAAGGAGGGTGTGGACCTGTTTAGAAATAGTTCTTTGGGGGAATTCCAATCTTTGTTGCCAGGATATCAGCAGTTCAGCTCACACAAGCCAGCCACGGTAGTTCAATCCACTCACAATACCATTCATGAATCAGCAACCGGGGTACTATCCAGAAGAAACCAGAGAGCTCTGCTGATCGTCCGAGTCCTCGCAGAAGTGGCAAGAAGCCACTGGAATATCGCGAGAAGTTCTTTGGTGCCTTTCTCTCCAGGAAGTCAGAAAAGTAGGCAAGGTGAACCAATGCCACGGTGTCATCAGTGAAGATCATTAAAGACCGGCGAAGAGTGGCAAGGCAAACCAACGCCACACAGCATTGTCCACTGTTGGGTTATACTTATATTCTTTCCAAACATCACATGTCCTCTCAAGCGTCCACTCTAGCAAAACATCATATGTCCTTTTTCCAGACGGCTTCCAGAAAACCACCATGTGTCTGCCTCAGCAAAACATCCTCTCATGTATATCCTTTCATAAAACAGTTTCCAGGAAAACATCACATGACACAACTGAGTCTCCAAAGAAACCAGAAACTCCCACTTCATACTGGTTCTTTGTGAATTTCACATCGCACACCCCGATCCCACACATCTCTTTGTCCCTCCATATCTGTCCCCTGCCCTTGCAACCTCCCCCCACCACCAAAAGAAAACAAAAATATTTTGACATGAGAGCTGTGATGTGTCACAGTGTGCTATACATATATACCCTTTTGCCCAAACAACTTTCCTTGCAAATTCATTTCAACGAACATTGATCTGGTTAGACTCCTGGCTTCTGCTGCATGGATATCCTGTTGTTGCCCTCTGTCATGGAGGTCCTGCGGCTTTGAATCTGCAGGACTAGGCCCTTTACACACTCTAGCAGTTCATAGGTGGGGTAGATATGGCGTGAGCTTAGGAGAGTTGGGGAGTTTAACTATCATCCAGGCCCAGATTCAGGGCTTCAAGCTGGCCCATTCACATCTATGGTTCTTTTGACAATATCTAGAACAATCAAAGTCAATTTACTCTAGAGATACTTGCACGTCCGTGCTATCATGACATTTTATACAGATGTCAAACTATGGAATCAGCCTAGATGTCAATCAACAGACACATGGGTTAAAAGGTGTATATGTATACACAACAGAGTTCTGTTTGGCCACAATGAAGAGGGAAATTATGTAATATGCTCGAAAATAGATGTAACCAGAGAGCATCATGAGGCAAAATGGCTGGGCTCAAAGACAAATATCACACTTGTACACCATGTGTGTGGTGGTTTGAATAGGTTTGACCCCCCGTAGATTCATGTGTTCGAATGCTTGGCCATAGGGAGTGACACTATTAGAAGGTGTGGCCTCATTGGAGGAGGCGTGGCCTTGTTGGAGGAAGTGTGCCTCTGTGTGGGTGGGCTTTGAAGTCTCCTATGCTTAGGATCACCCAGTGTAGAAGATAGTCACCTCCTGGCTGCCTTCAGATCAAGATGTAGAACTCTAGGCTCCTCCAGCACCATGTCTGCCTGCATGCTGCCATGCTTCCTGCCATGATGATCATGGACTAAACCTCCTAAACTGTAAGCCAGCCCCAATTAAATGTTTGCCTTTATAAGAGTTGTCTTGCTCATGGTGTCTCCTCACAGCAATAAAACCCCAACTAAGACACACAGTATAGATTTTAAAATTTTAACTATTTCTTTTATTTTTCAGATTATAAAATAATGTCATCATTTCCTGCTTTTTTCTTCCTTATAAACCTTCCCATACAACCTCTCCTTCTTCTCTCTCAAGTCCATAGTCTTTTCCAGCAGCAATTGTTGTTACATTCATGTATGTGGATATTGTGTATGTATGTACATGAATATGTGTTCATAAGTACAACCTGCTCAGTCTACATAACGTTACTCATCTGTATGTATGTTTTCAGAGATTATCACTTGGTATTGGGTAACCCATAGCATGGTGCCTCTTCCCTGAGGAAGACTGTTTCCTTAACAGCCTACAGTTCCCTGTGTAGGGTTGAAGGTTGGTGGTCTTTTCCCCTGTCTACTTGGGCAGGTTTATTGTCCATGTTCAGCTCAGATGTAGGCAGCCACGTTTGTGAGATAGGGTATAGATTTTAAAATGTAACATACAGAAGTAGAAGAGGGACTATTTGAGAAAAGCAAAATGACCAGTCAGGGCCCAGATGGGAATAAAGGTATCAGGAGAATGAGAGCACCGTGTGGTCAAGTTCAGTACAGGATAGTCACGTATTAAAACGACATAATGAAACCCATGTCTTTGTACAATGAATGTATGCTAACGAGGGGGCAAAGGAGAGTGGAGGAGAGAGGGAGGGGAAGAAAGGGGAGAGTTGGAGGGAGGAGGCCTCTTCTCCTGGCTGGTGTGGTTGGCTGATCCTGATTGACAACGGGGAACTGAGTGACAGTACAGATATCCTCAGGGCTGTGGAGGATTGTCCATGAAACTTCGTAGCATTTCCACAACCAGTGATAAAAGTGTATTAGTCTGCTCAAGGCGCTATAACAAAATACCATAAACTGATGACCTTAACCTATTGTGTGGAAGCTAGAAGTCCAAGGCCAACACTGATGGATCTGGTGGGTATTAGCTTTCTCACAGATGGAATTTCTCACTCTGTCTTCAGCTGGTGGTGGAGCAAACCATTCTGATTTCTCTTTGCATAGTTTTGTTTTGTTTTGTTTTTTTTGTTTTTTTTTTTTTGGACATTCTCAGGCACTTGGGAAGCTGAGGCAGGAGATTGCCTTGAATGGAAGTATATGCTTCTTAGTAGGGTATATACCACTCAAGAGAAATTGCTCCCACTCCACAGCAACCATTAACTGCTAGCAGCTCCTTAGCGAGGTGTGGAGCCTCATGAGACCTTCCTCTACCCATGCTGGAATGTGGGTGAGCTCTAACTTGTGCAGATTTTGTGCAAATAATTACCACAGTGGCAAAGAGTTCATAAGTTCAGGAATTATATTGGAAAAGGCATTTTATAGCTTGTATCCTCATCCTATGGTTCTTGTTTTCTTTTTGTTCCTTTTTCTGCGGTGTCTCCTGAACCTTAGTGTGTGTGTTATGTGTGTACGTGTGGTATGTATGAGTGCATGTGTGTGTATGTGTGTGTGCTGTGTGTGTATGTGTGTGTTGTATGTGTGTGTGGTGTGAGGTATGTGTGTGTTGTATGTGTGTGTGGTGTGAGGTATGTGTGTATTGTATGTGTATGTGGTGTGTGGTGTGTGTATTATGTGTGTGTGTGGTGGTGTGTGTTATGTGTGTGTGTGGTGTGTGTGTATGTATGTGGTGTGTGTGTTATATTGTGTGTTGTGTATATGTGTGTTGTGTGTGTATGTGTGTGTTGTGTGTGTTATATGTGTATGTATGTGTTGTATGTGTGTGTTGTGTGTATATGTGTGTGGTGTGTGTGTGTGTGTTATGTGTGTGTGTGTGCTGGAATATCCAGTAACTCAACAGTCACTATTCCCTGTACTTTGGCCAGTCATCAGTGTGTGCATTAAATAATACCTACTGCAAAAAGTTTCTATGATCAAAGTTGATGGTAGTGCTAAGCTGCGTGTATAAATATTTAGAAGACAGCGTGACAATTGTCCATCAAGCAAAACAACAGTAGTAGGTTTTCCAGTGGCGATTATAACCTCCCCAGCCAAGGGATCCAATTAGAAAGCAATTAATGACCCCATAACAGGCATACCTCTACTGTCCTGTGGACACATCTTGCCTAGAAGCTTGGTATTATAGCACACAGAATCCACCACTACATAACACTCTTGATGAGTTCTCTCCCTTGGTAGCTTGAAACATGAGGCCGAAAGTGAGATTTAATGAAAGACATGGTAGGAAACATTGCCCATGCACCACCCATTCATCTTTCAAGTCTTTAATGGTGGCACTAAGTTCTGTAATCCCTTGAGAGATGCAATATTAGTTCACTATTTTCCAATGGGTTGAGTTTAGCCTTCCAACCACAATAGCCCCACTTCTGCAGGTCAGGAGTCCAAAAGTCTGCCAACTTCTTAGTATGCCTATCTCAGTTATACTTTCTGGAGCTGGGGGAACAACCACAGCATGAATTTAGTGACACTCTGGGTCTATTGTGAGTTGAACTTGGCCTAAATTCATCACTCACCTGACTTACAGAAGTCTTAACTTTAACTGGGGGGCTTTAACACTTTAACAATGTTTTGTGGTTTCAACATCAATTCAGATACAGTCTCTAGTGTGCTCCCCTAAGGTCTGATTGTTTATTTTCCTTTCTCCAGTGTACAGTGCCATAGGCACCTTTGGAGAAGGATAGGAGAAAGGCCCACGGCAAACTGTGACTGTAGTGAAGTCCCCCCTCACACCTCTTTAACCTGAGGAGTTCTGCATCAATGAACTGCCTCGAGTCTGGAAATCAGTTGGGGGTCTGTGGCTTTCTGTTGGTCTCTTTGGAGATCATTTTTCATTCGATACCTCAGGAATTTATCTTGCAAGAATGTAACCGGCTTCCTGTCTACTTCCTGTCCGGGTGTGGTTTGATTAATTAGATGGTGTCAAGGGTTCACAGGAGTCAGGCTGCTATGAGCATACTTTTGTCGACGTGGTCCACCACTGTAAGTTCGATCACCTTGCCTTTGGTGATTCCATGCTACCCCTTGACCTCTGCTTCTCTGGAGTCCAATTATACCCATTGCCTTAAAGTTGCCCAGTTGAGCGGCAGCATCTCCCAAGGTAAGATCTGGCACACGGAGAGGGGCTCTGACAGAGCTCTTCAGATCAGTTTTCTCCTCTCACCAATCAGTGCCTACAGCTGGAGCAAAGGGCATGTCTCCCGGAGCCTCTCACTGTGCAGAACTTGGTTTTAAACAGAAAATCCACTGAGCATTGCAGTTTGTCTGAGCCTTTGAATCCCACCGTCGACACTAAGCCGAAGAATATTAGCCATCTCTGCCTCTTCCTCGGTAGGCCATTTTTGACCCACGCCTCAGTCAACCAATCTGATAAGCTCTTGGCACTTGTTGTAAGTGTGCAAGCTACAGTATTAAGCCCCGAAACTCTTCATTTTCCCATACCCTTAAAAATCTAGGTCCACAATATTACCCAGGCTTCGGCTCTGTGAAACAGGAAACTCAAGTTCTCAAGGTACGACCTGTCTTCACTGCCTGACTTGGCTCCCCTTTTCCAGAGGGTGGCCTGTTCTTACCCTGCATCTACCCAGCCATGCAGATCTTCACTAAACAGGTCACACAGGTGGCCATCACAAGCTCCGAGGTCACTGTGCTTTCTTAGGTACTTACCTCAGCAGCTCCCTGTTCCCACCAGCACCAATCCATCTCTCCTGGCTGTTATAACAAAATTTCATAAACTGACTGGCTGACAGATAACAGTGTGTGGGAGTGGAAATTTCAAGGCTAACATTGGCAGATTCAGGGTCTGCTGCAAGCTTATTCCTCACAGATAGCAGCTTCCTGCCCTGCAGGTGGATAAACAGGCTCTCTGCATCTCTTTTAGAAAGGCCACCAAGCCACAGGGTTTCAATTTTATAACCGAATCACCTCCCCAACACTCCATGCCCATGACACTATCACTTTCCCAAGGCTCAGTCCCCATGACATCATCACCTCCCCAAGGCTCAGTCTTCATGACAGAATCACCTCTTATTGTTTAGGGACTGAAGATTTCAACCTGTGAGTTTGATGTTGAGGAGGTGGAAATGCATATATAGCAGATGCTTAGTAGGACATGTATTATTGACTTCTAAACTATGGTTCGGCATGTCTATTTAGTGTGTGTAAGGCCCTAGGTATGAGGCAGACAAGCACAGGAAAGATTTTGTAACCCGGATCCGTATTTGGACTGAGTTTTGCACAGCCCTCCTCTTGCAATAAGCACTTGACAGCTTTAGTTCCTTCGTCTGCATACGCTGTGCACACACACCCATTTCCAAACAATGCACCTAGCAATATCGGCACCCCCACCTGCATTAAGCTGTGCCCTCCCATCTCTGAACAATAGTATAGATTTCTTCACCCCTGGTACCAATCAAATCTAGACAGTTTCTATTCAAGTGTATTCCCAGTGTATCTGGGTAAGAAGAATACAAGGGCCAATCCAGCCTGAACTGGTTCCGGGTGCATGCGCAATAAGGCAAACTGTGTCCTTCCAGTGAACTTTTAGGGAAAATCCCCTATTTACCATCATATGCCTATGCATAATTAGGTGTGCCTGTGATTGAGTGATCAGATGCATTCTGGGATAGGGTACGTGCTGTGGAAGAAAATGAATATATCATTTAGCCTGTCAATCAAAATGGAGAACCACCCTTTAGTCACCAGATCCTTTTTCCTTTAGACTCCATATTGAGACAGCAGGCTGTGGCCCAGGCTCTTCTTGCTCTTGTGGCCTGGGATCCTCTGGCTCTTGTGGCCTGCTGTCAATTTTGACACTATATCCCTTTATGATCTGATCTGTCACTTTACCCTGAATAAAGTCAAGTTTCTTTTGCTGCAAATCTCTGTGAGTCCTTATATTCAGTTATCTAGATAAGAAGCCAAGAACCTGTGAGCACCAGGCCCGTATCCCAACCACTAATGCCAGTTACACACACACACACACACACACATACACACGACACAGGGAGGATCCTTTACATCCAGGAAGAAAGGTGCAGACTCCCCCCTACTAGTCAGAGATCAGGTGAGCGGGACATAGACAGGAGATTTGCACAACTGGTCATGGCTGACAGGGCTCACAGGGGCCAGCTAGAACCTTTGGATTACGTTACAGAAGTGCGTTCTGCAGTAGCTTGGCCCCCTCTCTGTTTGTTTGCTATATAAGAATAGTAATACCGTAGGCAAATGGAGTATGTATATACTTACCTGGAAGTGTGTGTGTGTGTGTGTGTGTGTGTGTGTGTATGTGTACAAATGTGAAGCCACAAGTATCAGAAATCCCTGCTGTGGGAGTTACAGGTAGTTGTGAGCCACCAGGTGTGGGTACCAGGAACTGAACTCCGGTCTTATGAGAGAGTGACATGTACTCGTAACTGCTGAAGAAAGCCCCAGTCCTGAGCTGTTCTATTTCAAACAGTCGCCGTTGGATTTCACCTTCCGTGTAGTGTAGTGTGTAGGCAACAGACTGTTGTGTGGGACCCCAGTGAGCTTGAGGGGGAGGGAAGTCACCACGCAGAAGACATGGTGGTCATGGGAACCGAGTGTAGGAGAAGGACAGGACGTGTGACTTGTGTAAGGTACCCGGCAGTCCTGACACGTGAGCTATAAAGTCCGGCTGCTGCACGGGAGCTGAGGTTGGGGACAAAGAGGGGAATTATGCCCATTCCCAATGGTGTGTCACTCACTGCCGGTGTGTCACTTCTCAACTCTGAATGAGCCCTTCCTCACCTGCTGTGTGGAAAGCTACCTGGGACTGCAGCTTGTTCCCTTTGTGTTCTGGCACAGTGTTGAATTTTGTCAGCAGACTGGGCAAGGAGGGGGCTTCCTTCCTGGCTCTGGGGGGATGGCTTGATACGCACCCAGCACCACCAGTGTGGCAGCCAGCAGTACCTCCTAGACAGCACCCCTCTTTTTTCCCTCTAGGTGAGCCCGTAGCTAGTTACCCTCAAAAGATAGCTTCCTCTGAGGGACCTCCCCCCATGTCAAAATGATGGATTTGCAGAAAATTCTCTTGCCCCAGCCCAGAGCAATATCCACCAAGATCCAGCCAGCCACTGTGAGCCTTCGGTGAGGGAAGCCTTCCTAAGGCTCTGTTTAGAGTTGCCATATTGTCCTTTCCTGTCACTATCTCTTCTTATCTTCCTCCCACACTATCCAACCAGCTGGCCTTGACTTGTCCTTGTTCCAGTGACTGTAGGGCTCTCTCCTGCCAAGACTTTGGCTGCCACAGTGGACTAAAGCCATCAAGAAGTCAGAGCAGCAAGGGGCCAGCCATTGCTCTCCTCAGCAGAACTGGTCTCTGCCCAGAGGCCTCAACCCAGAGCAGAGGTCAGACTACCTTCAGACTAGAATGAAGCCAGATCTTATTAAGGGCTGGCTGTGGAGGAAAAGTCTGGCTTCAATGACCTTGGGGTGGGAATAGCTTGAAAGACAAGGCAGGTGTGTAATGAAGAAGAAGCCTGCCAGAGACTGAATAAGCTCAAAGAAAGATGGGGTGGGGAGGGATCATTCCCCGTGCTACACAAGGAGAAGCAATGTGGTGTTTCTGTGTTGCAAGAAAGCCAGAGGAAGATGCAGGGAAAGGGAGATTGGTTACTGAGGGGGCCTGGCAGGGCCACGGGTATCACTTGAAGTCAGCTGGAAGTCGCTGGAGGGAGATGATCAAAGACCACGGGAAAAACAACTTAAAAAAAATCCCAACCATCGACTGGTGTGCGCTGCTCAGTTAGTAGAGTGCGGGCCTAGCATGCACAAAGCTCTGGGTTTGATGCCCAGTTTTATACAAAATCAGGCATGACAGAATGGTTTTACTATTCCAGTGATGGGACCAGAGCAGAGCCAGAAGAATCAGAAGTTCAGAGTCGTTCTCAGCCTCGGTTACTTTGTAACAAGCTCCAGATCAGCCTGGAATACACCAGACCCTGTCTAAAAACAACAACAACAACAACAACAACAACAACAACAACAAACCTCCAAGTCCCTTAGTAACAGGTTGCTGTAATGTGGATCGTCACTCAGATTTGGTTACTTCAGTAACAACTGGACAGCTGTTTTCAGTCTCAGGCCCTTTCCTCTGTACTTTTACCCCAGCCAGGGTAACTGGTTCTCACTCAGTGAACTAGGCAGCTGTCCCTGGCCAGTGTCTGTCCATCTTGCCTTCTCTACTGGGTACTACCGCTAAGTGAGGACAGGCACATCTGGGCCCACAGAGGTGGTGACAACGAAATGAGCCCAGCTGGCACCAAGCATTGTTTGTGGAGAAAATAGACATGTTCACTTGGAAAAGCAAAGATAGACTCCAAGAGAAAGTCCAGGCAGGATAATAAGACCAAGGCCCAGAGAGGCATAGATACTTGCTTAGGGAGCACACAGTACACCCTTGGTGAGATTCCAGGTTCAGTGCCACCTCTGTTGAGGTAAAAGAATGGGGACCAACCACACAGGTCCTCTACTGGTGTATTTTGGGAAAGTGGGGTCAAATTCTGGGTCACCCACAAGAATTGTGAGCCTTCTGCACTGGGGTTGGTGTGACTAAGAATGACCACATTCATGGCTGAAATGCCAGGGTGAAGGGGCAGCCTGGCTGCTTCCCACCAAAGGGGATGTAAGGGCTAAGAAATCATTACAGGAAGATGAATTATTCAAGGCATGGCCGACCTCCTCAGGCCCTGACAACCAAGAGCTCCATGATCAGGCCAGCACATCTGATTACCCTTGTGTAATGGCCGCTTTTTCTCACTCTCAGAAGAAAGCCATTCAGCACCATCAAATATTAATGTGGGGCGGCTGGCTTAGTAGACAGCTCCAGGCCACAGTCACAGATGACTTCAACCCAGGAATTTGAAACAGGACTGCTAGTCATACTTGGCCTTACAGACCCCAATCCGAGTATGCAGAGCAGCCTCAGGCCTCAGTGGTACCTTCAATGCTGTTTGCTTGTTGTTTTTTTTTTTTTAAAAAATTTCTTTCTGTTTATTTATTTGTGTGCATGTTTCCATGTGTGTGCGTGTGCGTGTGCGTGTGCGTGTGAGTGTGTGTGTGTGTGTGTGTGTAACTGTAAGCAAATGTCCTGGATGTCTGTGGACAGCCACAGACATCTTGGGGTACTAGGTTCTTCTCTCTCTCTCTCTCTCTCTCTCTCTCTCTCTCTTCCTCCCATGTGGTGGGTCCTGAGCATCGTACTCAGGTGGTCAGGCCTAACAATAGATGCCTTCACCTGCTAAGCCATCTCATTAATCCTTGCTTGAAACAGATTTTGGGGTTGACTGTACATAGTACTCATGGTCTCAGAGACTGGGGTCTCTAGGACACATCCGATCAGGAGGACTTTGGGGTCCATCTTAGGTCCCTGGAGTTACCATGACAGGTCATCATAGACTGGTGGTTTGAATAGAAGTTATTGCTCTTGCAATTCTGGAGGTGAAGCCCGGGTGAAGGTGCTGGCAGGTCCTCCCCACATCAGTGAATGAAAGTTCCAAGAAAAAAGTTGTATCCTCAAACCAGAGCCTTTTACAAGCCCTGTTAGCACATCAGAACATCAGTGACAATGGATGGGGGGGTTGGAATGTTACGAGTCTACAGCCTAATTACAATGTATCTTGGGCCATCTTTCTTCTCGTATACAACCATTCCTTGCCCACTTCTGTGTCAGACCTGCCGTCTGGTGACTAACAGATAAAAATCTTTCTTGTGTGCCTTCTGCTCTGGGGTTTGTTTTTCATTTCTGCATTGGCACTGCCCATTGCAGAGAGAATGTATTAAATTTATAACACCCTAGTTTCTACCAACCCAAAGTCCTAGAGTCACCAGACAGCATCCAATGCTTCTCTGTAGCTGGGATTCTCTTGTTTGCTCTTCTGTTTCTACAAAGCTTCATGAAAGTGCTTCCCAAGGGAACATAGAGTTCAGGGTCTCCTAAATCTGTGCTCTGAGACCATGCTCCAGAATAAACCATCTCTTATCCTCTTTTGGGTGAGGGCTCGTTTTTTGTGTAGACGAGTCTCTGGCACAGATTCCCTCCTGTGTGTTCCAGCCTTGTGTGGCTCTGACCTCCACTGCTTGGCAGACACTTCCTTCCAGTGCTTGCCCCCTTTTCCCTAGGGCTTCTTTCAAGTGTGCCTCCATTCGCCTTTTGTTATCATCTGTGGCTTTATATATATCTTGTCCTGGAACTCCCTCTGTTGACCAGGATGGTCTCGAACTCAGAGATCTGCCTGCCTCTGCATCCCAGGTGCTGGGATTAAAGGTGAGCACCCCCACCCCCATACACATATTAATGAATACATGGTTGTCCATTCTTATGAGACACACTGTGATAGTTCAATGCAGAGCATGCAATGGTCAGATCAAGGTCACTGGCACGTCTATTACCACAGACTGGTAATGTTCTGGGAATGTTCAGAGTATTTCCACTGGCTACTGCAGGCCTTTGTCAAGCCTAGCCACCCTACAGTGTGCAGAGTACCAGAAGCCAGTCCAACACTTCTCTGCTAAGTTTCTTTCTCTCTGCATCCCCCTGCCTCCCTTTCCTAGCTTCTATATCTTTCTTCTTCTTCCCTGTTCTTGATTAGCTAGTTATTACAGACAAGGTAGTAAGGGTTGTAGGCAGCTTGAATTCTATGAAGTGTGTGAGGCATCAACTTTCCAATTTTAGAACTAAAGAAATGGAACCCTGCTATGCTTGTGTGCCCACTCAAGAGCTCAGGGCTCGGACGTGGTCGAGTGAAGGTGGGTTTCCAAACTTAAATTTCCAAGTTCCTTCCTACCAACCTCCATTTATTTATTATTTATTTAACCACACTCCCTTCACTTATTCATGGACAATTTTGTATATCTTGATCACATCCTCCCAACTCCCTATTCCCAACCTCCCCCCCTTCTCCAGTGAGTCCAATTAGCGCTTCCTGTTAGAATATTAACTGATCTTCTTGACTTGATCTTGCGCAGGTTACCATAGCTACAGAGAGTTCGTGAGTGCAACAGCCGTATCATGTCCAGAAGACAGCATTTTTCCAGCACCCCCTTCTCATCCTCATGCTCCTTGGGCCTTTGTGTGTGTGTGTGTGTTTAGGTACAGTGGTTCTGTTTTTGGGCTGAGTACTTAACAGTCACTTTCCTCCCCCCCCCCCCCGCAGCATTCTGAAGTTTTTCATTTCTGCGTTGGCGCTGCTCGTTGCAGAGAGAAGTTTCTCTGACCAAAGTTGAGGGCAGCACTGATCTATATGCATAAATACAAATATGTAGGGGGCAGTTTAAACCTGTGTATTTAGTGAGTCAACAGTAGTAGTAGTCCTCCCTAGAGCCAATCACATGGCCAAGCATTTGACCATGTTTGCAGTATCAGGTATGAAGCCTCAAATCCAGTTCCAAGGTGGTTTCTTACATCCCCCAAATTTCTTGCCTGCTGCTATTGCACCAGGGAGCACATTTTGCCTGGCCATTCGGTACTGGAGCATGCAGGTTCCCTTTTGTGTAATACCGTTAATAACTTTCTCCCCCAGTGGGCTGCTGTAGTGGTTTGAATAAGAATGGCCCCCATAGGTTCTTATACTTGAATGCTGATTTCATCAGGGAGTGGAACTGTTTGAGAAGGATTAGGAGGTGTGGCCTTGTTGGAGTAGGTGTGGCCTTGTTGGAGGCAGTGTGTCACTGGTGGTAGGCTCTGAGGTTTCAAAGGCCCTCATGAGGCCCGGTGTTTCTGTGTCTTTCTGTCTCTGTCTCTTTCTGAATTTCGGCCCTTCTGCGTGTCTCTGTGTGTTTCTGTCTGTCTCTGTCTCTGTCTGTCTGTCTGTCTGTCTGTCTATCTCTTTCTCTCTCTGTCTCTCTCTCTGTCTCTGTCTCTCTCTCTGTCTGTCTGTCTCTTTCTCTCTCTGTCTCTCTCTCTGTCTCTGTGTGTTTCTGTCTCTGTCTCTGTCTGTCTGTCTCTGTCTCTCTCTGTCTCTCTCTCTGTCTCTCTCTCTGTCTCTGTGTGTTTCTGTCTGTGTCTGTCTGTCTGTCTGTCTCTTTCTCTCTTCCTCCCTCTCTCTCTCTCTCTCTCTCTCTCTCTCTCTCTCTCTCTCTGCATCAGGATATAGAACTCTCAGCTACTTTTCTACAGGACCATGTCTGCCTGTATGCCACCATGCTCCCCTTCATACTAACAGACTAAACTTCTGAAACTGTAAGCCTGGTGCCAATTAAAAATTGCCTTGGTCATAGTGTCTCTTCACACCAATAGAAGACTGACTAAGACACCGACAGGGCTCTTTTTAGTACCGTGAAAGTTAGCCAACAGGGATAGAGTTTTCAGGTCCATTCCTGGTTGGTTTCTCTATGTCCTGCAATCAAAGTGTGTAGTTCAACAATCAGGTTATACCAGCTAGTTCTGGTGGCAACCACAAATAATGGCAGTGGCCTTTGTTGTTTTGGGAACCTCTGGGGCTGATACACACCAAGAGTACCAGCGTTCAAACTCCTTTTAAAACCTAGCCTACAAAGTGTGGGCTTTCCCGTACTTCCTTGGTTGTGGTTAACTGACCCTAACCTCTGATCTCCCCTGTCCTTCTGGCCCCATTCCTACTTAAGCCATTGACCTTAAACCTTTGATCCCAGTGGCCACACTCTACTTTCACATCCACACATTCTCATACACCCTCACCTCTTAAGACCTTCTCCTCCTCTTACGAGCTTGTTCTCATTCTCTGAGCTCTACAAACACTACAAATTAAAAACATAAATCTAAGAATTCAAAGCTAGGTTTCACATATAAGTAAAATCATGTGGCCTTTATCCTGGCTGAGCCTGGGTTACCTTACAGTTTACTATTGTTTAGTTCTACCCATTTTTGTGTGTGAAAATTTCATAATTCCATTTTTCTTTAGAGCTGAGTAAAAACCCCACTGGGTGTATCTAGCATGTTTTCACGATCCATTCATTAGCTGACGAATATCTAAGTGGATTCCATTTCCTAGTTATTGTAAATAGAGCAGTAATGAAAACAGATGAGCCCCTTTGTCTACAGGAGGGCATGCAGTCCTTTGGGTATGTACCCAGGAGCGGTATGAAGAAGTCATATGGTAGTTCTATTTTCAGGTTTCTGACTTCTGCCGTGGATGTACCAATGCACACTCCCACCAACAGTGGCTGAGCACGCCCTGCATCCCTCCCTCACCAGCAGTTGTTACCATTTGTTTTCCCAGCCTCTGCCATTCAGATCAGGGTGAAGTGGACTCTCAAAGTCGTTTGAATCTGCATTTCCCTGATGGTCAGTGATGCTCAACACTTAAAAATGGATATTAGCTATCAAATTTCTTCTCTGAGGGATGTTCTCTTCGAGCCCATGGACAGTGTTTTGATTGGTTAGTTGTTTTTTGTTTGTTTGTTTGTTTGTGTTTGTGTGTGTGTTTGTTTTGTTTTTGTTTTTGTTTTTTGATATTCACGTGATGGTAGGAACTAATCCAGGATAGATCTAGAGCCCACAAAAATTTAGTCCCATCCCATAGTTTGTTTCTCATTTGGTCGACAGTCTCCTTTGCTGTACAAAAGTTTTTTAACTTCATGAAATTCCACTTGTTGGTTACTGGTTCTATTTCTTGACTAATTCAGAAAAGTTCTTATTTATGCTGAGAAGGTAAGATTTTTTTTTCCTCTAGTGATTTAAGAGTTTAGGGGTCTTTGAAGTTCTTAAATCATTTTGAGTTGCAGTGTTTTCCCCCTGTGGGGTGTGAGATAAGGATTTAGTGTTATTCTTCTATGTACAGGGTTCCCAATTATTTTCCAAGTACCACCAGTAGAAGATGACGTGTTCATAAAAAGATAAAGAGAATTAGAATATGTTCTATGGGTGTGTGGTGAGCTATGAGGGAAGGGGATGTCTCATCAGGCTCATGCTGAGGCATCCCTTCCCCCTGAGGAACCAACCACACAATGGTATAGTATAGAGATGAGTTTATTCAGGGCATGGGGTGGGGAGTTAAGAGAGTAGCAGAGGCAGAGAGAAAGACAGACAGACAGA
>NW_021604602.1:5003886-5008809 GCF_004785775.1 Grammomys surdaster | reverse complement strand
GGAGGGGGAGGAGGAAGAGGAGGAGGAGGGAGGGGTAAGGGAGAAGCAAGAGAGAAGAGAGAAGGAGATTAAGAAGGCAAGAGAGCAAGAGAGAGAGAGGAGGGGGCAAGCAGTCCCTTTTGTAGTGGGCCAGGCCTACCTGGCTGTTGCCAGGTAACTGTAGGGGTAGAGTTTAGACAGAATGCTAACAGAAGATACTATTTTCTCTCCAGTGTATTTTTGGCATCTTTGTTGAAAATCAGGTGCCTATAATTGTGTGTCCTTGTAGCTGAGTCCTCTCTTCTGCCCCATTGACCTATGAGTCTGCTTCTGGGTTAGTGAAGTGATGTTTTCATTATCGTGATTCTGTGATATTAGGGGTAAATCAGGTATGGTGATTCCCCTGCAGTATTTTTTAGGCTATCCGGGGCCTCTTGTGCTTACAAATGGATTATTATTATTTTTTATTTCTTTTTTTGAACATGAAATGCTTTTTTATAGCATGTTTTACAAGGGGAGGGGGTAAGAGGGTCCAGGTGGTGGAAAAGTACAAAATCTTCTTGGCCTGTGCCTTGAAACATGTCATGGTCTATATGGTACACTGCCTTGAATTATGATCTACCTGCAGTTCTTCAGAAGATATGGTACACTGCTTGAGTTATGGTCTCCCTGCTATTCTTAAGAAGACATGGTACTCTGCTTTGAGTCTATCTGCAGTTGCTAAGCAGGATCTTGCAGTTGCCAAGCTTCAGAGGACATTGTGCAGGTGGGGAAAGGTAGGGGGTAAGGGTAAGGGCGAGGGTCCTGGCTTCTGGCATCTCCCCCTTCTCTGTTTAGTTAGAGAAGGCGTCTTATGTTCAATCCCAACTATGTGAGTTTTGAATTTGGATGTCTAATTATGGGGGGTCTTAGATAAGTTCACAACCCCAAAACACTGATGTGAGACGAGTCACATCGATGGTCGAAGGCTTTAGGCTGTCGACGATGGGCAACGTCAAGGGACTCTGATGTGGGTGAAAGGAGGGTGAGAGCCCTGTCTTAGGCCATGTAGGCTGCACCCATTCCCAGCACCACGCACTCCTTTTCGGCTGCATTGGGTGGGCCCCTGGGAAGTTTAAGCTCTCCACAAAAGAATTTAAATCTCTGTTCAATATTCTCAAGAGAGAGGTAAACCCTAACTTCCTCAACAGTTAATTGACAAAAGAGAGGTAATCTCACAAAAAGTAGAAAAAGCTATTTCTAATCAATATATCATATAGTCTGATTAATTGTCAGTGGAGCTATAAAAGTCCTTTGACAAAAGATTATTAATATAGATTTATATATCCTTAAATAAGGCCTTCATGACTCTATGAGTGTGGAAGGAGCAACTGTTGGCGCTTCTGCCCTGATTTTACAAGAACTCTGAAAAATTGGCTTTAAAAACAAAAGAGGGGGAACGGTACCCCCTCAGAAGGAGTCCCCCTGAAATACTCTCCATCATGCCTTGTTCACTTTTCTCTCTCTAAAGCTGAAAGCTCATGGCAAATCTCTTGCTGACCATGTTGGTGACCTCGGGCACCACCAAGACCAACAAAACTTTGCCACAGATATGGGGAAGGATTTACAAATGGATTATAAGGGTGTTGTTGTTGTTGTTGTTGTTGTTTCTTTCTTTGTTTGTTTTCTATTTCTGTGAAGACTTCCTCTAGAATTTCGTTTGAGCTTGTGTTCGATCTGTTTGCCGTTGATAGGACGTTAATTTTGATACTTCCAATCTGTGAGCACAGGAAGCCTTTTCATGTCCTAGCATTGTTCTCTTCAGAGCTTAAAGTTTTCCTGACAGAAGTCTTATATTTTGGGGGGCTTATTCAAAAGTATTTTTGAGGCTACTATCAATGGGATGGCTTCCCCAATTTCTTGTTTAGTATGTGTCTTAGTCAGTGTTCTAACACTCTGGAGAGGATCCTTGACTCTTATAAAGGAGAGGAATTTAATTGGGGCTTGCTTAAAGTTTCAGAGGTTTAGTCCATTGTCAGAATGGCAGGGAGCCTGACAGCATGCAGGCACACATAGTAGCTGAGAGTTCTATATCCAGATCCAAAGGCAGCAGGAAAGAGAAGGAGGCAGTGAGCCCGGTTTGGGCTTTTGGAATATCAAAGCCCACTCCCAGTGACACATTTCTTTCAACAAGGCCACACCTACTCCATCAAAGACACACCCCTAACCCTTCTCAATTAGTGTCACTCCGTGATGGCCAAGCACGCAAGTACATAAATCTATGGGCTACCCTTATTCAAACCACCACATTCTACTCCCTGGCCCATAGGCTTGTAGCCATATCATAATGCAAAATGCATTTAGTCCATCTTCAAAAGTCCCCAGAGTCTTTCTGTTTTAAGACTTTCAAAGTTCAAAGTCTATTCTGAGACTCATGACAATCCCTTAACTGTAATCCCCAGTAAAATCAAAATTAAAAAGGAGATCGCATACTTCCAACAGACAGTGACACAGAATAAGCATTATCTTTCCAAAAGGGAGGGAAAGGAGCACGGTGAGGAAAGATGGGACCAATGCAAAATGAAAAACCAGCACAGCAGACTCCAAACTCAGCATTTCCATGTCTGATATCAATGGTCTTCACACCTCCAACTCCTTCCAGTTTTGTTGGAATTCTCTTTATTGGATGGTTAATCTGCAGCTTTCCTTAGCAAGTATCTCACAGTTTGGGAATCTCCAGCATTTTGTGGTCTCGAACACAATCCAGGCCTCACCTTCATAGATTTACACAACGGCCTCTCTAGGCCTCCATGACGGGACACACCCTTGACACATGCCTGGCCTCGGAGGTTTTTCTTAGACACAGAGGGAGATTCCACAACCCCTTTCTTGTATTCTTGACTTTAAAGCCAGAACCACATGGCTGAAGCTGCCAAATTCTTCTTCTTTCTGGGGCTGGAACTTGACCCCTTAGTTCAAATATATTTCCATCTTTTTTCTGTTTTCAATGTTTCCCTTCACTGCCTAAACTTTAATTCCATCTCAAAAGCTGGAAGCCTAGGTAGGTGGGGTTGTCCTGAGGTCACTTCTCCCTTTATCTCATGTAGTCCCAGGATGTTCTTCAAACATTTTCTCTTCTTGAGCACAGGTCCCAGCTACATCACATTTCCTGGTGCCCCTTTTCTCCCTGAACGGCACACATTGTATCTTTCCTTCCTCAGCTTGCTCCTTTTCATTATCGATCTGCGTAAGAGTGGCCACTACTCACCAGGCAATACAGTCAATGCTAGGTTGTTGAAATCTCTGCTGCCAATTCCGTTCATCCCCAACTCTTCAATTTAGCCTCAGTCAGATTTTTTTTTTTAGACAACGGCATAAAGCAGCCACATTCTTTGCCAAAATACCACAAAATAGACAGAAGAACAGTCTCTAGGCCACTTACTACTATCCTTCTCCTCAGAAAGCAGGGATGTCATAATCTACACTTCTGACAGCACCACTGTCTCCCATGCTCCTACTAGTATGGCCCAGTAAGGCCCATGAAAGCATTCAACTGTGTTTCTAGTCCAAAGTCCCAAGGGCCTATCACAGATGTACCCTGTTACCAACTCCTGTCTTAGTGTTTTATTGCTGTGAAGCGACACCATGTGAGCATGGCAACTATTATAAGAGAAATCTGTTAATTGGGGCTTGTTTACGTCTCAGAGGTTTAGGCAACTGTCAGAATGCTGGGGAGCACGGTGGGAGCACAGTGGGAGCACTGTGGGAGCACGGTAGCATGCAGGAAGACATGGTACTGAAGAGATAGATGAGAGTTCTACATCCAGATCCACAGGCAGGAGAGAGAGAGAGAGAGAGAGAGAGAGAGAGAGAGAGAGAGAGAGAGAGAAATACTAGGACTGATTTGGGATTTTGAAACCTCGAATCCCACCCCCAGTGACATACTTCTTCCAGCAATGTCAGATCTACTCCAACAAGGCCACACCTCCTAATCCTTCTCAAGTAGTGTCACTCAAGGGTGACCAAAAATTCAGATATATGAGCCCATGGAGGCCTATTCAAACCAACAGAGTATGTTTGTCATCAGTATTCAGAAAGACTAATAACGTTTGTACATTGGTTCTGTCTCCTGCCACTTTGCTTAAGGTGTATATCAGTTCTAAAAGTTGTCTGATAGAGTCTTTAGAATCTAACAAACGAAGAATTGTGTCATTTGTAAACACAGAGAATTGACTTCTTACCTTTCCATTTGTGTCACTATATTTCTTCCTCTTAATATTCTAGCTAAGATTTTCAGTACTATGAGGGATGATGGGTGTGAATCAAGTACTTTTTTTTTAATTTTCCTTAGTGAAAATGCTTTGGGTTTTTCTTCATTTAATATGATGTCGGTTATATTACATAAAGGCTGTTGGATTTTGTTAAAAGCTTTTTCTGCATCTATCCAGATGACCTTGTGGTTTCTTTCCTCCAGTCCATTTGTGCAATTTATGAGATTTATTGATATGTATATATTTCCATCTCTTCATCTCTGAAATAAATACAATGTGATTGTGCTGAAGATTTGTGATATTTTATTAATTAGGGTCATAAAGGTATATTGTTGAAAAATTTGCCTCCGGGCTCATCAGGGAGATTGGTCTGTGATTTCTCTCTGTGTGTATATGTGTCTGTGTCTGTTTATCTGCTTTTGATATCAGAGTAGCTGTTAGCGTTCTGTTTAAACTCCACCCCCACAGTTACATGGCAACAGCCAGGTAGGCCTGGCCCACTATAAAAGGGGCTGCTTGCCCCCTCCTCTCTCTCTCTTTCACTCTTGCACTCTTGATCTCCTGCTCTCTTGCCTCTTGCTTCTCTCTTGCCCTCTTGGGCTCTCCTCCCCCCAACCCCAGCCTCTGCTCCTCTCCTCTCCTCTCCTCTCCTCTCCTCTCCTCTCCCCTCCCCTCCCCTCCCCTCCCCTCCCCT
>NW_021604602.1:4949856-5003486 GCF_004785775.1 Grammomys surdaster | reverse complement strand
CTCTACTACCCTCTTGCTCTCTTGTCTTCTTGCTCCCCCTCTGTCCCCTCGTTCCTGCCCCCTCTTTTCATGTGCTTAAGGCCAGCCTCTACTTCTCTCCTCTCCTGTCCTCTCCTCCTCCTCCTCCTCTTCCTCCTTCTCTCTCTCTCTCTCCCTCCCCCTCCGTCTCCCTCCCCCTCCCTCTCCTTTCCCCTCCCCTCCCCCTCTCCCTCCCCCTCCCCCTCTCTGTCTCTCTGCCTCTACTACCCTCTTAACTCCCCTCCCCATGCCCTGAATAAACTCTATTCTATGCTATGCCATCATGTGGCTGGTCCCTCAGGGGGAAGAGGTGCCTCAGCATGGGCCCACTGACACATCTCCTTCCCCCATACCTCACCACACACCTATAGAACATATTCTCTTTCTCTTTCTATAAACACATCAGTATCTTTATAAAAACATATTGTTAGTGTTCCTTTCTTTTATATTTTATGGAATGTTTTGAGAAGCATTGGCGTTCTTCTTTGAAAGTCTGGTAATTTACTGGTAAATCTCTCCAGGCCTGGACTTCTTTTAGTTGGGAGATTTCTTTCTTTAGTTGCTGCTTCAACCTCACTGCTTGCTATGGGTTTCTTTAAAATGTTTGTCTCATCTTGGTTTAATTTTGGTATTTAATTTTGCATCTAGAAATTCATCTGTTGTCTTTTAGACTTTACAATTTGGTGGGGTATATATCTTCAAGATAAAATTTGATGTTTTGAACGACATTGGTGTCTGTTAGAATGGTTCCCTTTTCATTTCTAGTTTTTATTAATTTGAGTCTTTCTTTCTCTTGTCCAGTCTGATAAGAGTTTGTCAATTTTTTTTGAAATCTTTTCATGGAGCCAGCTCTGTTCAGTT
Source organism: Grammomys surdaster (assembly GCF_004785775.1). Taxonomy (NCBI): domain Eukaryota; kingdom Metazoa; phylum Chordata; class Mammalia; order Rodentia; family Muridae; genus Grammomys; species Grammomys surdaster. Next base: position 5,002,607 of record NW_021604602.1, on the reverse strand, counting down.
TCCTCTTTGTACTTTGGTACTTGCTGCCTACATTTCATTGATTTGTTTTCTGTTCTTGGCGACTACTTTCCGTTTACTTAATGTGAGATCACGTGTTCTTCTCTCTGGAGCTTTACGGTGTATGATTAGGTTGTTTATTTGAGATCTCTGACTTCTTTCTTTCTTTCTTTCTTTCTTTTCTTTTCTTTTATTTATTTACATTCCAAATGTTGCCCCCCTTCTTGGTCCTCCCTCCTTGAGTCCTTCACCACCTCTCCCTCTGCCCACCTCTGAGAGGGTGCTCCCCTCCACCCAGCCACCCACCCCCACCTCACCTCCAACCAGCATCCCTCTGATCTCTGATTTCTTAATGAAAAGACTTAGAGATACATACCATGTAGTCTCTATTACCCTGCTTTAAGCTCCAGGCAGATCACTCTACCAGCCACAGCTCTGGTTTCCTTGAATCTATGGGTGAAACACACACACACGCAGACACACACACACACACGCAGACACACACACACATTTCTTGATATGCATTTTAGCTCAATAGCTAGACATCTGAAAACCGTGTCTTCCACTCTATAACCTCTCTCAATGCTAAACAACTCCAGTTTGATTACGAGACTAGAATTAGTCTAAGCCTTGTATTCTTAAGTGAGTAGCATAGGCACAATGCCTATCTAAGAGTAAAACTATTAATCTTAAATTTTGTACCAATATAGAAATTTATACAAATAAAAACCTTAAATCTGTATCAATATAAATTCTGTACCAATGTAAGAAATTATACCTTCAATTTGTATCAATTATAAAGATTTCTATCAATTAACATTATGGCTACACAAGGCTTTGTTCAAGAATAAAATTTAGTAATCCATTACGTCTATTTTTTTTCCTGTTCAAAATTATGACCATTTCCAAATTATTCCTTAAAATGACAACCTATCTATAATTTGTAAAATAACCATTACCAGACATCCAAACCCAGGGAATTAGGCTGATGACTCTCCATAGCTTCTTCCTGCTGAATATGGGCAATGAAAAATTCTCCAAAGGGGTGAGGAGGGGTAAGAAAATTAGAAAAGCTGGTTAGACTTAAGAAAGCTAGCTTTAGCATCTGTTACCTGGTCTCTACATATTTGGGAGGTTCAGAACCTGACTGAAGTTCTGACTGGGCTTGTCTAAAAGGTTGGATGAAGCAAGGTTATCTGGAATCAGCAACAATCCTAAAGCCATTCTGGAAGCAAGTCTCTGGACAGAATCAGGAAGCAGAGGGCTGGAACAGCAGACCAGTTCAGTGTCCCAGCAGATGAATCTGATCAGAGTCATACATTCCTCAATATATATGAATCTCACAACCAGAATATTAGTACCATTAAGATTTTTGTATGGATTATGCAGGGTGCACAGATCGTTACGGATGAAATTTGCTTCTTATTTGAGCAGGTGAAAGACAACTGTCTTTTTTATGAGTTAATTTTATCAATAACCAAATGTAATAAACCTTCATTCATGCCATATGAAGGAGGGCACAAGGAATCTTAGGGATTCCATAACCAGTAAGATTTATTGTCTCATTTTACCTGAAGTTTTGGCTAGAGACACTTTTACATCTAATCCAGTTACTGGGCTTTTCCCATGTCAAGGAGTCAGCAGATTAATTTACTTGTCTTGTTTGATTTCTCAAAATTTTCGAGATCTTCGGGGGGGTCTTCTCCTATCATATCGGATCCATGTAACTCTGGAAGGGGTCCAGAGCCTATTCTCCTTTCCTGTCAACACAAATACAGAGCCTTTCTCCCCAAATAGCATGTCCTTGGTCCAGTAACTGGAATTCATTAAAGGTGTAGCTTGACCTCTCTCCCAAGGGAACTTTAACATAACCACCAAACTCATAACCACACTCATTCTGATAATCAAAACAATTCAAAGCAATTTAAACAAATATTAACCATCGGGACAGTGCTTCTCCTGTCGCCTGGCCTGACCTACATGAGATTAAGGCCTAAATTATTTATATAATGTAAACCTAAATTCCCTTCTGCTTACTGTATAAGCCTGTTTCCAGGCTCTCTCTTTTCTGTGGAGCTTAATATTTAAGAATATTTAGAACATTTAACATTTAAGAACATTTAGCCCATTACTGTTATACTCCCTACTATCCTTAAAAACAGTCAAATCAAATGTTACAAGCCTATCCTTTGATATTTTGCTGGCTGGAGACAGACAGCTTTATTGTTTGTTTCTCACTGCCGCCCTCCTATTCAGGGAACCAGTCAGCCTGTCTGCACACCAGGAGTTCCCAGCTTCTTGACTTAAGCTTTCTGTACCAATTTCGAACCATGGGGAGAAATCCCCACGTGGCTCAGGCAAAATCTGTATGTTCTCTTCTTTATCCTTAAAAACAATTAAATCAGATTTATAACTCTTTATCCTTTATTTATCTGGTGGCTGGAGGCCGGCAGCTCCATTGTCTGCTCATTGCCTCAATTCTAGCACTCAGGGAACCAGCCAGCCTGTTTGCACAGCAGGAGTTCCCAGCATCTCTAAACTGAGGCTCTCTCAAGCAGTGGCTGCTGTTCCTTTGTTTTAGTTTCAGGCGCTGGAGCCAGGTGACTCTCGGCTCTGCTCCGAAGAGAAACCAGTGTCGTCCCCCTCTCCCCTGCCTCCATTAAACTATATCATTGTGTGCATGTAACCCATCTGAGACTTTATTAATTCATAGTGGATTCTTGCTTTCCACGTGACATGCCATCTGTAGTGTGCAGTTTCTACTACCCTGCTCTAAGCTCCAGATGGACCACTCTACCAGCCACAGCCCTGGTTCCCTTGGATCCTTAGATAAAAAACACACACAGATACACAGACACAGACACACACAGACACACACACACACACACACACACACACACACACACAGGTGTTTATTTTTAATATGCTTTTTAGCTCAATGATCGGGTTCTTCTAAACCTCCCGTGGCTACTGTGTCCTTACTGTCACTCCCAGATCAACACCTCTAGTTCCGTCCCTTCCTCAGCATTCTCAATTTGCCCTCAGCCTAGTTACATTTCTAATCTCCCACCTGCTACCCCAGGCCCAGTCGGGGAAGAGACCAATGGCCACTCCACCCAAGATCTCACATGGCTCATGGCTCTTTCTCCCTCTGAAGCCTTGTGAATCCCCTTTTCCTCCTCCTGCATCTACTACCCTGCCTGCAGGAACCTGAAAGTCCCTCCTCTTCCACCCAGGCATTGGCTGCTTTATTAATTGATCAAGAACCAATTGGGGAACAGGACACACGCAGATTCCTGATCAGAGCATCAGAACCACTCCCCTTCAAAGATACAAACTTCCTTCTTAGGATAGCTTTCATAGTACCCGTAGGTTTTGCTACGTTATATTTTTATTTTCATGTGATCGTATGAAATTTTAGATTGCCTTCTTGATTTCTGAAATGAGACACTCATTTCAGACATTCATTGTTCAGTAGGGTGTTCTTACTTTCTATGAGTCTGGATGTACTCTGGAATTGGTCTTGCTGTTGATTTTGAGTCTGTCCCATTGTGATCAGATGGGTTAAAAGGAACGATTTCAACTTTCCTGTATTTGCTGAAACTTGTTTTGTGTCCTAATATATGATCAAGTTTAGAGAAATTTTTATGAACTTTCAAGAAGAAGGTACATTCAGTCGTGCTTTGTGAAATATTCTGCAAATGTCTATAAAGTCAATCTGAAAAAAATTCCCTCGCTTTTCGTTAGTTCTTTAAGAATGCAAGGTATTTTGATCATATTTCCCTTTCCCCATCTCTTTCAAGAACCCAACTCAACTTTGTGACCTATTTTTTTAAACCCCAAAGTACAATTGGTGCTACCCATATAATCTTGGATGTGTGGCCTTCCACTGAAGTCAGGTCAATCGACCAGCAGCCACATCCTTAAGGATAATGAACTTTCTTCCAGTAGCTATCGATTGCCGATACCTCCTTAGTTAGAGGTTATATGCACAAATATAAAAACAATTTAAATGGAGTTACCCTCTAATGGGACAACAAAACCCCTAACAGATTCCAGAGAATGAGAAATAAAAAGCCTAGTGCTAGGATTGGGTTACCTCAGAATTGTAAGCCAATGAGGTTCTCTTGGTTTCCCAACATTACAGGCTGATACTCTTGGTCCCCTCCAAAACTTGACAGTAGAATCCTATTCCTGAAGACACTGTGTTATTAGTTTATAGAACATGGAGAATTAGGCAGGTAGTCACCTGAAAACTTCATCCCTACAGGCTGGTTGGCTTTCGTGGTGCTGGAAGGTGCTATGCAAGCCACTAGAGAAGAAAAGTAATTACCAATCTTACCCTACTGGAAATTCTGCAATCTACAATAATGACCAGCCCGGAGAGGCATTCTCACTAGTACCATAGTGACCTAGATGTCATGAGAGTAACCAACCACTTCCAATTGGATAAATACAATAAGGCCTGTTCCACAAGGTAAAGCTCATATCTGGCACTGATATCAGAGCCACGAACCTATGGCTGGGTAAGCAATAGGCCCCAGTGGAGAACTTACTGCCATTATGCTGGTAAACGGGCATAGAATTAAACTAACTCCTAATGACATATCAGCCTGAAAATGGAAAATGGAAAATGGAGCACCTATATTGCATCTTTCTCCACAAGGGTCATAGCAGAAGACGGGGCAGAAAGATTGTAGGAGCCACAGATGGTGAGTGACTACAAGGAAATAGTGTTTTCAGAGCCAGTAGAACAGCTGCACATTGGAATTCGTGGCAGTTGAAATCTTACATGCATCACCTGTACAAGCCATACAGAATCACAGCAGGGAAGGCAGGTGGGCACCAAGTTCCACCCCTACCCTAACTGAGGAACTATTAAGTCTATTGATCTGTGACATCAAATAATTCAGTTATCTCTGTTCCTTTTTCATCAGGATCACCTGTCAGTTGGTGAGAGTGGGGCCCTGAAGTGTCTTACGACTATCACGTTGGGGGTTAATATGTTAATTTGTTTGCTTTAGTAGTGCTTGCTTTATGCAGGTGGATGAATCTGTGTTTGGGGCATATATGTTTAGAGTAGTAATGTCCTCTTAGAGACATTGTTCTCCTAATCAATATGAAATGACCATATTTGTACTTTTCTCACTAGTTTTGTTTGAAGTCTGACTTGTCAGGTATCAGGACAATGACACTTAATTGTTTTCCGGTCCATTTGCTTGTGATACCTCTTCTCATCCTTTAATCATAGATACTACCTCTAATTTGTGATGAAGTACATTTTTGATAGCAGCAAAGAGATGGATCCTGTTTTTTTTTTTTTGTTTTGTTTTCTTTTGTTTTGTTTATCCAATCTACCAGAGTTTTTTGATAGAGGAAATTTGGACCATCAGTCTTCAGATTTTTTTTGAAAAGTTGTGTATAGATACTTGACATTTTGTTGATTTTATAGTGGTTAGTTTCTTCTGTCTCCCCTCTGAGCTTAATATTATTCTAACATGGTTTATTCTCTCCTATGTCCTCCTGGATGTATCTGTTTCTCTCTTCAGAGTGAAGTGTTCCTTTAAGTACCTTTTGTAGAGCTGGCTTACCGATCATAAATCCCTTTAGTCTATTTAACCGTGGAAAGTTTTTATTTTTCCTTCAATTGTTAACAGACAGCTTTGCTGGGTATAGTAGTCTGGGTTGACAGTTACCTTTGAGAAGTACATTATTCTAAGCCCTTACCCCTTTTACATTTCCAGTTGAAGGATCTGCTATTGTGGACCTGCTTTTACATTTGACTCAGTGTTATCTCTTGCTGCTTTCCTGTCTTTGTTACAAATGTTTGCTGGTTTAATGTCACAAAAAAAAGATTCTCTTTCAATCTTGTCTGTTTGGTGTCCTAAATGCCCCTGTATCTGGATTGGAGTCTCTTTCCCTAGCTCTGGGAAAGTTTCTGTTTCGATTCTTTTAAAAAGATTCTCTATGCCTTCACAACTATATTTTTCTCCTTCTGGGCTTACGACCTATAAATTTTTAGGTTGCCTTATAAATCTTGAGATGCTCACTGGGACCTCTGTGTCTCTGTTAGAATGTTCCAGTCCCACCACTTTATTTTAAAACTCCAGATATTCTAATCTCTCCCTGGTCCTTTTTTTTTTTGAGACATGTCTTTATGTAGCTGTGGATGGCCTGAAACTCTCTTTGTGGACCGATTGGTCTACAGAGACCAGAAATCTATCTGCCTCTGCCTCGTGAGTGCTGGGAATGAAAGCAACTTTGGTCCATTCTATTGCCGAGACTTTATACAGAGTTTTTTATTTGCTTTCCTGTGTGTTTTATTTCAACATCTCAGACTGGGTTGCTGGTGTCTCCCCCTCCCCCTGCCGAGCTTTTCTATCTCTGCTGAATTCTTTTCATATCATCCGTCACCTTCCTTATTTCACTCAGCTGGTTGTAGCTTCGAAGATACTCAAAATCACTGTTCTGTGCTCTGAGATATAAAGTTCATTCTCACTAGACGCCATTGCAATAGAGTTAATACATTCTGCTGTTAATAATTTCCATAGAGTTAATAAGTTATGTTGTCTTGGTTTTTCATGTTCCTTGTGTTCCTGCACTGGGATTTGACTTATTTTTTTTTGTATCAGCTGGATTCTTTCAGCTGAAGTGTTTGCCATGTTCACACGAGACTTGGAAGAAGTAGCATGGAGTGCGGAGATCAGAAAATAATTCTTCAGGCCAGGAGCTCTGTGTGCCCAGTGAGCTCTATATTATTCTTCAAATAAAATATTAACTGCCAGCGAACCCACGGATGTTTGATATTGCCACTGCACAAAGTCAGTTCCAGCCAATTAGCAGTGACAATGGCCCTTTGACTTCGATACCTGTTGGAGAATAAACAATAAAAAAGAGTATAGAGAACACTCAAAATTTAGTTAATAAGGTCAGGAGTGGGAGGAAAGTGGTTCAAGTAAAGATGAGAATTAAATATCATATTGATTTTGTGAAGAAAATTCAAGGTGGATAAAGTGACCAGAAAAATATAGCTTAAAAAACTGTTAGGGTTCCTAGATTTGAAAGATTTAAGGCTTTGGAAGGTTTTAATTAGAGGTAAAAAGGGGAAAGGATAAGGGTGAGAGAAGAAGACAAGAATGAAAAGGAGAGTGTATGGGTATATACCTGACATGCACCATAAGGACTGTCGTGTGGGTGGAGCCAGGGCTTAGAATCACTCAGTGATTTGTGGGACCTGGGTTCAATTCCCAGCACCCACATGGCAGCTCAAAACTGTAACTCCATTTCCAAGGAATAAAATTACTTCTGGCTTCCAAGGGCATTGAATGAACGCCTTTGTAAGTGTACACACACACACACACACACACACACATATACACACAAACAAAGGAAGCACCCATACACATAAAATAAAAACAAACAAATTTTTTTTTTAAAGAATGCCTTAAATCATTGATTCTCAACCTTTCTAATAATATAATTCTTCTGTCGTGGTGACCCCCAGCCATAAATTATTATTATTATTTTTTTCCTATTTCATAACTGTAATTTTGCTACTGTTATGAATCACAACGCAAATATCTGATATGCGGGATATCTGATACGTGACTGTGAAGGGGTCACAGCCCCCAGGTTGAGAACCACCACCTTAGCGCTGACTGGGTGGAGAAGCATTGCGGTACTAAGACCTAACTGAGAACTGTACAAACAGCAGCAAACCCATCAGGACATGCATGCAAGGGGACGAATTAAAAAAAAAATAGAAAATAAGAGATAAAAAAGAATGCTTGTGGAGTGAATGACTGGCACAGCGTCCCTGAGTTGAAATGTGAAGTTCTTGGGTCCCTCTGACTCTGGCAGGCTTTCCAAGGTACTGTGTGCAGAATGGGAGTCGGCCTTTGCAGAACCCACAGTTTCTTGGGGGTTCTGGTGTGTAGGGAAGGGGAAACAAGTTCTTGCTCCATAGTTCTGTTGTTCCCTGCGCTGTACAGTGAACCCCCTGTCCCCATAGGCCTGGCAAGTGTTGAAGCACGTCTACTGTTTCCAACGCTCTTCTCCGGCAGCTTTGTTTGCCAGGCTGAGTCCTGATTCCCACCTCTCCTGCTTATAGTGGCTGCATTTGTAAGGAGCCTCCTTGGCATCTAGTGAAAGCACGCAGTGTTTGTCTTTCTGAGGCTGACTTATTTCATTTAATAAACTGTTCTCCAGTGCCCGCTCCCACCAGCAGGAGGGTATTATTATTATTGTTGTGGGTGAATAACATCCCCTGATAGTGTTATATTTTTGTGCCATTGTTTATATGTTCGTGAACACCTAGGTTGATTACCATGAATACTGCTCTAGCAATAACCATGTAATTTCAGATGTCCTTCCATGCTCTGACGTCAGTGTCTCTGCAGATACACCTGGCAGTGGAATTTGTTGACTTAAAGGATGGGTCTACTGATAATTTTTAGAGGAGCCTACACATCTTTCCCACCACAATTATTGCTACAGTTCCACCAACACCAAGTGATAATTTTTCTCCACCTTTATTTATCAGTATTGCAAATTCATTGTGCACAGTGCTGGCTTTCAAAAGATAATTTCCTTCAAGTATATCACGTATTTTGACTGTTCTCAGCCCCCATATCCTTCCTTTCCTTTCTGTCTTCTTCTCACCTCGTTCTGCTAGTTTTCTTCCTTGTTTCAATCTTCTGCTTCCATACAGTAATATATACATACACACACACAGCAGCTTAATGTATGTACATACAATCTAGGATCCACCTAGGAAGGAAAACATGTGGCATCTATTTGAATTGTTCTGCTTGTTTGGTTGTTTGAAAACAGATTTTTTTTCCATACAATATATTCTGACTATGGTTCCCTTATCTCAACTCCTCACAGATTCTCCACACCTCCCTACACACTCAAATATCATTTCTCTTTCATTAAAAAACAAAAGCAAGATCTTTGTGTGTACATACGCTCATACTGCCTTCCAGCCTGTACCTTCCTTCAGGGCAGACTATCAGCTGGCCTGTCTCTCAGAATACCACAGTCTGAAGGCCTCCTGGGAGATCTGCTGCACCCAGGGCAACAGACCCCACAGTCTGAAGGTCTCCCAGGTGATCTGCTACAGCCAGGGCCACAGGTCTCCCAGGAGACCTCCAGCAACCCAGGGACATAGGATGCTGGTTCCAGACAGACACCCAGGCCAGTTAACACCAGAGATAAAACAAGAGGCAAGCATAAGACTATAAACAACAAAAGTCAATATACTTTGGCACCATAGAACCCAGTTTTTCCACCACAGCAAGCCCTGGATACCCCAACACACCTGAAAACCATGATGTTGACCTAAAATCCTATCTCATGAAAATAACAGAGTCTTTAAGGAGGATATAAATAACTCACTGAAAGAAATACAGGAAAAAAACAGGTAACCAGATAAAAGCCCTTAAAGAGGAAACAAATAAATCCTTTAAAGAAATGCAGGAAAACACAATCAAACAGGTGAAGGAATTGAACAAAGTGGTCCAAGACCTAAAAGTGGAAGTAGAAACAATAAAGAAAACACAAATGGAAGCACCCCTGGAAATGGAAAACCTAGGAAAGAGGTCAGGAGCTACAGATGCAAGCATCAACAACAGAGTACAAGAGATAGAAGAGAAAATCTTAGGTGTACGAGATACTGTAGAAGATATTGATACAATGGTCAAAGAAAATACAAAACATAGAAAAACTCCTAACCCAATCCAGGACACAATGAAAAGATCAAACCTAAAAATAATAGGAATAGAAGAGAGTGAAGACTCCCAGCTCAAAGGACCAGAAAATGTTTTCAACAAAATCATAGAGGAAAACTTACTCAACCTAAAGAAAGAGACTAGACTTCTCAACAGAGACCCTAAAAGCCAGAAGAGCCTGGAAATAGGTCAAGCAGACTCTAAGAGAACACAAATGCAAGCCCAGGCCACTATACCCTGTAAAACTCTCAATAATAGATGGAGAAACCAAAATATTCCATGACAAAGCCAAATTTAAACAATATGTAACTACCAGTCCAGTCCTATAGAGGATTCTACAAGGAAAACTCCAACACAAGGAAGGTACCTACACCAAAGGAAAAAACAGGAAATTATTCATCTCACAACAAAATCAAAAGGGGAGAATCACATACAAATAATGCCACCTATAACAACAAACATAACAGGAACTAACAATCATCTGTCCTTAATATCTCCCAATATCAATTGTCTCAATTCCACCAATAAAAAGACGTAAGCTAACAGACTGAATATGCAAACAGGATCCAGAATCATGCTACATACAAAAAAAATACACCTCAATGATAAAGACCGAATAAAAGGCTGGAAAAAAGTCTTCCAAGCAAATGGTCTCAAGAAACAAGCTGGAGTAGCCATTCTAATATCCAATAAAATAGACTTTCAACTAAAAGTTACCAAGGGAGATGGGGAAGGACACTTCATATTCATCAAGGGAAAAATCCACCAAGAGAAAGTCTGAATTATGAACATCTATGCCCCAAATGCAAGAGCACCCACATTCATAAAAGAAACTTTACTAAAGCTCAAAACACATTGAACCACACACAATAAGAGTGGGAAACTTAACACCCCACTCTCACCAATGGACAGGTCATTGAAACAGAAACGAAACAAACACAGTGAAACTAATAGAGGTTATGAACCAAATGGATTTAACAGATATATACAGAACATTTCACCCTAAAACAAAAGACTATGTCTTCTTCTCAGCACCTTATGGTACCTTCTTCAAAATTGACCATATAAAAGGTCACAAAACAAGTCTCAACAGATACAAGAAGACTGAAATAATCCCATGCATCTAATCTGATCACCATGGACTAAGGCTAGACTTCAATAACAACAAAAACAACAGAAAACCAACATATCCATAGAAACTGAACAACTCTTTACTCAATGATAACTTAGTCAGGAAATAAAAAAGAAACTAAAGACTTTCTAGAATTCAATGAAAATGATGACACAGCATACTCAAACTTATGGGACACAATGGAAGCAATGCTAAGAGGAAAATTCATAGCACTAAGTACCCTTGTAAAGAAATTGGAGAGATCCTACACAAGCAACTTATCAGCATAGCTGAGAGCTCTAGAACAAAAAGAAGCAAACACACCCAAGAGGAGTAGAAGGCAGGAAATAGTTAAACTCGAGGCCAAAATCAACCAAATAAAACCAGAGAGTGATACAAAGAATCAACAAAACCAAAAGCTCCTTCTTTGAGTAAATTAACAAGGTAGATAAACCCCTAGCCAAACTAATTAAAGGGCCCAGAGACAGTATCCAAATGAACAAAATCAGAAGTGAAAAAGGAAATATAACAACAGAAACAGAAAATTAAAAAAAAAAAACAGAGTCTACTACAAAAGCCTATACTCAACAAAACTAGAAAATCTAGTTGGAATGGATAATTTTTTAGACAGATACTACCTACCAAAGTTAAACCAAGAGCAGCCAAACTATCTAAACAGGCCCATATCCTCTAAGGAAATAGAAGAAGTCATTAAAGACCTCCTAACCAATACCAAAACAAAAACCAACCCCCCCCCAAACCCAGGGCTAGATGGCTTTAGTGAAGAATTCTCCCAGACCTTCAAAGAAGAGCTAATACCAACACTCCTCAAAATATTCCATTAAACGGAAACAGAAGGAACACTACCTAGTTCATTCTATGAAGCCACAATTACTCTGATACCTAAACCACACAAAGACCCAACAAAGAAGGAGAACTTTAGGCCAATTTCGCTTATGAATATCGATGCAAAAATACTCAATAAAATCCTAGCAAACCGAATCTAAGAACATATCAAAACCATCATTCACCACGATCAAGAAGGCTTCATTCCAGGGATAGAAGGTTGGTTCAATATATGAAAATCCATTAACATAAATCTACTATATAAACAAACCCAAAGGGGGGGAAAAACACACGATCATCTCATTAGAAGCTAAAAAAGCATTTGACAAAATACAACATTGCTTCATGTTAAAAGTATTGGAGAGATCAGGAATTCATGGCCCATACCTAAACCTAATAAAACAATATGCAGCAAACCAACAGTCAACTTCAAATTAAATGGAGAGATACTTGAAGAAATCCTACTAAAATCAGGAGCAAGACAAGGCTGCCCATTCTCCTCGTTTCTATTCAATATAGTACTCAAAGTTCTAGCTAGAGTAACTAGACAACAAAAGAAGATAAAGGAGATACAAATTGGCAAACAAGAAGTAAAGGTATCACTATTTGCAGATGATATGATAGCATGCATAAAGTGACCCCAAAAATTCTGCCAGAGAACTTCTACACCTGATGAACAACATCAGCAAAGTGGCTGGATGTAAAATTGACTCGAAAAAAATCAATAGCCTTCTTTTATACGAATGATAAATGGGCCAAGAAAGAAAATAGGAAAACAGCACCCTTGACTATAGTCACAAATAATATAAAATAACTTGGGTAACTCTAACCAAACCAATGAAAGATCTGTATGACAAGAATTTCAAGTCTATCAAGAAACATTTAAGAAAACTTCAGAAAATGGAGAGATCTCCCGTGCTCATGGTTTGGTAGAAGTAACATAGTAAAAATGGCCATGCCTCCAAAATCAATCTCCAGATTCAATGCAATCCTCATCAAAATTCCAACTCAATTCTTAGCAGACATGGAAAGAACAATTCTCAAATTCATTTGTAATAACAAAAACCCAGGATATGGAAAACAATTTTTTAATTGAATATTTTATTTATTTACATTTCATATGTTATTTCCTTCCCCTATTCGTCTCCCCCCTCCTGCTTCTATGATGTTGTGTCCCCACCCATCCACCCTTCCCACCTCCCTGCCCTCAAATTCCCCCACACTCGGGCATCCAGCCTTCACAGGACCAAGGACCTCCTCTCCCACCGATGCCCGACAAGGCCATCCTCCACTACATATACAGCTGGAGCCATGTTTCATTTGTGTTCCCAGGCTGGCGGTTTAGACCCTGGGAGATCTGGTTGGTTGGTATTGTCACTTTCCCAATGGGGCCGCAAACCCCTTCAGCTCCTTCAGTCCTCTCTCTAACTCCTCCATTGGGAACCCCATGATCAGTTCAATGGTTAGCTGTGGGCATCCACCTCTGAATATGTCAAGCTCTGGCAGAGCCTCTCAAGAGACAGCTATCAGGCTCAGCATGCACTTCCTGGCATCCACAACAGTGTCTGCATTTGGTGATTGTACATGGGATGGATCACCAGGTGGAGCAGTCTCCAGACAGCCCCTCCTTCAGTCTTTGCTCCACACTTTGTCTCCATATTTGCTCCTGTGAGTATTTTGTTATTTCTTCTAAGAATGACCAAAGCACCCACACTTTGGTCTTCCTTCTTCATAAGCTTCCTGTAGTCTGTGAGTTGTATCTTGGGTATTGTGAGCTTTTGGGCTAATATCCACTTATCAGTGTTTGCATGCCACGTGTGTTCTTTTGTGTGTTACCTCACTAAGGATGGTATTTTCTAGTTCCATCCACTTGTCTAAGAATTTCATGAATTCATTGATTTTAATAGCTGAGTAGTACTCCATTGTATAAATGTAACACATTTTCTGTATTCATTCTTCTGATGAAGGACATCTGGGTTCTTTCCAGCTTCTGGCTCTTATAAATGAGGCTGCTATGAACATAGTGGAGCATGTGTCCTTGTTATATGTTGGAGCATCTTCTGGGTATATGCCCAGGAGTAATATAGCTGGGTCCTCAGGTAATGCTATGTTTAATTTTCTGAGGAACCGCCAGACTGATTTATAGAGTGGTTGTATCAGCTTGCAATGTCACTAACAATGGAGGAGTGTTCCTCTTTCTCCACATTCCTCACCAGCATCTTCCATCACCTGAATTTCTGATCTTAGCCATTGTGACTGGTGTGAGGTGGAATCTCATGGTTGTTTTAATTTGCATTTCCCTGATGACTAAGGATGGTGATTATCCTTAGGTTTGATCTCCTTATTGTGTCCTGGATTTCCTGAATGTTTTGGGTTAGGAGCTTTTTACATTTTGCATTTTCTTTGACAGTTTTGTCAATGTTTTCTACAGTATCTTCTGAACATGAGATTCTCTCTTCTATCTCTTGTATTCTGTTGGTGATGTTTGCGTCTATGACTCTTGATCTCTTTCCTAGGTTTTCTGTCTCCATTTTAGTCTCCATTTGTGATTTCTTTATTGTTTCTACTTCCATTTCTTATATCCTGGATGGTTTTGTTCAATTCCTTCACCTGTTTGGTTGTGTTTTCTTGTAATTCTTTAAGTGATTGTTATGTTTCCTCTTTAAAGGCTTCTACTTATTTCTGTGTTCTCCTGTATTTCTTTAAGGGATTTATTTATGTCCTTCTTAAAGTCCTCTATCATCATCATGAGAAATGATGTTAAATCAGAATCTTGCTTTTTCAGTGTGATGGGGTATCCAGGACTTACTATGGTGGGAGAACTGGGTTCTGATAATGCCAAGTAACCTTAGTTGCTGATGCTTATGTTCTTATGCTTGCCTTTCACCATCTGGTTATCCCTAATACTACCTGCACTCATTATCTCTGACTGGAGCCTGTCTCTCCTGTTATCTTTGTTGTGTTAGAACTCCTTAGACTCCATCTGTCTGTGATCTTGTGATCATGAGATACTTGGTATAAGAGCTCCTGGGACTCAGTCTGCCTCTGAGATCCTGAAATCCTATGATCCTGGGCATGTTAGACCTCCAGAGAGTCCAGCTTCCTCTGGGTTTTGTGGGATTGGTTGTAGATCTAGCACCCAAAGTCTGCTCAGGGAACTGGCTCAGACCAGAAGGAACCCATGCCAATGGGTCAGGATATGGTATCTTCTCAGGTGCAGATCAGCTAGGAGTCTGCCCCAGCAAGAAGGACCAGACAGAAGGGTCAGAAGGGGCAGAAGGAGCAGAAGGGGCAGAAGGGGAGTGGTATTCGGGAGGGTGAGGTTTTGGTGGGTGATGGGTCCTGAGTGTGCTGGGCTGCCAGCTGAAGCTCTGGGACTTCGGGTTGTGGGAGAGGGTTCTTACCATCTGCTCTGAGTACCTCGGATCCTCTAGGATGGATCAGGATATGATGTCTTCATGGGAGCAGACCAGCTAGGAGTCTACCAAAAACAATTCTTAACAATAAAAGAACTTCTGGAGGAGTCATCATCCCTGACCTCAAACTGTACTACAGAGCAATAGTGATAAAAACTGCATGGTGTTGATACAGAGACAGATAGGTTGATTAATAGGATAGAATTGAAGACCCACATACCTATGGTCACTTGATCTTTGACAATGAAGCCAAAAATATACAATGGAAAAAAGAAAGCATCTTCAATAAATGGTGCTGGTCTAACTGGCAGTTGGTATGTAGAAAAATGAAAATAGATCCATATTTGTCACTTTGCACAAAACTCAAGTCCAAGTGGATCAAGGACCTCAACATAAAATCAGATACATGGAATCTAATAGAAGACAAAGTTGGAAACAGCTTTGAACTCATTGGCACGGGGAGAAATTTCCTAAACAGAACTCCAATGGCTTAGGCTCTAAGATCAAGAGTTAATAAATGGGACCTCATGAAACTGAAAAGCTTCTGTAAGGCAAAGGACATAGTCAATAGGACAAATGAACAACCTATAGTTTGGGAAGAAATATTCACTAACACCACATCCAATATAGGGCTAATATCCAAAATCAATATAGTACCGGAGAAGCTAACCAACCAAAAAACCAAACAACCCAGTCAAAAAATGGGGTATAGTGCTAAACAGAGAATTCATAACAGAGGAATCTTGAATGTCTGAGAAGCACTTAAAGAAATGTTCAAAGTCCTTAGTGATCAGGGAAATGCAAATCAAAACAACCCTGAGATTCTTCCTTACACCAATCAGAATGGCTAAGATCAAAATCTCAACTGACAGCACATGTTGGTGGGGATGTGGAGAAAGAGAAACACTCCTCCATTGCTGGTAGGATTGCAAACTAGTATAACCACTTTGGAAATAAATCTTAAGGTTCCTTAGAAAATTGGAAATAGATCTACCTGAAGACTCAGCTAGATATATCACTCTTGGACATATACCCAAAAGATGTCCCCACCTTTTGATGGCCCACAGGGGCATGTGCTCCACTATGTTAATATCTGCCTTATTTGTGATATCCTGAAGCTGGAAACTACCAAGATGTGGGAGAGGGAACTCGTAGAGTCCACCTCCAGTAGAAAGACAGTGAATCAATTGGGGGATGGGGTTGCCATCCCACAGTCAAAAACTCTGACCCAGAATTGTTCCTATCTAAAAGAACTGCATGGACAAAAAATGGAGAAGAGACTAAGTGAAAGGCATGGGATCCATCTCAAGGGAAGGCTCCAAGACTGGACCCTATTACTGATGCTATGGTGTGCTTACAGACAGGAGCGTAGCATGGCTGTCCTCTGAGAGGTCCAACAAGCAGCTGACTGAGACGAACACAGATACTTACACCCAACTATTGAACTGAAGTCAGAGACTCCTGTGGTTGAATTAGGGAAAGAGTGGAAGAAGCTGAAGAGGAGGATGATCCATAGAAAGACCAACAGTCTCAACAAACCCGGACATCTGAGATCTCTCAGACACTGAGCTACCAACAAGGCAGCATAGACAAGCTGATCTGAGGCTCCCAACACATATACAGCAGAGGACTGCCTGGTCTGGCCTCAGTGGGAGAAGATGTGCCTAACCCTCAAGAGACTTGAGGCTCCAGAGAGTGTGGAGACCTGACAGGATTAGGGGGACATCCTCTTAGAGACAAGGGTGAGGAGGAGGAATGGGATGAGGAACTGTGGGAGGGCAGACTGGGAGGGGGTTAATGACTGGACTGTAAAAATAATAAAAGTAATAAAAAATAATCAAATCAGAAGCAAATAAAAAAATAAATAAAAAAGAAGCACCCCCCCACATCCACACACAGAAATCCCATAAAAATCACAAAATCAAAAGCCATGGTGTGTAAGTAAAAGACCTATAAAGTAAAGTTTTTAAAAAAAGCCCAGACAAAGCATTATGGGACAAAAATACCACTGAGTTTATTTTGTGTTGACAATCTACTTCTGGGCATGTGTCCTGCAATTAAGTGTGGTTTGTATACCCAGTGCGACTCTGTTGGAAAAAAACACTAATTTTTCCTTCGTGAGCAATTATGAATGGGAGACACTTCTGGACTGGGGATGAGGGCTTGTCTCCGTTTCTCCTCCCAGCTCTGGAAGCCTGTCTGGCTTAGACTGATGCAGACTGCACCACGCTGCCCCAATCTCTGTGAGTTCATATGTATGTCAGCCCTGGTGTGTCTAGAAGGCCTTGTTTTCTTGGTGTCCTCCATCTCTCCAGCCCCACTGGCTCTTAGACATTTTCTGTCCTTTTCTACAGAATTCCCTGAGCCATGGGGGGAGGGATTTTCTGGAGACCTCTCATTTAGGACTGTGTTCCAAGGTCTCCCACTCTGTGCACATTGTCCAGGTTTGGTGCTCTGGATTGGTTCCCATTTCCTGTGGGTGGAAGCTTCTCTGATGATGGCTGATGGAGATACTGATCTGTGGGTATAGCAGAATGTCATTAGGAGTCATTTTACTGCTATGTTCCTTTAGTACAGCAGTACTAATTGATTTTCTCTTAGGTCCATGACATATCTAGTCACAGGTTCTTTGGAAACCACTCCTTCTCATGGAGTGGGCCTTAAATTTAATCAGATAGCGGTTGGTTATTCTCATAAATATTGTGTTACCATATAACTTTATGTCTTGTGTCTTTTGCAGGCAGGTCCAAATTGCAAAGGATTTGTAGAGGTTGCTATTTACTTTTCTCCTGAGGTAGTGTGCTTGTACCTATGAGTACTGTGGACACTAGTCAGAAGGGGTTGAAGGTTCCATGTAGTCACCAGCTTGACTTCTCAATGATCTATTGCAGGATATTTGATCACACTGTGAACCCCAAGATTGTGTTGTTTCCTGGTGGGGGGGGAGAACCCCTTTCTACTTGTGGTATGGCCCAGTCTTAGCACACACCTTTAATCTCTCTAGCTGGAATACAGACACACCCTTCAATCCCAGACAACGAAGGTAAAGTTTGTTTGTAGAGGGAAACATCCATGTCTGAAAGTGATGTGTAGTTGAGCGGCAAAGTGACAAATCAGAGAAAGATTTTGACAGAATAGGATATGTCCAACTCTCACAAGAAGAAGAGGAAAGGGAAGCTACTTAAAAGAGTGGTGCAAAGAGAGGTAAGAAGGAAGCCATTCTTACTGGGAGAGCTGTACAGGGACAGGTTGAAGAGAGAACAAATTAGACAGAGATTAAGACAGACAGAGCCAGAGTTGAGAAGGAACAGGAAAGGGGGAGCTTATTCAGCATCTTCAGAGGCTGAAACCACTCTAGGCCTAGATTAGACTATACAAAGGCTAGAAACTTCCAGGACTAGGCTTAGGTTAGCAGAAAGCAGCAGTAACACTTGGAGATCACAATTATTACAGGAGAATACAAGATGCCTTTATAGCGATGAGTGGGTTATTTCTATGTTGTCTTCAGCAATATGCCCTTACCATCAATTTGTGAAGAACAGTCAATAGCTTTTGCAATATTGCAAAAGGGAGGTTGGTCAGGGGTTTCCACAGGGCCCCTTTGGAAATGAGTTATCATTAATATAAATATTGCAATGAATTAATCTGGAGGTTATATTTCTTTACTTTGTGTTAGTTCCCAATAATCTCAGAGAATAGTCAAGATCTATTTAAAATTTCACCTCAATATCTGAGCATTTAAATGATCTTCCTTAGCCCTCTATGGTAATCTGACTGCCTCTCAGCCCCAACCCATGATATTTGCATAGTATTATTATTGATCTGGATCTTTGGATCTTTCTCTCTGTCTCTGTCTGTCACTGTCTCTCTGTCTCTCTGTCTCTGTCTGTTTCTGTCTCTCTGTCTCTGTCCCCCCCCCCCTCTCCCCCTTCCTCATGGCTCCAAATCCTCCATCCTCCTTACTGATCTGAATCTCCATCTCCCCTTCTCTCCCTTCCTCCTCCCTCTGGTTGGCAGACATCCCTCCTTATTCTCTCTTCTGCCCAGCCATTGGGTGATCAGCATTTGTTGACAAGGCAGCGAAGAGATGGTAATAATTGTTTACCCAAATGTGAGACAAAAGTTTCTTGATATAAGCATTACAATGCCATGTCCAGATTGAAACAAGATATGAGGACAGAGAAATCAGCATTTGAATAGTACAAGGATAATCTTTACACAGTGTACAAAAACATTATGCCTACAGTCCTTTGGCCAAAAATTTAATTAGATGTAATCCATTTCTGGCACTGGAGGTTTCACTTAGTAGCAAGAGATGTCTAATTCATGCTTGGTAACCCTCTTTTTGTGGTGATTCCGTTTAGGCTTCTTTCATGTGTGTATATATTTTAAGAAGCTTCTACTGTAGCAGGTTTCCATATGACCCTTTAAATGGTCCCTCCCAATACCCCTCTCTTGCCTCCTTTTCTTCTCCATCTCTGCTTAATCCCTCTGTTCCAGTCCCCTACCATATATATATTCTATTTCCCCTTCCTAAGGAGCTCTTCCCCTCCCTATTAACCTCTTACTCTATACCTAACCTCTGTGATTATACAGATATATATTATACAGCATGCCTATAAAAAGATTAGAAGCTAACATCCTCACCTAAGAGAGTCTACATACTATACTTGTTTCTTTGGGTCTGAGTTTTAGGTGACTTTTTCTAGCTTTATCCATTTAACTGTAAACTTTAAAATTTTGTTTTTTAGCAACTGAATAATATTCCATTGTGTAAGTGTGCCACGTTTGCATAATTCATCCATCAGTTGATGGACATCTAGACTGTTTCCAATTTCTGGCTCTTATGAGTAGAGCAGCAATGAGCATGCATTAGTGATGAGTGTCTCTGTAGTAGGATGGAGAGCCCTTTGGGTACATATTCAAGAGAGGTATGGGTGGATCTTGATGTAGATCTACTCTCAGGTACCTGAGGAAATACTACACTGATTTCCATAGTGGCTTCACAAGTGTGTACTCCCACCAGCAATGGATGAGTGCTTCCCTTACCCCAAATCCTTACCAACATGAGCTGGCATTTATTTTAATGATCCAGGCCATACTGACTGGTGTAAGATGAAATCTCCAAGTAATTGACTTTCGATTCCCTGATGACTAAAGATGTTGAACATTTCTTTATTTCTCAGCCGTTTTGTGTTCCATCATTTGAGAACTCCCTGTTTAGATCCATATCTCATTTTTAAATTGAGGTGTTGGTTTTTTGATGGCCAGTCATCTTAGTTCTTTATGTAGCTATTAGGCCTCTATTAGACATGCAGTTGGTATAGGTCTTTTCCTATTCTGTAATCTGCCAGTCTGTCCAAATAATGGCGTCCTCTTCCATACAACATTGACACACAAACATCAGTAGCCCTCCTACACACAAATGGAATGAGAAAGAAATCAGAAAGACAATATCTTCTACAATAGCCTCAAAAAAAATCTTGGGACAACTCTAACCAAGAAAGTAAAAAACTTGTTTAATAAAAACTTCAAGATATTAAAGAAGTAAATTCAAGAAGATATCAGAAGATGGAAAGATCTCCCATGCTCATGGACCCATAGGAGCAATATGGCCATCCCTCCAAAATCAATCTGTAAATTCAATGCAATCCCTATCAAAATTCCAACACAATTCCTTATAGATCTTGAAAGGATAAATCTAAGATTTCTATGGAAATACACTAAAATCCCCATATAAAAAACAAAAAATAAAAATCTAGGATACATAAAATTCTTCTGAATAACAAAGTAACTGTTGGAGATATCACCATCTCCAATCTGAAATTGCACTACACAGCTATAGTGATAAAAAAAAAAAACCCAGCATGTTATTGGCATAAAAACAGACAATGAGGACCAATGGAATGTAATTGAAGGCCTACAAATAAATCTATATTCCTATGGACACATGGTATTTTATAAAGAACCCATAAATACACACTGGAAAAAAGGCAGATTCTTCAACAAAGAGTGCTGGCTAAACTGGATAGTCAAGTGTGGGAGATTCATAGGTATCACACTGCACAAAGCTGTACTCCAAATGGATGAAAGACTCACTATCACTGTTTGAGGGGCAGCATGTCATTTTACCTGGTGGAGTGTTTCTTTTACAAACTTGGGTGCCCTTGTGTTGAATGCATGGATGTTAGAATTGCAGTATCCTCTTGGTGGAATTTTCCTTTGGTGAGTATGTAGTGTCCTTCCCTATCTCTTTTAATTAGCTGTGATTTAAAGTCTATTTTAAAATGTCTACACCTGTTTGCTTCTAGAGTCCATTTGTTTTAGAATATCTTTTTTTTCCATCCTTTTACTCTGAGGTGATGCCTATCTTTAACTATTATGTGTATTTCTTGGATATAGCAGAAGGCTGGACCCTGTATTTAAATCCAATGTGTTGGCCTGTGTCTTTTTATTTGGGAATTAAGACTGTTGGTGTCAAGAGTTATCAATGAGTAGTGTTCATTGGTTCTGGTTATTTAGTTGTTCTGGTGTTGGGTTTTCCCTCTCTCTTATGATTTGCTGATCTGAAATTATTTATTTCTTGTGTTTTCTTGGGTGTGATTGACCTTTCCAGGTCAAACTTTTCCTCTTTGCACCTTCTGTATAGATGGACTTGTAGATAGACACAGCTTAGATTCAGTTTTATTGCTGAATATTTTCTTTCTGCATCTATTGTGATTGATAGTTATGTTGGGTATAGTAGTCTGCATTGGCATATGAAGTCTCTTAATGTTGGGAGATCATCCATCCAGGATCTTCTGGCTTTTGGAGTCTCTATTGAGAAGCTGGGTGTTAATCTAATGGACCTAATTTTGGATGTTACTTGGTCTTTTCCCCTTACAGTATTTAATATTCTTTCTTTTCCTGTAAATATATTGTTTTAATTATTATGTGTTATATGGCATTGCTATCCTTGTCCAGTTTAGTTGGTGTTCTGTATGCTCCTTGTGCCTTAATAGGCACCCCCTTCTTTATAGTAGGAAAATTGTCTTCTATGAGTTGTTTGTTTGTTTGTTTGTCTGTTTGTTTGTTTTGAGACAGGGTCTCACTGTGTCTCTAGATATCCTGTAACTTGATATGTAGACCATGCTGCCCTAAAATTCACATAATTCTATCTGCCTCTGGTGCTTATGTGCTGGAATTAAAGGTGTGCACCAGTATTCCTGGCCTTCTTCTGTGATTTTGTTGAAAATATTTTCTATGATTTTGACCTGTTTTTTTTTCTCCTTTCTCTCTTTCTATTATTCATAAATTTGGCCTTTTGATAGGGTCCCAGATTTCCTTGATGTTTTGTGCATGTACTTTTTCAGTTTTAGCATTTTCTTTGACTGAAATATCCAATTCTTCTATCTTGTCTTCAATGCCTGAGATTCTCTTTCATCTCTCACACTCTGCTGGTGAAGATTACCCCCAAGGTTTTGTTTGACTTCCTAAAGTTTTCATTTCCTGTTTTACTTTACTTTGGATTTTCATTAGTGATTTTATTTCTATTTGAATTTATTTCTATTTCTAATGTCTTGAACTGATTTTATTATTTCTTTCCACTGTTCTTGCTTTCACAGACTTCATTAAGGGATTTATTTATATCCTCTTTAAGGTCCTTGAACATATTCATAAGAGCTATTTTGAAGTCCCTGTCTGGTGCTTCGTTTATATTACATTTCTCAGGGTCTGCTGTAGTTGGGTTGCTGAGTTCACGTGGAGACATATTGTATTGGATGTTAATGACTGTGGGTTTTTTCCCCAACATAATGGTTTTTTATCGATTATTTGGGAATTTCACATAATGCATCTCAATCACACTCACTTCCCATATATCCTAGGCCCTCTCTACCCTAGACCTCCCCACAAAGAATAAGAAAAAAAATAAAGCAAACAAAAAGCCCACGAGTTCAATCCGTGTTGTTCAGTCACTCAGTGGAGCATGGTCAAACTCCCAGCGACCAACCGTTGAAAGAAAACAGAGTCCTTTCCCAACATAAGCCCCTTCCAGAAGTCCTCAGTTGTGGGGAGCTACAGCACTTCAGCAGCAATTTAAGACTTCTCTTCCCTAGTTTCCTGTCTAGGCTGTTACACATTTTTGGAGGTAGGGTTGGGGTAAGGATTGTCACCTAAGCCTTCTATGCCCTCTTTTCTCAACTGTGCATCTGCAGTTATTGATATCACTGAAAAAGTAGCTTCCTCACCATGTATGGTCAGCAAGAGCATGAACTATGGACATCCACATAGCCTACAGCATCAGCACACATCATGGACCTCAGCATGGTGTCTGGACCATGGATATCAGCACTACCCTCTGCTACAGCACAGGGCATGGACACTATCTGTGGTGGTTTGAATATTCTTTCCCCTAGAAAGTAGCACTATTTGGAGGTGGGGCCTTGTTGGAATAGGTATGGCCTTGTTGGAGAAAGTATGTCACTGTTGGGCGGGCTGTAAGACTCTCATCCTAGCTGCCTGGAAGTCAGTGTTCTCCTGTTTGCCTTTGAATGGAGATGTGGAACTTTCAGCTCCTCCAGCCCCACATCTGCTTGGACACTGCTTTGCTCCTGCCTTGATGATAATAGGCTGAACCTCTGAGCCTGTAAGCCAATTAAATGACCTTATAAGAGTTGCCTTGGTCATAGTGTCTGTTCACAACAGTAAAACCCTAAGACAGCACCATGACCCACAGACATCAACAGAGATTCAGGTGGCAGCACAGACCATGGACATCCACATGGCCTTTGGTGATAACATGGACCATGAACATCAACATGGTCCCCAGCCACAGGGGACCATGGGACCTCAACATAGGCCTCGGTGGCACCATGTACCATGAACCTTAACTTGGACTCAGGTGATAACATAGACCATGGATATCAGCATGACTTCAAGCTGCAATAGGACCTGGGACTCTCCAACATGGCCCTCAGTGGAAGCATAGATCATGGATGTCAACATGACCTCAAGTGGCTTTAGAGACCACTCATATCAACATGCCTCCAGGTGGCATCTCAGACCATAGCTAGCCACATGACCTTTGGTGGTAACATAGTCCATGAACACAAATATGGACCCTGGCAGCAGCAGAACAATGGACCTCAACATGGCCTTAGCAGCAGCATGGTCCACATACATCAACATGGCCTCTGATGGCAACCCAAACCACGAACAGTAACATGCCCTCTTGTAGTAACAAAGACTACAAACATTCACCTGGCCTCTGGCAGTAGAATAGGCCTTGGACATCAACGTGGCCTCCAGCATCATCCCAGACTACAAACTTCAACTTGACCCTCAGGCTTCAACATGGCCTGGGCAACACAATGGCCACAGATATCAACATGTCCTCCAGGGGCAGCATGGACCACAGAGTTCTTTTTTTCATTATTGTTGTTCATTTTACATCCTGCTTACTGCCCACCCTCTCAGTTACCCCCTCCCATAATCCCTTCTCTCATCTCCTTCCCCTTCTCTATCTAAAGGGTAGGAGCCCCCTGGGTATCTCCCCACCCTGGCACATCAACTCTCCACTGGGCTAGGTGCATCCTCTTTCACTGAGGACAGACAAGGCAGCCCAGCTAGAAGAACATATCCCACAGACACACAACAGCTGTTGGGATAGCTCCTGCTCCAGTTATTCAGGACCAGTTGTTGGAGGCTAAGCTGTGTATCTGCTACACATGTGCATGGAGGCCTAGGTCAAGCTTATGTATGCTCTTTGGTTGGTGGTTTAGTCTCTAAGAACCTCAAAGGTCCAATAGGTTAGTTGACTCTATTGGTCTTCCTCTGGAGTTTCTATTCCCTTTTGGGGCTTGAAATCCTTCCCCCTACTCTCCCACAAGAGTCCCCAAACTCCATCCACTATTTGGCTATGGGTGTCTGCATCTGTCTAAGTCAGCTGCTGGGTGGGGCCTTTCAGAGGACAACCATGCTAGACTCCTGTCTGCAAGAAAAACTGGACACAATTAATCCTGTCAGGGATTGGTGCTTGCCCATGAGATGGGTCTCAAGTTGGGCTGGTTATTGGTTGATCATTCCCTGAGCTCCATTCTCTATCCCTTCATTTCTTATAGGTAGGATAAATTTTGGGTGAAAAGTTTTGTGGGTGAGTTGGTGGCCCTATCGCTCCACTGGGATTCCTACCTGGTCATAGAATTCCCAACACAGGAATCTCAAAATGACTGAGAAACACTTAAAGAAATATTCAAAGACCTTGAAGAATTGTATTGAAATTTTGATTGGGATTTCAATTTGGTAGGATGGCCATTTTTACTATGTTAATCCTACCAATCCATGAGCATGGGAGATCTTTCCATTTTCTGAGGGCTTCTTCAATTTCTTTCTTCAGAAACTTGAAGTTATTGTCATACAGATTTCTCACTGGTTTGATTAGAGTTACTCCAAGATATTTTATATTATTTATTACTATTGTGAAGGGTGTTGTTTCCATATTTTCTTTCTCAACCCGTTTATCATTTATATAAAGGAAGGCTACTGATTTGTTTGAATTAATTTTATATCCAACCACTTTGCTGAAGTTGTTTATGAGGTGTAGAAGTTCTCTGGTAGAATTTGTGGGGTCACTTTATGTATGCTATCATATCATCTGCAAATAGTGATACTCGACTTCTTTGTCAATTTGTATCCCATTAATCTCCTTTCCTTGTCTAATTCTTCTAGCTAAAACTTTGAATACTATATTGAATAGATACAGGGAGAGTGGGCAGCCTTGTCTTGTCTCTCTGATTTTAGTGGGATTGCTTCCAGTATCTCTCCATTTAATTTGATATTGGCTGTTGGTTTGCTGTATATTGTTTTTATTATGTTTAGGTATGAGTGCTGAATTCCCGACCTCTCCAATACTTTTAACATGAAGGAGTGTTGTGTTTTGTCAAATGCTTTTTCAGCATCTAATGAGATGATCATGTGTTTTTTTCCCCCTTTGAGTTTGTTTATATAGTGGATTATGTTAATGGATTTTCATATATTGAACCGATATTGCATCTCTGGGATGAAGCCTACTTGATCGTGGTGAATGATGTTTTTGATGTGTTCTTGGATTCAGTTTGCTAGAATTTTATTGAGTATTTTTGCAGTAATATTCATAAAGAAGATTGGTCTGAAGTTCTCTTTCTTTGTTGGGTTTTTGTGTGGTTTAGGTATCAGAGTAATTGTGGTTTCATAGAATGAATTAGATAGTGTTCCTTCTGCTTCTATTTTATGGAATACTTTGAGGAGTATTGGTATTAGCTCTTCAATGAAGCGCTGGTAGAATTCTGCACTAAAGCCATCTGGTCCTGGGCTTGCTTTTTTTGTTTTTGTTTTCTTGTTTTGTTTTGTTTTTGTTTTTTTTGTGTTTTTTTTTTTTTGGTTTTTTGGTTTTTGTTGTTGTTTTTGTTTGTTTTTATCATTTTTTGTATATTTTATTTATTTACATTTCAGATGTCATCTCTTTTCCCCATTACCACTCCCCACCAGAAACCCCCTATCCCATCCCACTCCTGCTTTTTGCTTTTATACCATTTTAATTACATGCAAGTACTAAGGTCCCTTCTAGGTTGAGGAACTAGCAATACAGTAGACACAAATAGTCAAGGAACAAGCAAAACAATAAACACAAATAGTCAAAGAACATGCAAGGCAATAAACAAAGTTCTGTGATCACTCCCATGATCACTGTTTCTAAGGGCTTATCAGGATGACCAACATATCTGAGCCTACTTCCCTGCCCAAAGTCATTTTCATGTCAGAAGCCTACTTCTTTGTTCTAGCCTAAGATTTAGATCCCTGTCTGAAATTATTTCTTTGTTCTAGCCTAATGTCAGATTCTTACCTGAAGCCCACTTCCTTCTCCTTGACCAATGTCAGATTCCTGCCTGAAGCCCATTTCCTTGTCTTTGGTTAATGTCAGAATCTTGCCAAGCAGCCCCAAAGCTCTCCATATCTTCCCCCTTCTTATTTCATAAACAAGACTGAGCATGTCTTTGGTCATTCTGACAAGAATGCCTTCCTTACCCATCATGGAATATGCATTATCCAAAGCAATGCACTTCTGTATAAGGTTGGTAAGGCTCTGTGAAGAATGTTACCCATCCTTGGCTTCCCAGCCTGTTAAATTAATAACTGTCTGGGGATCCATTTTCAGTTTCAAGCCAAGTACTTTGACTGCCAACATGTTGACATTGTTAAAGACAAGCTTTAACACAATGGGCAGGAATAAAAGTATTTCCAGGACAAAAAGGGCTAGCATGATCAAGCTATATATGTCATTCTTGACCTTGACCAAAATAGCAATACTCACGTCAGGCCATGGGTAATTTTATCAGCAGTATCTGCAGCATCAACGCTCAGCAGAGTAGCATTCTTTAAATTCATAAGCTCATTATGCAAAGTTAAAACATCTAGAGAGGTGTTAGAATTATATCAAATATACTGCAAGTGCCTTTAAACTTTTTCCTAATTATGATAACTATCATTGTAAATTTTAGAAGTAACACAATTCCAATGATATTTGGCATGACACTCGAGATGGATTCTTACTCTTAAACTCTGAACCTCCTTCCAATAATTTGAATAGAATAAAGAGCATCAATTCATTTTTCCAAACGCCTATCTAAATCCTCTTGCATACTCAACACATCAGTAATATTTTTTGCTAAATGATTAACAAAAGTAGCTGTCTTAACTTCTTGGGTCAAATCAATTGCAGAAGCAGTGGTACTTGCAATTAATGTAATTAATGCTGTTATATGAGCAATAATCAAGCCCACTACCCTCTTGCTTCTGCTTAAAGCCTGACTCACTTCTTCTAGTACTTGTAAGCTTTTTTTTCAGAATACCCAGGTTCTGTAATACTCAGGGCAATAAAACAAAAGCTGGTTGATAGACCTCCATAACAGACATGCCAGGTTTCAACACACTAACACAATTAGAAAGTGTACAATCAATGCAATTTATATTAAATACTGTAGAAGAAACAAAAGTAATTTTAATTTTACAATTAAAAGAGCCTTAACACATGTACTAACACTTCTTTGAAATCCAGATCCTGTCCCAACTTTATCTCTTGCTAACATAACAACATAGAAAACTGCAGCTGACTTCCAAATATGTCTCTGAAAATGTCCAGAATCAACCTTCCAAATGAAGACTGTTATTTCCAATATTGGATTGATTTCTAGACCAGTACATGATTGAGTCTGAATAACTGGTCACATTTAAGGTAAATACAAGAGTCATTATAACTTCTCTTTTTGATTCTCTGTCCCACAAGGTCTAAAAACTTGAGGCAAGGCAGCTTGTTCCATCTGGGATATAGGCAAGCAATGATGGGTCAGGAACATATGCCCAATACAGCTTCCCAGTCACCACTGTCAGGGCACTCAGCAAGCTCACAGGTCAGCATCATTCTTTGTCCTGGCATCAGTATGTCTCAACAATCACTCTGGAAGCCACCATACTCCTTTAGCATCCTGCAGAAAAAAAACACAAATATGCCCTCTTCTCCATATTAAATACCTGATCAAGATCGTGCCATATGCCAATAAGAGGATCCTTCCTTTTCACCTATGCATAAGTATGCCTAGTTGTAGGGTGCCATAGACACTCAGCAGAAAGTTCCTTGGCATCCAAATTTTAAAAAAAAATTAAAATAAGCAGAACATGATTTAAATAAATTTGTGGTGTAGGGGATATACCTCCGCCTTTTTTATTTTATGAAGATATTGTTTTAAAGTTCCATGGGCTCCTTCCACAGTCCCTTGTCCTTGAACATTATAAGGAATGGCAGTCATACGGGTAATATTAAATTGTTGACACAAAGTCTCGAATGCATGACAGCAATAGCCAGTTCCATTTTTTTAATTGGATATTTTATTTATCTACAATTCAGATGTTATCCCCTTTACCTATTCATCACCCTGGAAACTCTTTATCCCATACCCCTCCTCCTACTTCTATGAGTATGAGGGTATGCCCTTACCCATCCACCCACTCCCACCTCCCTGCCCAGGAATTCATTCACACTGGGGCATCCAGCCTGGATGGGACCAAAGCCCTCCTCTCACACTGATGCCTGACAAGGTCATTCTCTGCTACATACACAACTGGAGCCATAGGACCCTCCATATGTGTTCCCAGGCTGGCTCTTTAGATCCTGGGAACTCTGTTTGTTTGTTTGTTTTTTGTTTTTCGAGACAGGTTTTCTCTTTATAGCCCAGACTGTCCTGGAACTCACTCTGTAGACTGGGCTGGCCTTGAACTCAGAAATCTGCCTGCCTCTGCCTCTCAAGTGCTGGGATTAAAGGCATGCGCCACCACCGCCCGGTGATCCTGGGAACTCTGGTTGGTAGATGTTGTCACTCTCCCCATGGGGCAGCAAGCCTCTTCAACAACTTCAGTCTTCTCTCTAACTCCTCCACTGTGGATCCTGTGATCAGTTCAATATTTAGCTACGAGCATCAACCTCTGTGTTGTTGGGAGCCGACTCCGAGCAGAAAGTGGCTATCATCTTTGCAGCCATCTCGAGCCATATACCCTGACAAGAGACTTGTTTTCAACAGTCTACAACAGCTGAGCACACTCTGATAAATACCTTGCTTTTCTTACATATCTTGTTTTGTTGTTTAATGCCCCCAGTTGCAAGGTGCATGTGGTAATGTGTCTTCAGCTGCGTTCCCCTGCTTATGCTTATATATACCCAGGATTTCCTTTCAATAAACAGGACGGGACTTGAACAGACTCTCTGTCTCATCTCCATTCTTCGAGTCTCTTGCCCTTCTATCCCCACTCTCTCTCTTGCTAGACCCTGACCCACAGATTGGAGCAGCAGCTCAGGCTGGGACAAAGTGGCCCCCAAATGTGGGGCAGAACAGGCTGTTACAAAGTGTTGCTCAACACATGGCAGTAAGAACGAGAGACCCAGTGAGGGACGTTACAGGAAAAAGGGTCGACTGAAAATTCAGAAGTGAAACAGAGGTTATTGCCGAGGGAACCTGCCATGGGGAGACCAGTAGGTCATAGTAATGATAATGGGCCAAGAAATAAGTCAGTCTGAACTCAACTCTCTGCTTTTGTTTTGTCATTTGCTGCTCATGTGTGTTAATTGTTTGCTTCTGTTTCGCTGTTTAAATGCTGTCTTTCATGTTCAAAAGAAAAAGAAAAGCATAGAATCCAAAATACGACCAAAGGTTGAAGTAATTGATTTGTCAGAGCCAGATTGTGCTGACCTAGAGGAAGAAGCAGCCAAATATTACAACCCTGAATGGCCCTCTTCCCGAAGACCCCCTCCCTCTGCTCCTCCACCTCCAGATGCTCCTACTATGGAGACGGTGGTTGTAGATCACAGAAAGGAGTTGCAGGACAAAATTTCTTTTCTTAAATAGCAAATAGAATTAGAGAAAGAGTATCAGGACTTAATTAATCAGTTACAAAACTTAAGGACAGGGAAGATGTCTCGAGAGGGCGAGGCTAATTGTGAAAATCATCCAGTTCCTTGCGTTCCTCAACCCGGAGTACAAAGGCAGCCCCTGTCCTCTGGTTTTAGTTCAGCCACAGATAAGCCAGAGGAGGGAGAGGCTGACATTTTCCCTGTATCAGAGAGTAGAGACGCTCAAGGGGTTGCTTGGAGACATCACACAGGGTTTAATTTTCAAATTATTAAAGAATTAAAAAATTCAGTTTCACAATACGGTGCCACTGCTCCCTTTACTCTTGCAATCTTAGAATCTGTTGCAGAGGAGTGGCTGACTCCTGGTGATTGGAATACTATAGTGAGATCAGTTCTTAGTGGAAATCAGAGTATCATGAGAATTGTAAAGAGACAGCTAGGAGAAACATTCAGGCAGGTAATGGTTGGTCCTTTGATGCCTTAGTAGGAGAAGGGCAATTTGCTTCTAGTGATAACCAGATGCAATATGACCCAGGCTTATTCATTCAAATTCAAAATGCGGCCATGAAGGCTTGGCACAAACTCCCGGTAAAGGGAGAGCCTGGTGCATCTTTGACCTCAGTCAGACAAGGGCCTGACAAATAATTTTCTGATTTTGTTCATTGATTAATGACAACAGCAGGGAGGATTTTTGGTAATGCAGAGGCAGGTGTAGATTATGTGAAACAACTTGCATATGAAAATGCCAATCCTTGGCAGGATTAATATAATAAAAATGGCCATCTTGCCAAAAGCAATCTACAGATTCAATGCAATCCCCATTAAAATCCCAACTCAATTCTTCACAGAGTTAGAAAAGGAAATTCTCAAATTCATATGGAATAACAAAAAACCCAGGATAGCGAAAACTATTCTCAACAATAAAAGAACTTCTGGAGGAATCACCATCCCTGACCTCAAGCTGTACTGCAGAGCAATAGTGATAAAAACTACTTGGTATTGGTACAGAGACAGCCAGGAAGATCAATGGAATAGAATTGAAGACCCAGAAATGAACCCACATACCTATGGTCACTTGATCTTTGACAAAGGAGCTAAAACTGTCCAGTGGAAAAAGGACAACATTTTCAACAAATGGTGCTGGTTCAACTGGAGTACAACATGTACAAGAATGAAAATTGATCCATTCTTATCCCCTTGTACAAAGTTCAAATCTAAGTGGATAAAGGACCTCCACATAAAACCAGATACACTGAAACTAATAGAAGAGAAGGTGGGGAAGAGCCTTGAATACTTGGGCACAGGGGAAAAGTTCTTGAACAGAACTCCAATGGAATATGCTCTAAGATCAAGAATTGACAAATGGGACTTCATAAAATTGCAAAGCTTCTGTAAGGCTAAGGACACTGTCAATAGAACAAAAAGGCAACCAACAGTTTGGGAAAAGATCTTTACCAATCCTACATCTGGTAGAGGGCTAATATCAAATACGTTAAAAAGAACTCAAGAAGTTAGACTCCGGACAACCAAATAACCCTATTAAAAAATGGGATATAGAGCTTAACAAAGAATTTTCAACGGGAGAAACTCAAATGGCCGAGAAGCACCTGAAGAAATGTTCAGCATCCTTAGTCGTCAGGGAAATGCAAATCAAAACAACCCTGAGATTCCATCTCACACCAGTCAGAATGGCTAAGATTAAAAACTCAGGTGATAGTAGATGCTGGCGAGGGTGTGGAGAAAGAGGAACACTCCTCCATTGTTGGTGGGACTGCAAGATGGTGCAACCACTTTGGAAATCAGTCTGGTGGTTCCTCAGAAAGTTGGACATAGCATTACCTGAGGATCCAGCTATACCACTCCTAGGCATATACCCAGAAGATGCTCGAACATATAACAAGGACATATGCTCAACTATGTTCATAGCAGCCTTATTTATAATAGCCAAGAACTGGAAAGAACCCAGATGTCCTTCAACTGAGGAATGGATTAAAAAACTGTGGTATATTTACACAATGGAGTATTACTCAGCTATTAAAAACAATGAATTTGAGAGTTTCCTAGGTAAATGGATGGAACTAGAAATTATCGTCCTGAGTGAGGTAAGCCAATCACAAAAGAACACACATGGTATACACTCACTGATTATTGGATATTAGCCCAGAGCCTTGAAATACCCAAGATTCAACTCACAGGCCACATGAAGCTTGTGAAGAAGGAAGACCAAGTAGGGGTGATTTGGTCCTTCTTAGAAGGAGCAACAAAATACTCAAGGGAGCAAATATGGAGACAAAGTGAGGGACAGAAACTGAAGGAGGGGCCATCTGAAGACCTTTCCACCTGAGTATCCATCCCATGTGGAGTCACCAAAGGTAGATGCTGATGTGGAAGTCAGGAAGTGCATGCTGATAAGAGCCTGATATGGATGTCTCCTCAGAGGCCTTCAAGAGTCTGACATATTCAGAGGCAGATGCTCCCAACTAGCCATTGAACTGATAATGGGGTTCCCAATGGAGGAGTTAGAGTGAAGACTGAAGGAGCTGAAAGGGTTTGTGGCACCATGAGGAGAGCAACAATACCAACCAACCACAGCTCCCAGGGTCTAAACCACCATCCTGGAAGCACTTAGGGAGGGATCCAGGGCTTCAGCTGAATACGTAAGAGTGGAGGGCCCTGCTGGGCATAGGTGGAAGATGAGATCCTTGACCTCATGAAGGCTGGACGCCCCAGGGGGTGGGGATTTTGAGGGTGTGGAAGTGGGGGGGTGTAGGTAGGGGTTACATCCGCAGAGAAGAAGGAGGAGGGGTGGGGGGATAGGGGGTTCCCGGGTGGGTGGGGGATGGGGTAAGGGGAGAACATATGAAATGTAAATAAAACATCCAATAAAAAAATTAAAAAAAAAGAGAAAATGCCAATCCTGCCTGCCAAGCAGCCATTAGACCCTATAGGAAAAAGACAGACCTTACAGGGTATATCAGACTCTGTTTTGACATAGGGTCCTCCTACCAACAGGGCTTAGCTATGGCAGCCGCCATGCAAGGACAATCAGTAAGAGATTGTTTTGGCAAGTGGAGACAAAAAGGCCTGTTTTAAATGTGGCAAGCCTGGACACTTAGCAAAATATTGCAAAGCAGAAAATGAATTAACCCAGAGACAGCCCAGAAAACAGCCTGGGCTATGCCCACTTTGCAAATGTGGAAGGCATTGGGCTAGTGAATGTAGGTCCAAGACATATGCACAAGGAAACACCCTTTCCCATAATCAGGGAAACAGGAACAGGGGCCAGCCCCAGGCCCTGAACCAATACAAGCCAAAACAGGCTTATGAGGCAGTCAGTATCATACCAGCAAACAACAACCCCTTTCAGAATTTAGTCAAGCAACACCAGGAAGCACAGGACTGGACCTCAGTCTGCCACTCACACAGTATTAACCCCAAAAACGGGACCACAGGTCTTACCCACTGGAGTGTTCAGACCACTCTATCCAAATGTGTTTGGCCTGATAGTGGGAAGAAGCAGTGCTACTATGCAGGGACTACAAATTTTTCCTGGAGTTATAGACAATGATTATCAAGGTGAGATTAAGGTAATGGCCAAGGCAATAGAGAATATAGTCACTATTCCTACAGGAAGGAGGATAGCTCAACTATTGTAACTTCCATTGATCCCTACTAATCACAAATACAAGAGTCCTAAGAGAGGAGATCAAGGCTTTGGTTCCTCTGACACATACTGGGTACAACCTGTAGTTAAACAAAAACCTATGATGACAATATTGCTCAATGGGAAGGCATTTCAAGGTTTGATTGATACAGGAGCTGATGTGATGATTATCAAACAAAGTGATTGGCCTGCCACCTGGCCTCTGACCCCAACTTTAACCAATTTAAGGGGTATTGGCCAAAGTCAAAATCCACAGCAAAGCTCTAAGGTGCTGACATGGAAAGATAAAGAAGGGAATACAGAGAATATACAACCCTATGTCATCCCGGGCCTTCCCATTAATCTCTGGGGCAGAGATCTATTATCCCAGTTGGGATTGATTATATGCAGCCCTAATGAAGTAATCACGGCTCAAATGTTAAACTCTAGATTTTCCCCAGGGAAAGGATTAGGAAAAAGTGAAGGTGGGATTACCCATCCTATTGAGGTCCATGGTAACTCTGGAAGAAGAGGCTTGGGGTATTTTTGATGGGGGCTATTGATTCAGCTGCACCCCTAGGGTGTTGTGCTGATCCCATCACCTGGAAGGGGGACTCGGCCATCTGGGTGGCTCAGTGGTCCCTAACCACTGAAAAATTACAAGCTGCTCAGATGCTAGTGAAAAATCAAAAGGGGGAATGGGACCCTACCAAGGGATCCCCCAGAAACTTTAAAGTTCTTAACTTTGGATACTGAAGGAAAATCCACCGCAGATAGATTCTAGCATCCTGATACCAAAAAGAATTTTTGCAACAGTCCTCTGGAAAGACCCATTAACTGAAACCTGGAATGGGCCAGATCCAGTGCTTATCTGGGGAAGAGGTTCTGTCTGCATATATTCCCAAATGGCAGATGCCGCATGCTGGCTGCCAGAGAGACTGATCAAACAAATAGACAACAATAACAAATCCAGTGAGGAGAAACTCCCTGAGAAGTGTATTTTTTCTTTGCAGGAAACATGAAGATGCTTCACAATTGTCTTCAAATGGAAGCGGATCAACCAGCATGCCTGACTTGGGAAGTTCTCAGTGCGAAAGAAGACATCACCACCCACACCTCCAGGGTGGCTCTATTGGACTTTTGGTTCCATGATTTATGATTTAGTGGGGATACATTGTTTAGACTCAGGAGAAAACCCAATACCACAGTTACTATAGTTGTTTCTTGGGTTTAGGACCGACTGGGGCAGGAATGGGGATTTTATTTATTTATTTTGTTAAGATCAAAACTATGATCAGTTCTGAACTTCTATAGATTTAGATTTAGAAAGAATGGAATCTGCTATAATGCATTTGTAAAATTCATTATCCTTCTTAGCTAAAATAGTGCTACAGAATAGAAGAGGCTTATACTTTTTACTCCTCCAACAGAGGGAGTTGTGTGCTACCCTAAAAAGAGTGTTGCTTTTGCACTAACCATTCAGGCATTGCTAAGTCTCTTGTCTCTCGGGTTCATGCTGTTCGACAGACTGATGGCTTTTGTACAACAACAGATAGACGTTATTCAAATGAAACCCATACAGGTCCATTATTACAGGCTGGAAGTAGGGGACTCTAAAACCTCTGTCATCAAGACTGATGAGGATTAACCCCTAACTTACGTGCTAAGCCGAATAGTCAATGACGGGTAAGAGAACACCTCAAGACCCTTGCCTCAATCTGGGAGGTCTCACCATCCTAAGACAGGAGCTCAACCAATGGCTGTTGAGTATCCAAAGACGGGAAAGGAAGGCTGGGGTCCTTTGTTCCAACCTAAGGTAGGCACAGTTTCCGTAAGTTTTCCCAGCCTTCCCTTTTGAAAAAAAATTTAAAAAGGGGGACCTGTTGGGAGCCGACTCTGAGCAGAAAGCAGCTATCATCTTTGCAGCCATCTCGAGCCATATACCCTGACAAGAGACTTGTTTTCAACAGCCTACAACAGCTGAGCACACTCTGATAAATATCTTGCTTTTCTTACATATCTTGTTTCGTTGTTTAATGCCCCCAGCTGCAAGGTGCACATGGTAACGTGTCTTCAGCTGCGTTCCCCTGCTTATGCTTATATATATACCCATGATTTCCTTTCAATAAACAGGACGGGACTTGAACAGACGCTCTGTCTCATCTCCATTCTTCGAGTCTCTTGCCTTTCCATCCCCACTCTCTCTCTTGCTAGACCCTGACCCACAGATTGGAGCAGCAGCTCGGGTCGGGACAAAGTGGCCCCCAAACGTGGGGCAGAATGGGCTGTTACACTGTGTATCTCAGGCTCTGGAAGAACCTCTCAGGAGACAGCTATATCAGGCTCCTGTCAGCATGCACTTCCCAGCATCCTCAACAGTGTTTGCTTTTGGTGATTGCACCTGGGATGGATTCCCTAGGTAGGACAGTCTCCAGACAGCCCCTCCTTCAGTCTTTGCTCCACACTTTGTCTCCATATTTGCTCCCGTGATTATTTTGTTATACCTTCTAAGAATGGCCAAAGCACCCACACTTGGTCTTCCTTCTTCATGAGCTTCATGTAGTCTGTGAGGTGTATCTTGGGTATTGCAAGCTTTTGGGTCAATATTCACTTATCAGTGAGTGCATACCATGTGTGTTCTTTTGTGATTGGATTACCTCACTCAGGATAATATTTTCTAGTTCCATCCACTTGTCTAAGAATTTTATGA
Source organism: Grammomys surdaster (assembly GCF_004785775.1). Taxonomy (NCBI): domain Eukaryota; kingdom Metazoa; phylum Chordata; class Mammalia; order Rodentia; family Muridae; genus Grammomys; species Grammomys surdaster. The sequence continues at coordinate 4,965,738 of NW_021604602.1, read as the reverse complement.
ATTCATTGTTTTTAATAGCTGAATAGTTCTCCATTGTATAAATGTACCACATTTTCTGTATCCAGTCCTCTGTTGAAGGACGTCTGGGTTCTTTCAAGCTTCTGGCTATTATAAATAAGGCTGCTATGAACATAGTGGAGCATGTGCCCTTGTTATATATTGGAGCATCTTCTGGGTATATTCCCAGGAGTGGTATGGCTGTGTCTTCAGGTAATGCTATGTCCAATTTTCTGAGGAACCACCAGACTGATTTATAGAGTGGTTGTATCAGCTTGCAATCCCACCAACAATGGAGGAGTGGTCCTCTTTTTCCACATCCTCACCAGCATCTTCTATCACCTGAGTTTCTGATCTTAGCCATTCTGACTGGTGTGAGGTGAGATCTCAAGGTTGTTTTGATTTGCATTTCCCTGATGATTAAAGATGTTGAACATATCTTTAGGTGCTTCTCAGCCATTCAATATTCCTCATTTGAATATTCTTTGTTGAGCTCTGTACCTCATTTTAATAGGGTTATTTGATTGGAGTCTAATTTCTTGAGTTCTTTGTATATTTTGGATATTAGCCCACTATCAGAGGTAGAATTGGTAAAGATCTTTTCCCAATCTGTTGGTTGCCGTTTTGTCCTATTGACAGTGTCCTTTGCCTTACAGAAGCCTTGCAATTTTATGAGGTCCTATTTGTCAATTCTTGATCTTAGAGCATAAGCCATTGCTGTTCTGTTCAAGAACTTTTCCCCTGTGCCCATGTGTTCGAGGTTTTTCTCTTCTTTTTCTTCTATTAGAGTCAGTGTATCTTGTTTTATGTGGAGATCCTTAATCCACTTGGACTTGAACTTTCTACAGGGAGATAAAAATTGATCAATTTGCATTATTCTACATGCTGACCTCCAGTTGAACCAGCCACATTTGTTGAAAATGCTGTCTTTTTCCACTGGATGGTTTTAGCTCCTTTTACAAGGATCAAGTGACTATAGGTGTGTGGGTTCATTTCTGAGTTTTCAGTTCTATTCCATTGATCTTCCTGCTTGTCTCTGTACCAATACCATGTTGTTTGTTTGCTTTTTTGTTTGTTTTATCACTATTGCTCTGTAGTACAGCTTGAGATCTGGTATGGTGATTTCCCCAGTAGTTCTTTTATTGTTGAGAATAGTTTTTGCTATCCTGGATTTTTTGTTATTCCAAATGAATTTGCAAATTGCTCTTTTAACTCCATGAAGAATTGGGTTGGAATTTTGATGGGGATTGCATTGAATCTGTAGATTGCTTTTGTCAAGATGGACATTTTTACTATATTAATCCTGCCAATCCATGAGCATGAGAGATCTTTCCATCTTCTGAGATCTTCTTCAATTTCTTTCTTCAGGGACTTAAAGTTCTTGTTGTACAGATCTTTTACTTGATTAGTTAAATTCACACAAAGGTATTTTATATTATTTGTGACTATTGTTATGGGTGTCATTTTGTTTGTTTGTTTGTTTGTTTTCGAGACAGGGTTTCTTTTTGTAGCCTTGGCTGTCTTGGACCCATTCTGTAGACCAGGCTGGCCTCAAACTCAGAAATCCACCTACCTCTGCCTCCCAAGTGCTGGCATTAAATGCATACACCACCACTGCATGGCTGGGTGTCATTTCTCTAATTTTTTTCTCAGCCTGTTTATCCTTTGAGTAGAGGAAAGCTACTGATTTGTTTGAGTAAATTTTATATCCAGCCACTTTTTTGAAGTTGTTTATCAGTTGTAGGAGTTCTCTGGTGGAAGTTTTGGGGTCACTTAAGTATACTATTATATCATCTGCAAATAGTGATATTTCAACTTCTCCCTTTCCAATTTGAATCCTTTTGATCTCCCATTTTTGTCTAATTGCTCTGGCTAGAACTTCGAGTACTATATTGAATAGGTAAGAAGAGAGTGGGCAGCCTTGCCTAGTCCCTGATTTTAGTGGGATTGTTTCAAGTTTCTCTCCATTTAGTTTGAGGTTAGCTACTGGCTTGCTGTATATTGTTTTTACTATGTTTAGGTATGAGCTTTGAATTCCTGATCTTTCCAAGTCTTTTATCATGAAGGGGTGTTCAATTTTGTCAAATACTGTCTCAGCATCTAGTGATATGATCATGTAGTTTTTTTTTCTTTGAGTTTGTTTATATAGTGGACTAAGTTGATGGATTTCCATATACCGAGCCATCCCTGCATTCCTGGGATAAAGCCTACTTGATTGTGATGGATGATTGTTTTGATGTGTTTTTGGATTCAGTTTGAGAGAATTTTATTGAGTATTTTTACATCAATATTCATAAGGGAGATTGGTCTGAAGTTCTCTTTCTTTGTTGGGTTTTTGTATGGTTTAGGTATGAGCATAGTTGTGGCTTCTTAGAACGAATTGGTTAGTGTTTCTTCTGTTTCTACTTTGTGGAATAGTTTATAGAGAATTAGTATTAGGTCTCCTTGGAAATTTCAATAGATTTCTGTACTAAAATCATCTGGTCCTTGGTGTTTTTTTTTCCCATGGGGAGACTTTTAACGACTGCTGCTATTTCTTTAGGGGTAATGGTGTCTATTTAGATGGTTTATCTGCTCCTGGTTTAACTTTGGGACCTGATATCTATCTAGAAAATTGTCCATTTCATCCAGATTTTTCAGTTTTGTTGAGGACAGGCTTTTGTAGTAGGATCTGATGATTTTTTTAATTTCCTAGGTTTCTGTTGTTATGTTTCCCTTTTCAGTTGTGATTTTAATAATTTGGATACTATCTCTCTGCCCTCTGGTCAGTCTGGCTAAGGGTTTATCTATCTTGTTGATTTTCTCAAAGGACCAGATTATGGTTTTATTGTTTCTTTGTATAGTTTTTGTTCGTTTGTTTGTTTGTATGTACTTGGTTGATTTCAGCCCTGAGTTTGATTATTTCCTGCCATCTGCTTCTCTTGAGTGTATTTGCTTCTTTTTGTTCTAGAGCTTTCAGGTGTGCTGTCAAGCTGCTAGTGTATGTTCTCTCCAGTTGTTTTTCTTTTTCCCTAAGCACTTAGAACTATTTTTCCTCTTAGCACTGCTTTCCTTGTTTCCCACAAGTTTTTGTATGATATGTCTTCATTTTCATTAAATTCCAAAAAGTCTTTAATTTCTTTATTTCTGCCTTGACCAAGTCATCATTGAGTAGAGTGTTGTTCAGTTTCCATGTGTATGTGGGCGTTCCATTGATTTTTGTTGTTATTGAAGAGCAGCCTTAGTCCATGGCGATCTGATAGGATGCATGGTTTTATTTCAATTTTCTTGTCTCTGTTGAAGCCTGTTTTGTGATCAATAATATTGTCTATTTTGGAGAATGTACCCTGAGGTGCTGAGAAGAAGTTATTTTCTTTTGTTTTTGGATGTAATGTTCTATAGATATCTGTTAAATCCATTTGGTTCATAACTTCTCTTAGTTTCACTGTATTACTGGTTAGTTTTTGTTTCCATGATCTGTCTATTGATGAGAGTGGGGTGTTGAAGTTTCCCACTACTATTGTGTGTGGTACAATGTGTGCTTTGAGCTTTAGTACAGTTTCATTTATGAGTGTGGGTGCCCTTGCATTTGGAGCACAGATGTTCAGAATTGAGAGTTCATCTTTTCCTTTGATGAGTATGAAATGTCCTTCCTTATTTTTTTTGATAACTTTTGGTTGAAAGTTGATTGTATTTGATATTAGAATGGCTACTCCACCTTGTTTCTTGGGATCACTGGAATGGAAAATTATTTTCCAGCCCTTTTCCTCTGAGGTAGGGTCTGTCTTTGTCACTGAGGTGCATTTCCTGTATGCAGCAAAATGCTGTGTCCTATTTACGTATCCAGTATGTTAGTCTTTGTCTTTGTATTGGGTAATTGAGTCCATTGATGTTAAGAGATATTAAGGAAACATGAGTGTTGCTTCCTGTTATTTTGGTTGTTAGAGGTAGAATTATGTTTGTGTTTGGTTTCTACATTTATGGTAATTGAGAGTTTGCTGGGTATAGTAGCCTGGGCTGGCATTTGTGTTCTCTGAGGGTCTGTATGACATCTGTCCAGGATCTTCTGGCTTTCATAGTCTCTGGTGAGAAGTCTGGTATAATTCTGATAGGTCTGCCTTTATATGTTACTTGACGTTTTTCCCTTACTGCTTTTAATATTCTTTCTTTGTTTTGTGCACTTGGTGTTTTGATTATTATGAGACCGTAGGAATTCCTTTTCTAATCTAGTCTATTTGATGTTCTGTAGGCTTATTGTATGTTTATAAGCATCTCTTTCTTCAGATTAGGGAAGTTTTCTTCTATAATTTTGTTGAAGATATTGACTAGCCCTTTAATTTAGGAATCTTTGCACTCTTCTGTATCTATTATCCTTTGTTTTAGTCTTCTCATTGTGTCCTTGATTTCCTGCATATTTTGGGTTAGGAACTCTTTGTATTTTGCATTTCCTTTGACTGCTGTGTCTAAGTCTTCTACGGTATCTCTGCGCCTGAGATTTTCTCTTCTATCTCTTGTATTCTGTTAGTGAGCCCTGCATATATGACTCTTGATTTCTTTCCTAGGTTTTCTATTTCCAAGGTAGTCTCCCTTTGTGATTTCTTTATTGTTTTTAACTTCCATTTTTAGATCCTGGATGGATTTGTTCAATTCCTTCACCTGTTTGGTTGTGTTTTCTTATAATTCTTTAAGGGAATTTTGTGTTTCCTCTTTAAGTGCTTTCTACCTGTTTACCTGTGTTCTCCTTTATTTCTTTGAGGGAGTTTTTAATGTTCTTAAAGTCCTCTATTCTCAACAAAGAAGTGATTTTTAAATCCTAAGCTTGGTTTTCTAGTGTAATGGGGTATCCAGGACTTGCTATGGTTGGAGAACTAGGTTTAATGGTGAGAAGTAACCTTGGTTTCTGTTGTTTATGTTCTTGTGCTTGCCTTTTGCCATCTGGTTATCTCTAGTGCTTCCTGCACTCACTGTCTCAGACTGGAGCCTGTCTCTTCTGTTATCTTGGTTGTGTCATAACTCCTCAGAGTCCAGATGTCTCTGTGATTCTGTGATCCTGAGATCATGGATGTAAGAGCTCCTGGGAGTCAGGATGCCTCGGAGATCCTGAAATCCTGGTGTGACTAAGCTCCTGAGATCCTGTTATCCTATGTTCCTGAGTGTGTTAGAACTCCTGGTAGTCCAGCCTCCTCTGGGTGTTCTGGGATTGGTTGCGGAGCTGATACCCTAAGTCTGCTGAGTGCACTGAAGCAGACCAGAAAGAACCCATTCGTTGGGAGTTTTTAAATTTTGTTTCTTTTCTTTTCCTTAATTGGATATTGTATTTATTTACATTTCAGATGTCGTCTCATTTCCCCATTCCCCCTCCCAGAAACCCCATATCTCATCCTCTTCCTCCTTTTTGCTTTTATACTATTTTAATTACATCAAATATTAAAGTCACTTCTAGGTTAAGGAACTAGCAATACAATAGATGCAAATAGTCAAGGAACAATCAAGACAATAAACACAAATAGTTAAAGAACTAGCAAGGCAATAAACAAAGTTCTATTATCACTTCCATGATCACTGTTTCTAAGGGCTTATCAGGATGACCAAAATATCTGAGCCTACTTCCCTGCCCAAAGTCATTTTCACGTCTGAAGCCTACTTCTTTGTTCTAGCCTGAGATTTCGATTTCTGCCTGAAATTACTTCTTTGTTCTAGCCTAATGTCAGATTCCTACCTGAAGCCCAGTTCCTTCTCCTTGGCCAATGTCAGATTCCTGCCAAGAAGCTCATTTCCTTGTCCTTGGCCAATGTCAGATTCCTGCCAAGAAGCTCATTTCCTTGTCCTTGGCCAATGTCAGATTCTTGCCAAGCAGCCCCCAAAGCTCTCCACTTCTCCCTCTATTTTATTTCATAATCAAGACTGAATGTGTCTTAGGTAGTTCTGACAAGAATGCCTTCCTTACCCATCGTGGAATATGCTTTGAAACAAGAAGTTAAGACAGCTACTTTTGTTAATCATTTAGCAAAAAATATTACTAATGTGTTTAGTATACAAGAAGGATTTAGATAGACATTTGGAACAATGAATTGATGCTCTTTATCCTACTGAAATTATTGGAAGGAGGTTCAGAGTAAGGAGCCATCTCAAGAGTCATGCCAATACCACTGGAATTGTGTTACTTCTAAAATTTACAGTGATAGTCATTACAATTAGGAAAAAGTTTAAAGACACTTGCAGTATATTTGGCATAATTCTATCACCTCTCTGGATGTTTTAACTATGCATAGTGAGCTTATGAATTTAAAGAATGCTGCTCTGCTGAGCATTGATGTGGCAGATACCACTGGTAAAATTATCCATGGACTGAGGTCAGTATTTCCATTTTGGCCAAGCTTCAAGAATGGCATATATAGCTTGATCATGCTAGTCCTTTTTGTCCTGGGAATACTTTTATTCCTGCCCATTGTGTTAAAGCTTGTCTTTAACAACATCAACATGTTGGCAAAGTACTTGGCTTGAAACTGAAAATGGATCCCCAGACACAGTTATTTATTTAACAGGCTGGCAAGCCAAGGATGGGTAACATTCTGCACAGAGCCTTACCAAACTAAGACAGAAGTGTATTGCTTTGGATAATGCCTATTCCAAGGTGGGTAAGTTTGGAAGGTTTTTAATGGCTTCTATTTCCTTAGGGGACATGGGCCTGTTTAGATAGTTTACCTGCTGTTGATTTAACTTTGGTATGTGGTATCTGTTTAGAAAACATCCATTTCATCTAAAATTTTCAGTTTTGTTGAATATAGGTTTTTGTAGTAAGATCTTATGGTTTTTTTTTTTAATTTTCTCAGTTCAGTTGTTCATTTCTGATTTTGTTAATTTGGATATGGTCTCTTGGCCATTTAGTTAGTTTGGCTAGGGATTTATCTATCTTGTTGATTTTCTCAAAGAACCAGCTTTTTTTTGTTGTTGTTGTTGTTGATTCTTTATATTGTTCTGTTTGTTTTTATTTTGTTTATTTCTTCCTTGAAGTCCTTAGTTATCAGGGAAATGCAAATCAAAACAACTCTTGAGATTCCATTTTATACCCATCAGAATGGCTAAGATCAAAAACTCATGTGATAGTACATGCTGGTAAAGATATGGATCAAGGGGAACACACCTCCATTGATGGAGGGAATGCAAACTTGTACAACCACTTTGGAAATAAATTTGGTGGTTTTTCAGAATACTGAAAATATTTCTACCTCAAGACCCAGCTATATCACTCCTGGGCATATACTCAAAAGACGCTTCACAGTCTCATAAAGACATTTGCTCAACTATGTTCATAGCAGCTTTATTCATAATAGCCAGAAACTGGAAACAATATAGATGTCCCTCAACTGGAAGTGGAAAAAGAGGGGACAGGATCAGGTTTGAGAGGAGATAGGAGAGAAATCCAGAGGGCCAAGAGAATGTATAGAAATATGTAGCAGTGGGGGGGGTACTGGGGAAACCATCAGAAAGCTCCAGATGCCAGGGATTTAGGAGGTTCCCAGAACCAAATGGGGATGACATTAGCCAAAATGCCCAACAGAGAGTAGATAGAACCTCAAGAGACCATCTCCAATAGATAGATGTTGCCCCCACTTGAGGGATGGGGCCACTCACCCCCTCAAAAAATTTAACCCCCCCAAAATTTGTTCCTGTCTAAATGAAATTCAAAGAGAAAAATGGAGCAGAGACTGAAGGAAAGGTTGTCCAGAGACAGCCCCACCTTGGGATTCATTCCGTCCACAGATGCCAAACCCTGATACTATTGCTGATGCCAAAATGTGCTTGCAAACAGGAACCTGGTATGGTTGTCCTCTGAGAGGCTTTGCCAGCACCTCACTAAGACAGATGCAAATACTCATAGTCAACCACTGGACTGAGCCCAGAGGCCCTAATGGCAGAGTTAGGGAAAGGACTGAAGGAGCTGAAGGGAATTGCAACCGCATAGGAAGAACAACAGTATCAACTAACTGGACCATCCAGACCTCCCAGGGACTAAACTGCTAACCAAGGAGTATACATGGACCTGTTGGTGGCTCCCACTACATATCTACATATGTCCCAGAGGTCTATCTTATCTGACATCACGGGGAGTAGAAGTGCTTGGTCCTGTGGAGGCTCAATGCCCCAGAGAAGGGGGATTCGAAAATGGAGGGGGTGGGAGGTTTCTGGAGGGGAGACCAGGAAGGGGGACAACATCTGAAATGTAAATAAATAAAATAATTAATAAAAAAGAAAGAAAATGTGGTACCTCTACACAATGGAATACTATTCAGCTATTAAAAACCGACACCACGAATTTTTCAGGCAAATGGATGGAACTAGAGAATATCATTCTGAGTGAGGTAACCCAGTACCAAAAGGACACTCATGGTATGTACTCACTTATAAGTGGACATTAGGAATAAAAGAAGGGATACCTATGCTACACTCCACAGACCCAAAGAAGCTAAAGAAGAAGGAAGATACAGTGTGGATGTCTGATTCTCACTTAGAAGAGGGAATAAAATAGTCATAAGAGGCAGGTGGAGGGAGGGATCTGGGTTGGAGAGGGGATGGAGAGAGGAATAGGGGGGCAGGATTAAGTGTGGGAAGGGATAGAAGAGATAGCCAGATAGCCAGGAGAATGAATGGAAATATGCAATTGAAGGAGGTGGGGAGGTGAGGGACATCTCCAGGATGTGACAGAGACCTGGGATAAGAGACACCCCCAAGAATCAATGGGGGTGACCTTAGCTGTGACTCACAGCACGTGGAAGACTTTTAAGGAGTTCCAATCCAGAAAATGAACCATTCTTTATCTCAGGGCATCCTTCTGCCGCTCAGAGCCAGGGTAGATCATGTGGTTAGGCATCACATTTGGGGGCTGAGTCTGCACAAGCTTCAGGCTGCTGCAGACCCTACTTGGCAATGGCATGTTCCCACACTGACCACAGCCTTCTCTCACACCTGTCATGGCCATTGTGTCTCTAGTTCCACCTGTCCACCACACACTCATGGCTGGCTCCCATCCTCCATTGTTCCCACCTCTCCACTGCATATTCATCCATCATAGTGACACTGGAAACTGCAATGTGTCACACGATACATTTTTTCCAAACAGCTTTACATGCAAATATTCATTGCAATGAGTCATTGGTCTGATTCAAGGTTTCTGGTTTCTGACACACCATAAATCCTGGACCATCCCAAAGACTCACCTCAGATATCCTGCTGTTGCTCAGAGTCAGGGTGGATCATGTGGATAGACAGAGCAACTGGGGGCAGGTTCCATTAGAGCTCCAGGCTGCTGCACACCTTTGCTTGTAGCCTACAGGATGCACCACTGCCCAAGCTCCATGCTGGGGTTCAGGCAGAGAGCCTAGGACTAGTCTCAATCAGTAATGACATCTGGTTCTGCAAGACTGTCTCCACATTCTCCAGCAGCCAATAGATGGCATAGATATTGAGGTGGACTTACTTAAAGCCCTGGATTTTGACCCAGATGGCAGCTGAGTTGGTCAGTCCAGACCTTCCAGGAGACAATTGCCTGCACAGATATTCTGGGAGGAATCTAATGACTGTGGTTTTGCACTGGTGTCTAGCCAGCTGGATTGGATGATTATGACTCTAGGCATTGATATCTGACCTTGTCCTTGCTGGGTGGGTGTTTTAGTCCTTGGTTTTTCTTGCCTTCTCTGGATCTTAGAAACATGGGGTGGTTGAGGGATGCCTGGCAAGTCATGCTTCTAAGTCCTTGTCAAGTGTAACCATTGAGGGTTTCTGATAGAATGTACTTGTAGATATCAGATTCTGTCAGGACAGGATGACATGAGGATGAGCCCGAGGGAGGGACAAAAGGATCCACAGGGAGTAGGAAGGCTGGATCTGCTGAGGTTTGGTGGAGTCCTCGGGGAGGATAGACTCTTGCAACTGCTCTGCTACAGGGCTGGGGATGATACAGGGGAATTGGCAATGGAGATCATGAAGGAGAGTGAAGGTCACCTTCCTGATTCCCAGGTAAGTTTTTTGTCAACTTAACAAAAGCTAGAGTTATCTATGAGGAGGGAACCTCCATTGAGAGTCTCATAAGATCAGCCTGTGGGAAAGTCCTTAGAGACACTTTCTAGATTGACGATCAGTGTGGGAGAGCCCAGCCCATTGTGGGTGGTGCCACCCTGGGTAGGTAGTCTTGGTTGTATATAAAACAGAGCGAACCAGGAGGAGCAAAGCAGTAAGCAGTGCTCCTGCACAGCCTGTACTTCAGTCCCTGCTCTGACTTCCTTTGATCGTAGACTGTGATGTGGAAGCAAAACAAACCCTTTCATCCCCAAGGTGCTTTTGGTCATGGTGTTTGATCACAGCGATAGGAGCCCCCGCTAGGACATGAATCGTGATCTCCAGTCGCAGCCACTCCAACAGCTTAGTAAATGATACACAGAACTGACAGATGTGCTTTCATTTATTTATTTCATCCTTCTGGCGACAGGCATTCTAAACAGGGAGAGGAGCTGGCTAGGTATGGCTCTGACATGCATTTCACCAATGAAAAATAGGATGCTACCATCCTCTCTCATGTGCATAGGTCATTAGTGTATTCTGCTTTGAGACAAGTCTATGAGGTCTGTCTTAGCTTCATCCTTGTTATTATGAAAAGGCTATGACCAATAGAAATGTAGAGGAGGGGGCTGGAGGCATGACTCAGTGGTTAAGAGAACTGACTGCTCTTCCAGAGGTCCTGAGTTCAATTCCCAGCAACCACATGGTGGCTCACAACCATCTGTAATGCAATCCAATGCTGTCTTCTGATGTGTCTGAAGACAGCAACAGTGTACTCACATATATAAAAAATAAACAAATAATTCTTTAAAAAAAAGAAAGAAATGTAGAGGAGGAGAGGGTTTCCTTCATCTTCCAGGTCATGGTCCATCACTGAGAAAGTCAGAGCAGAAACTCAAGTGGTGCTTGAAGCAGAAGCTTGAAGAAGCATCCTTTGATGAGTCCTTCCCAGGCTGATGCTCAGGGAGCTTGGGGAGCTTTCTTCTACAGCACAGGGGATGGCATCGACTTACAATCAAAATACCACCTACAGATATTCCCACAGGTCAGTGTGCTTGAGCAATTGTCCAGCTGACACTCCCTGCTAGGCTCTGTCGAGGTGACAGTTAAACCTAACTGTAATGAAGACATGTGCTCATTTTCAAATCACATTATTTAGAAGGGCTGTTTGTCTGTTGTCCTCACTGTGCCTTCCATTTTGTGTGATCATATTCATCAAAGTTAAAAAAAGTTATGTCTATTTGTGTCTGGGTACATGTCTGTGCACCACAGGCTTGAAGGTGCCCAAGGAACCCAGAAGGAGGCATCAAAGCCCCTGGAATTGGAGTTACAGGTAGTTGTGAACTGTCGTGCGGGTGCTAAGAACTGTACCTGGGTCCTTTGCAAAAGCAACCAGTGCTCATATCCAGTAAGCCATCTTTCCGGCCCTCATAGGTTTTGTTTTCATTGCCTGTCCTTCCTGGGTTATTTCTACAAAGAAGAACCTTGCCCAGACTCTTCTCCTAAGATCTTCTGTGTTCTTCCAACAGTCTTTGACCCATTTTTAGATGATGAGGAAGAGAGGGGGTTTCTCATTTCTTTCTTCTGCATATGAATATCCAGTGTTCCCAGCACCATTTATTGGAGAAACTTCCCCTTTCTGCTCTCTTGGTCAAGACTCAGGTAGTTTTATATAGCTATATTTGGTTCTCTGAGCTATCCCCTTTGTCTTACTCAAGTGATGGTACATCCTGCCCTACTTCCTATCACTTTATATAGTATGTGTGTAGAAAATATAACATTTTATTAATTCTTTGAGAATTTCATACATGCATACAATGTATTTTGAATATACTCACCTCTCTCTCCTCAACTCCTTCTGATCCACCCTCCTCCCTCACCTTCTCCCAACTTCATGTCTTCTTCTTTTCTTTATAGCCCACGCTGCAGTTTGTGCTCCACATATATGCACAGGTGGGTATTCATGAACTAGATCATGATCATTGAGGCTAAAGCCTTAGAGAAACCTGACTATCCCTCCCCATCATCTGCCCATAACTCTTCACCGAGGGGTAAGGGTTTATGGTGGCTTAAATGACAATAGCTCCCATAGGCTCATGTACTCTCAAATGCTTGCTCCCTGGTTGGTGGAACTGCCCGGGAAGGATTAGGGGGTGTGGCCTTGTTGGAGGAGGTATGTCACTAGGGGCAGACTTTTAGATTTCAAAAGCCCACACATTTCCCAGTTATCTCTCTCTCCCTCCTACTTGCAGAAAAGGGTCAAAACTCTCAGTCACTGCTCCAGTGCCACGCCTGCCTGTCTTCTGCCATGCTTCCTACCATGATGGTCCTCTGTAACCATGAACTTCAAATTAAAGGCTTTATTTTGTGAGTTGCCTTGGCCATAGGTGTTTTGCCAGGGAAATAGAAAAATAACTAAAAGGATGGGTACAGTGGCACACGCCTTTAATCTCAGCACTTGGGAGGCAGAGGCAGGTTGAGCTCTGTGAGTTCAAGGCCATCCTGATCTGTACAACAAGTATCAGGACAGCCAGATCTATAAAGAGAGACCCAGTCTCAAAACAAACAAACAAACAAACAAACAAACAAACAAAAGTATCTTATGAACCCCTCCTGCATTCCTGCTGTTATACTGACTGGCTTGATCTTGTGCACGCAGTCACAGTTGCTGGGAGTGCATGTGTCCCGAAGCACTGCCATGCCCTGAAATACTGTTTTGCTGCAGAGATCCACTCACTCTGGCTGCACACAGTTTTTCCATCCACTCTTCTGGGATGATCACTGGATCTATGGAGGACAGATAATACAGACATCACATTTAGGGTCCGCATGGACCAGATGAGGGTCTCTGTACTAATCACACACTATTGCAAAACAATGCTTCTCTGATGAGGACTGGGATGTATACTGATCAATGAGTTCAAAAATAAGAACTTAAGGAGTAGTTTATTACCATGTCCCCCTAACTGAAAGATAACAGTGGGCCTATGACTCAGTCAGCCGTGAGTTCTTGGCCCAGTTAACAGTACCAGGCATGAGCTCCATTCTTGGGAAGTGAGCTTCAAATCCAATCAGAATGCTGCATTTGGTTATTAGCGTATCTTCCCAGTGTTACAGTACCTTGCAGTGCTCACAGCTAGCTTAAACCATTTCTAACTTTTTCTCCCCAGGTCGAGTGCATAGAACTGTCTGGCGCTATGAAAGTCAGCCAGAGAGCTAACATAAAGCTTCAGATCATTAACAACTTGGTTTCTTCAAGTTCTGTGACTTGGTGGTGGTGGTGTCCTCACCAATAAAGTCTTTTTGTTGTTTTAAATCAAATTCTGTTTATTGAGATTAACCTTCATTGCCCTCCAGATCCCTTTTCTCCTTTAAATTATGGCGTTTTGGGTTGGTTGGTTGATTGGTTGGTTGGTTGGTTTTGGGTTTTTTCAAGGCAAGTTTTATCTGTGTAACCCTGACTGTAATGGAACTTGCTTTGTAGACTTGTCTGACCTCGAACTCACAGAGATCCACCTTCCTTTGCCTCCTAAGTACTAGGATTAAAGGTGCGAGCCGCCATGCTGGGCCATTTAAAATATGCTTTAATTGAAATAGAATTACATCACTTTCTGTCTTCCCTTTTCTCTCTCCAGCACGTCCCAGGTACACTCCTTCCAACTCCTCCCCACATCCTCTCCCACTGTCAAGTTGATAGCCTCTTTCTCTTTAAGTATTGTTGTTATATACACACACATAGGCACACACACACACACACACACACACTTTACATATTTGCACAAATGTGTAAGTACAATATGCAGCATCCATTTTTGTTGTTGATGTGTATATGGACTGACTGCTCTGCATTGGACAGCCAAGGGGGCTCATCCTTGGGAGAGGATAATTCTATTTCCAATATATCATTAGTTGCCTATTGTTCTTTGTCTACGTAAGACCCCGAGATTGTTTCCCCTTCTATATTATGAAGTCCATCAACATTGCTACTCTTCCGGTCTTGTTTCTGCAGCCATTTCTAGGAGAGACTGCATCACTATGGACTTCCTGGCATTCTGGGTCTTACAACACTTCACACACCCCCAACCCCACTTTTTCCAGTGTTCTCTGAGCCGCAGTTGCAGGATCTGTGACAGAAGTGCATCTTAGGGCTGGCCGCCCCAGGTTCCATTGACTGTATTCATTGTGTCCAGTTGACGAGAGATGGAACCTACGCTTAGGCTTGGGCCTAAGGAGGGCCTGGGGGTTGCCGGTCTGGATTTAGGCTTGTAGGTTTGCAGGTGGCTGGTAATAAAATCTTATTATCAAGTTTTGGAGAGTAATTGCTATTACTCTTGGTCACGCTCCAAAACGCGCCTGATTTTATTTGGTTCTCCTCCCTCTTTCCTCCTCTGCTAGAGTACCTAAAAGCTTGCCAATTACATCTCTTCCACAATCCGTTCGTTGTTTAATTGATCTTTTGGCTGTGTTTAGTTTTGTTTTTATTTCTGAGTTTTCCATTTCATTATTTGCGCCCCCCAGTCCTTGTTATTTAGTTCCTTCTGCTAATTTGGGGTTTAATTTGTTTCTTGCTTTTCTGATTTATTGAGTTGCATCAACAGGCTGTGCTTTTGAACTCTTTCATCTCATTATGTAGGCACTAAGTGGCATAAATTAAGTTCCCTCAGTACCGCTTTTACGGTGTCACATGGGTCTAGCTAATGCTGCATTTGCATTTCTTTCAACAACATTTTAAATTTTTCTTTAATTTACCCATTGACTTATCAGTTGTTCCAGAGAATGCTATTAGGGTTCCATATTGCACAGTTTCTAAAGTTTCTTTTGTTCGTTTTTTTTTTTTTTTTTGCTTTTTTTATCATGGTTTTAGAGAATGTGTACTGTGTTTTCAATTTCACCTGAAGTTTGATGAGGTTTGTTTCATGTCCTAACACATGGCCTTTACTGGGTGGCATTGTCTTCATATGCCGTGGAGATGGATGACAGCTGGCGGGAGAATAACATATGTTTGTTAGGTACATTGGTTGTAGAGTGGACTTTTGGTACAGTGCTTGCTGATTTATTTTTTTAATATATTTTTTTAAAAAATTTTATTCCTTGGTACTGTATTTCTGCCCATTTCCCCTCCCACCTTCTCCCCCTCCTATTCCTCCAGTGCCCTCCATTCCCTCTCAAACCCATGAGCCCTCCTTCAATTATTATGGTAACATCTATGCATACGTATATACAAACACAATTTATCCAGTCTGTTTAGTGTTACTCATATGAATAAGTGTTAAGGGTGACCTGTCAGGGAGCGTATGCCTGGAGAAGACTGTGTGTGGGTGACTTCCCATTGGCCAAGGGCCCTGTCACTCTTGTGCTGGATTTGATCTCTCCCTTCGGATCTAGTAAGTTTCACTTTGTAGGAGAAGTCCCTTGGTGAGGTGTGAACTTATTTTACGATCGTCATGTGCTCTTGTGGGACCGGCCCCTTTATCACTGTACTGTGCACAGCAGTCAGCTTCTCTCCACTCTGACAAATACAGAATGAGTTTAAAAGAGGGCAGCTTATTTTGGTTTCTTTCAGAGGTGTTAGCCCATGGCTGACTACATCTACAGCCTGAGTCTGCACTGGGGCAGCATCATGGCAGGAAGGTGCTGGAGCAGACACTTACCTTGTGGTGGCCAAGAAACAGGTCGTGAGGGGCAAGGACAAGATATGCTCTTCAAGGGTACAGCCCAGTGGCCCACCTCTTTAACTATGCCCCTTCTCTCCCCCCACCCCAGCACAGCCTTTTTATTAATTATTTGAGAATTTCATACATTGCACCCCGATCACATTCACTTTCCAGTTTACTCTGGTCCACCCCCCCC
>NW_021604602.1:4943045-4949456 GCF_004785775.1 Grammomys surdaster | reverse complement strand
CCAATTCTTGCATCCCCCACCAAAAAAAAAAAAGTCCAATTTGTGTTTCCCATACACCCAGTGGAGCATGGCTAAACTCTCGGTGGCCAGCTCCTTAAAAAAAGTTCTTCCCTTAAAGAAAAGTTCTTAAAGAAGAGTTTTTCCCCACCCCCCTCCCCTTGCCAAAAGCCATCAACTGTAAAAAGCTACACTTTATCTTTATGACAATTTGGAAGGACTCTTCAATAGATTAATGTCTGGACTGTTTCTTGGGGGTATGGGTGTCACAGAAGCCTTCAAAATCTCTGATTCTCAGTTATGAATCTGAAGTCATTGACACCACCGCAAAAGAAGTTTCCCTGCCCATAGTGGCTGGTGGCAGCTGGAATTGTGGACTTCTACATGCTTTCTGGCAGCAGCTGGAAGCCCGGAGAACAACATGGATTGAGGTGGCAGCTGGAATCATGGACGTCAACACGGTTTCCGATGGCAGCACAGGTCAGGACATGAACATGGATTCTGGCAACAGCCAAGATTATGGATATCAATGTGGCTTAATTATCCACCACAACCCTACAAGGTTTCCATTTTATTATTGCACCAATGAGTTGCTCTGTTGAGGAAGGCAGAACCCTTGTGGTTTAAGCCCATCTCGGAAGCCTCAGCTTTGAATGGTGCTACAGTGGGAACTGAGCTGTCAACATGTGAGCCATTTGAGAACCCAGTTCACACCCAAGCCATAACACCCAGGCTTCCTCTTTTCATGGTTTATGATTAAAGGTTTATTACCTCTGATCTACTCGTCCTCGTACATGTTTCCTGCTTGCATAGTGCCTCCTTTCCATCGTTCACCTTCAGCTTATGTTTATTGGTTTAGCTTGTATACACCATATCATTGAGCGGGGTGGATGCTTTACATCTTTTCACCCAGTCTACACCTTCTCAAGAATTTATTTGTGTGTGTGTGTGTGTAATATACCCATGTATGCATACAGAAGCTAGAGGTGTACACTGAGTGTCCTGCCCTATCACTTGCTGTGGTAGTCCCTTGAGACAGGTTTCTCACTGAACCTGTCCAGTAGCCAGCAAGCCCCAAGGATCTTTCTGTAGCGTGAAATATTAAAAGTCACTCACACTACCATTGGCAAGGCACTGACAGACTGATCGGCCTGTTCTCAGCCCAGCAGACCCTCTGCCTCAGAGCTCCAAAATCGCTCCACCCACCTCCTTAAGTCCCCATGGTGGGTCGCTATCATGTTAGCCCCATGCTTCCAGATTCTTGTGTCTAGCTGGGGTGCCCCGCCCCCGTACTTTTCTCTGGAACTCAGTTGAGTTGACATGTAAAGGAAAACACCGTACAATCTTAATTTAGAATCAAAAGGCAACATAATCGCTGGGCGCAACAACTACAGCCTCTTGGACCTCTCTCTTCTTCTGTCTTTAAGGTTTATTCTTCTCACTTCCCTTGACCAGAGGAAGGATAATCTCCTCCTTAGGCAATGTCAATGGACAGGGGACCTCAGACCTCAATTTGGGATGTGAACAATGTGTTTGATGTCCTTCTTAAATTCTCTTGTCTCCTTTCATTTCCAAGCATGCTGTCCCAACTATGTGTCTGTTTTTATTTCAATGGCATGTTGTTTTGGTTCCTGGAACTTGGTATTGTGTTTCTAAATCAAATATTGTGATGCCCCCAGTTTTGTTCTTGGAGCTGCTTTGGCACATGTGTGTATGTGCCTGTGCATGTCTTCCCCGAGTGTGTGTGTATGTGTGTGTGTGTGTATGTGTGAATGTGTTTTCACACAAACTTTAGGAACTTATCTTTTTCTGCAAAGACACAATGGTTATCACTGATATTTTGATAGAATTTGCCTTGAATCTGGATACTATAAACATTTAGAAAATATTCTTCCAATCCATGAACATGGGATAACTTTCTCTGTCTACTGAACACACTTGAAAGTCCTCCTCTATAGTTATCTGGCCATCAGAGCCCATTTACCTGTATGTAGCATGGGGATGGCAGACTGGGAAGTGGACAGTCACTCTGCTAGAGAATCCCTCAACAAAGGACTGACTAACACCATAGAATAAATACCCCTTCTCTCTCCTCCTTTTGTATGAAGCTCCAGCTCATGTTCTGCACTGTACCTTAGAGTTCCCTACGGCAAGAGGTTCCAGGCTACCAGAGAAACTTCCTGCCAAAGCCTGGCTTGCGGTGTCCTTGTGTTTCTGTCACTGTTCCTCATATCCACAGCCTATAATCTCTCCTAAGAAGTATAACTTTATTTTTTTCAAACGTTACTTTTAATGATGGTTCTTAAACACTTTAACCTCCCTGTTAGCCCACCACCCACCACAGGTAGTGGGAAAGAAAGGATACGGGGAAGTGGACCTGTTTACAAAGGTTCTTTGGAGCAACTCCTGTCTGTGTTGTATGGAAATAGCCAGTTCAGTTCACAGGTTAGCAGTGGCAGCTCTGTCTACTCACAAACTGTTGTGGATGGCTCAGGTGCTGCCTGTATTTTGATGCTAATTTCACTTTTCCAGGAGAGGCTGTCTGGAATGAGGAATAAGTCACATACTCGGGTGACTTCTTGTGAACCTTCCCTGAATGTATAAAGAGACCAATCACTGGGTGAGTAGGAGGAACTTCTGGGTTGGACAGGGAAGAGAAGAAGCAGGAGAGAGATACGGGCTTTTGGACCGGGACAGTGTGAGGACAAGATGTAGCTACTAATGTCTCCCAGTTTCCATGGTGGATCCACCAGGATTCACCAACGCAGGATTTAGATTTAATATGGCTTACAAGATTAGGATTCTAGGTGTTGTGCCCAGTGATTGAGTTACCATGGTTTCTGAACTAAGTTTGTGTGATGTTTTCCTTCACGCAGTGGCTTGAATGGGTTCCAGAGAGAAAGATTCAGAGGTAAAGCATGGGTTTGCCTGATGAGCACCACAAAAGGCCATAGGGGTTTTGAAGCAAGAGGCTGGCATGGTAGCGACCTGCCAGTGGGAACTTAGTGAGCTAGGTGGAGAGATTTTGGAGCTCTGAGTCAGAGAGTCTTCATGAGACAAGAACAGGCTGGCCATTGCTAGCCAGTGCATGGCTGGCCAGCCCGCTGGGGCAGAGAGTAGCTGGGATTAGTGTGGGATGGTGCCACTTTTTTTTTTTAAATATTTCCCGCAAAAACAAACACTTCATGGATACACCAGCAGTCCAGTTTGTTAGAGTCGTGTTAGCAAACAGCAATCAGCAGCAATGGCACAACCTAGCAAAGACAGCCAGGCCTCAGCTTCAGCTTGAGCTCAGCAGGAGGAACACCAGCTGTGCCTCTCTCAGGGAAGCAAAGATCACTGAAAACACATGTGAAACCCACAAACGTTGAACAGCTAGCTCTATCAGCAAGCCTTTCTCAGCCTTGTCACTGTTTGTTGAGTCCTATTTATACCCTCTGAGCATCATGTGTCCTCCACAGGGCTTACCTCAGCACATCTTACCTCAGCTGACATGGCTCTGCCAATCAGCACAAGTTCTCAAAAGAGGCAAAAAATTACAGTAGTTTTGTTGTTGTTGTTGTTATTTTTGCATTTCTCTCTGAGTCCAGGCAAATGGAGCTCAACTACCCAGTGCAAAGTGGACCAATACATGCATGTCATTAGCAAAGAATCCTTCATCACGTGTCCTTTCACATGCTTGATTTAGCAGAACATCCTCTCTCCTGTGTCTGCTTCAGTGAAATGTTCCTTCACGAGTCTGCCTTAGCCTTTCACCTGTGTCCACTTCAGGAAAACACTCCTTCATGTGTTTGCTTCAGCAAAACACCATCCAACACAACTGACTTTCTAAAGAACCCTTAAGTTTCCACTTCAGAGAAGCCCCATTCACAGGCATCTGGCATCTCCCCTGTGTCCTACTCATGTCTCTCCTCATTAGCGTAGCTCAGGACTTCTGTCATGCTGACATCTCCCCTGCATGGGTAGTTCAGTTGCCCTATGTCTTATTAATGCCTTCTGTGCTTGTCTGTTTCTCTCAACTTGATACAAGCTAAAGCTATTTGGGAAGAAGGAATCACAAAAGATCAACAAGTTGTGGACAAGTCTGTTCAGATATTTTTTTGGTTAATAATTGATGTGGGAGAGCCCAGCCCGCTGTATGAGATGCCTACTGAGCAGATAGTACTGAACTACAGAAGAAAGCAAGCTGAGCAAGCCACAGGGATCAACAGGAGGTAACCAGAGTTCCTGCATGGAGTCTACCTTGCCTTTCCTCAATGGATGCTGACATGAAATATGTAAGCCAAATTAACCCTTTCCTCCTCAAGCTGCTTTTTGTCATGGTCTTTCTTGCAGTGATGGCAAGCAAACAGACATTCTCCTAACTCCTGTGGCCTGGGACCCCTGTGACTTGCTGGTGGTCTAGGCCCTTGTGTGTTGCTGACATCTCTGTGTCTTGCTCTCCTTCTCAGTCACATCTTTTACCTTTAGCAGAATATGGCCTCTTTCACTTAGGGGTTCAAAGCCAGCATCCCCGAAGAGGAAGGCTTATTAGAAGTTTCCTGTGTGACTCCAAGAATGAGGAAAGTTAGGCCAACTGAGAAATGACAATATTCATGGAGGCAAAGACACAAGGAGGATCCAGTATAAAGTAAGGATTGACTGCTTTTGTGTCAATGGAGAAGCAGCAAAGTGTCCTGGGGGAGAAACCATTTCAAGTGTAACTCCACCCAGGGAGAAGGAAGGCTTGTTCATTCCCTTTATGTTGCTCTAACAAAAGAGAAGCAGCTTAAGAAAGGAACAGTTTGCTTTGGTTTACAGTTCTGGAGGGATAGAGTCCACGGAGGCAAGGATGGCCTGCCATCATGGCGGCAGGAGCCAGAAGAAACAGTTTCCATACCCAAGAAATGGAAAACAGAAACTGGAACCAGGTTATAAACACTCCAAGCCCACCCCCTTTGAGTGACATGCTTCCTCCAGGATGGCCCCACCTCCTAAAGCTTACACAGCTTTCCCAAAGCTGCAACCACAAGGTCATCTTGGACCAACCAGACATCCATGATGACAACGGACCCACAGTCCCAGCCATACATCTCAGAGAGCTGTAGCCAGGTGCCATCTTTAAAAAGGACCTATTCCTTGAGCCTGAGTTGATGCCCAAAGCAAGAGAAAGATCACAAGTTAGGGAACCTTGAGACACCCTGTCACAGAGCCTGGGTGGCAGCAGTAGAGGAGCCTGGACCTACTTAAAGATTGGCAGGTAGGTGGCCTGGTTTCCTCAGGTCTACTCTGCAATGAAGAAGCTCTTCTTGCTTCCCCCACCTTCTGACACAAAGGGGATACCTTAGCTCCAATGTTAGCCACCCCTGGGTGCACAGACTGGGCTTCTTTCTTGAGTCAGTGACAGCGTGCTTGCCTCTTGGTATTGAAAGAAGAGATTAGTCTAAAACTAATGCAGTCCTGATATTGATTGACAGCATACTGTTTGTTGACTGGATCAGACTGGACTTCAGCCTGCACACAGCTCACCAACAGGCATGATGGGAACAGAGAAGAGCTGCGATTGATCGGTGGCAGCTGGGGCTGACTGTCTGCTTCCTCTGTCAGATTCCAATATTAGATGACCAGAAATTAAGCTTTCATAAGTCTCTATCTCTTCTCTTTCTTGCTCTTATTTTTTTTGTTTCTACTATTATTTCTAGTAATTGCCAATTTATTTATTTATTTGCTTATTTATTTTTTTAATTTTTAAATAAAGAACTAAGCCTAGGACTTTGCCCTGTGGATGCTAAGCACTGTTCTACTGCTCGGATACAACCCCAGAACCTCTTGCTTTGATCTTTTCTCCTTTACTTATGTTTTTAATCCTTTCTTTTACTTTGTCTCTTTCTTTCCTCTTTCTCTATTACTCATTTATTTTATTCTTTTGCAAAATGATCAATTTAACCTTTATTTAGTCTTAAATCAATGGGTTTTTTTTTTTTGCCCACTTCTGTGATTTCAGGAAGCTATCTTCAGCTCGCTTTTTCTGGATCTCTGTCCCTAGTTTGTTTTCTCACTGTTGCTGTGGTGTTTTGTTCCTCTCAGTGTGGTAATGGGGATTGAGGCCTCAAGAGGTCGCTGTTCACTAATAATACCCTCGTGTAAAGGCAGGAGAGGTATCCAGTTCAACAGATATGCAGTAGAAAAAATCTCTGTCTGGCTTGGTAGCACATACTTGTGACCACTGTGCCCTAGATAAGGAAGGGAGGCTACCATGAGTTTAAGGACATCTGTGCTACACAGAAATACTCCTCCTCAAAATATCAAGATGTAAGGGTGTATCTCAGCTTTATAGCACTAGTTTAAATGCACAAGACCCTGAATTCAATCCCTATACTCAGAGAAAAGAGAGAGAGAGAGAGAGAGAGAGAGAGAGAGAGAGAGAGAGAGAGA
>NW_021604602.1:4890429-4943035 GCF_004785775.1 Grammomys surdaster | reverse complement strand
AGAGAGAGAGAGAGAGAGAGAGAGAGAGAGAGAGAGAGAGAGAGAGAGGAGAAAGATGAAAGAAAAAGAAATCGAGCAAGGAAGGGAAAGGAAGGAAGGAAGAGAAAAAAATAAGGAAGGAAGGAAGGAAGGAAGGAAGGAAGAAAGAAAGAAAGAAAGAAGAAAGGAGAAAAAGCAAGCAGACACTATGTTTTCAAAAATTCAGTAGCAGGGTTCAAAGGTTGGAAAATGGTTGAGATGCCAAAGAATTCAGAAGTCTGTTCTGAGGGTTATTTATTTTTATATTTTAATTTTTTGTCTGTTTTGCTTTATTTTTATACCATGCTTCACAATAGAGCCCAGGCTTGCCTTGAACTCTCGATCCTTCTTTCTCTGCCTCACAGGTATAGGAATTACAGGTATGCACCAACACAACTACCCAAGGGTCTGCTTTTGAAAATGACTGGTGAGCTAAAAGAACATTCAGATCAAGAGATGATGTGTATCACTTCAAGAGTTGGGTGAGAAAGTCAGTAAATGGAAATTCTAAAACATAAATTCAAGTTTTGGAAACAAAATGCTCAATAAACCAAATAAAAATTCAGTGGGGAGTATCATCAATAAGCTAGACCAGGTAGAAGAAAGAATCCTGGAAACTAAAGACAATGTTGATAGAAATGACTTCATTCAGAATGCAATAAAAGAAAAAGAGCAATCATAAGATGGATATCCAAGTACAGGAGGTATAACCAGAAAAGAACTTCTCTGTATAATATTGTGTGTAAAGAGCAAGAACTAAAAAAGAACACTAATCTTCAAGAAAGACGTGTTGTTATTTACAAAGCCAAACCTACTAGAATAAGACCTGACATCTTGACACAAATGCTAAAGGCTAGAATAGCATAGACTAATGTATTTCAAGCCAGGAAATCAAAATATCTCCCAACCACGATTACTATATCTGGCAGCTGTCCTTTAAATTTAATGGGAAAATAAAGTCTTTTTCCATAAATGTAACTAAATGTAAATGTAAACTAAAGAAACTTATAGTTGTTAAACTAGTATTGAAGATTATAATTCAAGAGAATACTATATACATTCTGTAATGGGACAAAAGATATCCACAACTGCAAGAGTCGGGAAAGAATAAATATTACAAAAGAATTAATTAAAACATTGAGAGTTAGGACAGTCGCAAGCATTCATTCAGTCAGCCAATGAATCTTTAACATGAATAACGAGACATTAATATATACCTTTAAATAACTCTAAATAAAGTAAGGAGCCTTAACTCTCCAATTAAAAGATTTATAATGGGGGGGGAAGACAAAACATCCAACTCTTTGCTGTCTGCAAGAAACTCACCTCAATGGTGAAGACACAGAAAGACTCAAAGCATAGGATGGAAAATGATACTACAAGTGAACAGAATCCAAAAACAAGTAGGTGTAGCTATTTCAAACCAATTTAATCAAAAGGGTTTTAAAAAGGTCATTTCTTATCTGTAGACAGAACAATCTGAAAAGGATGTAACAATTCTAAGTCCCTATGTAGTCCAAATATTGGTCTATCCTATTTATTAAAAGAAACACTGGGACATAAACGGAAAGATACATCAAGATGCAACAATATCAAGTGACTTCAATACTCTTATAAATAAATGAATCACCCAGACCAGACAAGCATCAACTAAAACTTTAGGGTTAAACTGTGTCATCAACTAAATGAATTTAACAGATATCTATAGAATCTACAGAATAGTCAATCAAACAGATGAGGAGTTCACAACATTGTCAGCAGCCCATACAAACTTTTCTAAAATAGGTCCATCTTATGCCATGAGCAAACTTGAGCAAATTTTTTAAATCTCCTGATCTTGTCAGATCATGTATTATTTACTTTCCCCTTTGTAATGATCAGATACCTGACAAGAAGCCACCTGAGGGGAAGTAATTTTATGGCTTACAGTTAAAGGGTTACAGTCATGGTGGGGAAGACATAGTGGCAAGAGTGACTGGTCATATGTATTGCACACAGGAAAGACAGGAAGTATCAGGAAGATAGGAAACCTCAAAGCCTACCATATCTTTCATCCAGGCCCTCAATCCTACCCAACCTGAGAACCAAGTGTTCAAATCTATGAGCCTGTGGGAACAGCTCACATTTAAATACAACATTCTACTTCTGGCTCCTAAAGGCTCATGCCTATCTCATAATGGAAAATAAATTAAATCCAAACTTCAAACATCCCTGTGGTCTTTTACACTCATCCCCATACTATTCAAAAGTCCAAAGTATTTTTCTGAAACTCAAGCAAAACTATTAGCTGTTACAACCTTTTTTTTTTAAATTACATATGTCCTACATACAATGGCTCAAAGTAAACATCCAAATTTCAATAGTCAGAAATGTGCACATAGAAAGGAAACAGGATTAAAGCAGCAGGATAAACACAAATTTCTCTGGTTCCATATCTGGCACAAGAATCTGAAGCTCATGATGGAATCACTTCAGCTCCAAGGAGCTTGAATAGAAACACATGCACATATAAACACACACACTCACACATAGGGGGGAGGGAGGGAGGGAGGGAGGGAGAGAGAGAGAGAGAGCCTCCTCACTCTGTGTCTGAAGCTTCCCCTGGTAGACATCCCATGGTTTTGTTACCTCTTGAAGTCTCTATTGTAACTTATACCTCACCTTCACAGTTTCAGTCAGTGGTCTTTTGGGACCTCCTTTAAATGATTCTAACCCTACCACATGTTGTCTGGCCTCAATAGCTCTCTGGAAACAACACTCTATGACATTCCAGTGCTTTAAAAAAAATCAGTATAATATGGAAAACACTATCAAATATGCATGTATTTTTGCCTCCTATGTCTGTGGTTATGTGTATTCAAGTTTGGGTCTTCTGCTTTGTTCCACTGGTCTACAATTCTGTTTCAGTACCACTACAAGACTGTCTCTCTTACAATAGCTCTATAATATATCTCAAAATATGGAATGCTAATTTTTCAAGTATTATTCTTTTTGCTCCAGATTGCTTCAGCTATACGAGGTCTTTTGTGAAAGTATAAATTCCTTTTACAGGAGAGAACGTTAGGGTTCTCTGTTTTTAAAACACTGTGTAGCCACACAAAGGCTGATGCAACTTGTCTCATGGGAAGAGGCTACCTCTTAAGCTGGCTCTGTAGCAGTATAGGCCGGGCTAGCCTCAAACTCAGAGATCTGCCTGCCCCTCTGCCTCTTGAATTCTGGGATTAAAGGTATGTACCACCATTGCCTGGCCACAAAAGAGTTTTGGTGCAGTCATGTCTTAAGCTTTGCTGTGCACATGGCATTGTGATCATTGTCATCAGGAACCTCTTTCCCCCAAACTGTACTGTACTTAAATGCTTAAAAACTAAACTTCCCCAGCAGCAGACTCTAGAAGTTTGAACCAGTACATGCTCCTAAGCTGTGTTGAACAGAGTTCTCTTCTTGCCTCATGCAGATCATCACCCTGCCACTCTGGCATTTGCAGGGACCCTTACAACTGGTCTCCAATGTGAAGGACACAAACCCCAAAGAAGATAAGAAAGCATTTCTTTAAATAGAAGCAGGGGATTAGGAAATTCAAACCACTTACCCAAGGGGTGGCACTTAAGTGAGAGAGTGGACTTAACATGGGTTAAGTCCCGTAAGACAGGCATTTGATACAGTTATTGAGATATTTGTTAAGGCACAAAGGAGAAAAAATAATCAGAACAACAGCTCTTCAATTTTACATAAGTAACTATAAAATTGAATTTTTGGTTCCCTGACCAAGAGACTATTAATGTTAAAACTTGCAAGGGCACAGGAACCAATGTGAAGAGAGCCCATGGGAAGGGAGTTAAACTCCCTGTCAATTATTTTACAAGTTGGAGTACAGTAATGTACAGCTTAGCCCCTCTCAGGAGGAGCAAAAGAGAGAAAAAAAAAAGCAGAAAAAATTCTGTAGGACGAGTATTGCCAAGTGTTGGCAATGGGAACTGAATGGACTTGGAAGCTAGTCAGCTCCCAGGCTTGTTGTGCAGTTGGGGCTCACCCTCCCAAATAATCTGTTAGGAACTCAAACCCTTGCCCCAAAGCTCTTCCCACCACTGTAGGACAGAAAACAGCTCCAATATCACCTGCCTTCCAAGGAATGGCAGGCAGGGCTCCACCACCTGCATCACGAGCTAGTTTTTTGTTTGCTCATCTGTTTGCTTGTTTGTTTTTTTATTGTTTTCCTTCACAGCAGGGGATAACTTGATATAGATTGATCCAAGGTGCCTTCATGGGGAAAATTGAAATGGTATACAGGAACAATTGCAGCTAGGACAGAAACCATGTGAGCCAGTACTGACCAATTTCCTGAGGTACCACTCATTCAGAATATGGATGACATTCTCCAACCTGGCTCAGCTTACCAATACTTAAATGAGTGTTTAACTTTCATAGTAAATAAATCAAAAGAGATTTTAAAAAAAACTTAGGTTCATGTCAGTTGAGTATATGCTTATCTGACTATCTCTACTGAGGATTTGGCTCTACTGCTTAAGTTGCTTTCTGGAGACTCTCAGTTGACTTCTATAAGAAGTGTAACATCTGAAGCAGAGTGGATTATTAGCTTCTTAAATAATGCCATTGCTAAAGCGATGGCTCAGAGAATTAATCCGTCACTGGTAAAGAGCCTCCAGAAATAATTGTGCCACTAAATAAAATTGCAGGTGGATTGTTCCACACTGAGAAAAATTGGCAGGTAGTGTTAGCATGTTACTCAAGATCTATGGATAATCATTAGCCAAAAGATACCTTTTAAAATATATTTCTAAAGATACCCCATAAGTATTGCCTAAAATTGCATACAAAAATCCTATAGAGATTGATTTTAATGCTGTTACAGATGACTTTTCAAAAGGACAATAAGCATATGTTTTATATTACAAATTCTACATGCTCCACATGAAAAAGATTATAACCACCCCAAGTTGCACAGCTCAAATGTCTAAACTCAATGAATGTATCCAATAAGCTTTTACTAGAAGT
Source organism: Grammomys surdaster (assembly GCF_004785775.1). Lineage (NCBI taxonomy): Eukaryota > Metazoa > Chordata > Mammalia > Rodentia > Muridae > Grammomys > Grammomys surdaster. Next base: position 4,938,004 of record NW_021604602.1, on the reverse strand, counting down.
TTCTCAGACAGTGAATATTCTAACCCATCCTGGTATTGAAACTCAGATGGCAGGTTTTGTTTTGTTTGGGGGGTGGGGGCTAAGGAAGAATCAGAGTCTTCCAATCATGATGGATATCTTTGGAGCCCCAGTTTTCACAACCTCACCCAAAGTGGGTTTTTCCAGGAAGACGAAGTCTCAACATTAACTAGCTTCTCACATAAATTACCACATGAAGGATAGAGTGGGACTAAAAATGAAAACCAACCTAACTTGGGAGACACAGGACGTTGTGGAAAGGCCTTAAATGTAGAGAATGTCATAAAAGGACAGAGACATTTGGAAGGAGGGCTAGTACAGCAAACTAAGTGGTGGAATGAATGGTACCTGAGTAACCTGGAGATGACAGAAATGGACGAAAAGTTTGGTGTGCTTCTTCAGCCGAGTTCCCTTCATTGAAACAAAAAAGCAAACAGAAGACTAAATGCAGTCCTGTTGAGTCATGACAGTGATGCTGAATCTCTGGCACCTCTGTCTCCAGAGAGCTCTGGTGAGCAGGAAGGGTCTGCCTAGGAGGGAGGCCAGGAACAGCTGTGGCTCTCACTGGTGGGAGGCTGCCCCAATGGTTAGTTCAATGCATTGTCTGTCAGTGAGACTATAAAAGCTTTCCCTGCTGGTGCCTGGTCAAATTATGCATTCATCCAATGATGTGCTCACAGTGTTAGCAAAATAAGGAATCTCATCTTGTCCTTTTCATCAAAAGTGAAGATTGTTCCTATTTAAGGCACTGAAAGCCACCCAGAGTCCTTGGTATTTATAGTTACTAGAACTTTATCTTTTATTTTGTACAACATAACAAAAAAATTAAAAATGATAATATTGTCTTAGGGTTTATTGCTGTGAAGAGACACCATCACCAAGGCAACTCTTATAAAGAAAAACATTTAATTGAGGCTGGTGTACAGTTTCAGAGATTCAGTCCATTATCATCATGGTGGACCACATGGCATTGTGCAAGGAGACATACTGCTGGAGGAGCTGAGAGTTCTGCATCTTGATCCAAAGGCAGCAAAAAGGGGATTGACTCACAAAAGGTGGAGCTGAAGCATCGGAGACCTCAAAATACACCCCACGGTGGCACCCTCCTTCCAACAGGGCCACATCTTCTAATAGTGTCACTCTCTATGGGCCAAGCATTCAAACACATGAGGGTCAAACCTGTTCAAACCACCACATTCTACTTCCTGCCCTCCACAGGCTTGTTGCTCTATCATAATGCAAACTACATATAGTCCCTATAGCCTACCACAGTCTAAACAGTGTTTTAAAGTCCAAAGTTTCCTCTGACATTCACGCAGTTTCTTAGGTGTAATCCCCTATAAAATAAAAAAAAAACAGATCACATACTTCCAACATATCATCATGACCCAGGGTATATATTACCATTCCAAAATGTAGGGAAGAGGACAAAGTAAGAAAATACTGGCCCAAAGCTAGACTGAAAAACAGCTGAGAAAATTCCAAACTCTGTATCTCTACACCTGATATCAAAATGCTCTTCATATCTCCAGCTCCTTTCTTTCTCTTGGGTTGGTTCCACTCCTTGTTAGCAGCTTTCCTAGGCAGGTATCCATGGCTCTGGCATCTCTAACCTCTTGAGGTCTCCATGGCAATCTAGGCTTCACCTTCACAGATTCACACAATGGCCTCTTTGGGACTCTATGCAGGGACACCCCTGATACATCTGGCCTCAGAGGCTTTCCTTAGTTTCAAAGGTAGATTCTATTCTTGATTTTTTTTTAAATTTCTTCTTTTGTTTATTTTTTTAAATTAATTTTTCATTCAATATTTTATTTACATTTCAAATGTTATCCCTTTCACCCATCTCCCCCCCCTCCCCGGAACTTCATATCCCATCCCCTTCCTGCTTTTATGAGGGTGTGCCCCCACCCACTCACTCCCACCTCCTTGCCTGCTAATTTCCCCACAATAGGGTGTCCAGCCTTCACTGGATCAAGTACCTCCTCTCCCACTGATGCCTGACAAGGCCGTCCTCCACTACATATGCAGCTGGAACCATGGGTCCTTCCCTATGTGCTCCCAGGCTAGTAGTTTAGAACCTGGGAGCTCTGGTTGGTTGGTATTTTTGCTCTCCCCATGGGTTCACAAATCCCTTCCGTTCCTTCAGTCTTCTCTCTCACTCCTCCATTGGGAACCCCATGATCAGTTCAATGGTTAGCTGTGAGCATCTGCCTCTATATATGTCAGGCTCTGGCAGACCTCTAAGGAGACAGCTATATCAGGCTCCTGTTAGCAAGCACTTCCTGGCATCCACATCAGTGTCTACCTTTGTTGACTGCACATGGGATGGATACCCAGGTGAAGCAGTCTCTGGATGGCCCCGCCTTCAGTTTCTGTCCCACCCTTGTCTCCATATTTGCTCCCATGAGCATTTTGTTACTCCTTCTAAGAAGGACTGAAGCACCCACACTTTGGTCTCCCTTCTTCATGAGCTTCATGTGGTCTGTGAGTTGAATCTTGGTATTGCAAGCTTTTTGGGCTAATATCCACTTATCAGTGAGTGCATACCATGTGTGTTCTTTTGTGATTGGATTATTTCACTCAGGATGATATTTTCTAGTTCCAGCCATTCTTGACTAAATCCACAACTACATGGCCAAAGCCACCAACTTCTGCAGCTTGCTGGATTGGAACATGTCCCCCTTGTCCAATTACATCTTCACCAGCTTTATGTTTTCAATGGTTTCCTTCACTACCTAAGCTTTGCTGTCTTGGAACTTGCTCTGTAGATGATGCTGGCCTTGAATTCAAAGATCTGCATGCCTCTGTCTCCTACATGCTGGGATTAAAGGAGTGTACCACCATGCCTGGATCCAAGCACTTCTTTAATTCCTTATCATTATAGGTTTTGAGTAAGTGTGAGCACTATGCTTCTAGGTCTGGGCTAAAGGCATGTGTCAATCTGTATCCAAAGCATGCATGTATCATTCAACCTCGAGATCTGGATCAAAGTCTTGTTGTCTTCCTGCCTCAAGATCCAGATCACAGGTGAGCCCTCCCTTTCTGAATTGTAGTTCATTCTAGATATAGTCAAGCTGACAGTAGAGAATAGCCATCACAGTTCATCCCATGTCAACCTGACACACAATCATATCTCCTTATATCCAAATGAAAACAATAATCAGGGCATAATAATGAGTAACATGATATACCTGTCCCTAGTACAACTTCAAATGCATAGTAAACTTAAAATAGGTGGCAATATCCCTTGTGGAATGTCCTTTTCACAAGATGGAAGCCTAACTGGATAAGCTCTTGCCTCAAGGTCATGATTCCTTCAATTGTATTTAATATCTCTAATCTGTTTATCTTCTTGCACACACAGGATTTAACTCCATTCACTTCTTGTTGCCCCTGTAGTCCTTGAACCATATATTTTCTATTTTACTTTTCTCAGCTTGCTACTTTTGGTCAAAATGTTCTTCATAAGAGAGAACCACAGGACAGAGTCTGTTCTAGGATATTTTGTGTTTTCCTTTGTTAATGCAATTAATCTTAATTTCTTCATCTTAACCCCAGGCAGACTCTTCAGACAAGGTCAAAAAGCAGTCACATTTTTTACCAAACTATCACAAAAAAATGATCTCTAGGCAGCATATTAAAATTCTTCTCCTCTGAAACCTCTTGAGGCAGGCCCCCACAGTTCAGATCACCTTCAGCACCACTGTCTTCCACAATTCTACTAGGATGCCTCATTAATCCTCACTTAAAGCATTCTACTGCTTTCCAAAGTTCCCAAATCCACATTCCTCAAAACAAAAGCATGGTCAGGCCTATCACAACAAGGCCCCACTCCTGGCACCAAATTCTGTCTTAGTTAGGGTTTATTGCTATGAAGAGATACCATGACCAAGGCAATTTTTATAAAGGACAATATTCAATTGAGGCTGGCTACAATTTCAGAGGTTCAGTCCGTTATCACCATAGTGGGCAGCAAAAAGGGAATCAATTCACACTGGGTATAGCTCAACCATAGGATACCTCAAAACCCACGCCCATAGTGACACAGTTCCTCCAACAAGGTCACACCCATTCCAAAAGGCCACACCTCCCAATAGTGCCACTCCCTAAGGACTAAGCATTCAAATACAGGAGTTCATGATGGCCAAACCTATCCAAACCACCACAAATATAAAAAAGCTTTGGGTGCATTTAAGAATGAAAATAGAAGAAAACTGGAAACAGGATAGTTTTTAAAACCTGTTTTTTAAAAATATTTCTTCTGGGAAATGCAATGGCCAAGGAATGTAAACATAATTGGGTGTTTCTCAGTTTTCCTTGGAGGTCAGAATGGCTTAAAACAGAAGCACAATTAGTAGGAGTTAGATTCATTTGAAGTTTTCACATAAATTTAATTTTGGCACAGCCTGAGAATCTGCTACATCAGATTGTCTGCAAAACGTACTGAAAACTAGAGTCCTCGGGTGAGCTCTTCCTCCATTAGAGTCCTCCAGCGAGCTCTTCCTTCATGAGACTTCATCCTTTCATATTGTTCAGTGTTTTTTTCATATGAGCTCTCATGCTTGCATGGGAAAACCCATTGTTTTCTTCTTTCAGGATTTCCTGTGATTATTTCTCAGGTACTTCTTAATACCCTGTTACCTAGTATGAAAGAATCTTTATAAGTTCAAAATTAAAAGTGCTGTCAATTTTGAAGATTCAAATTTTTAAGTTAAAAGCCTCAGGTTTAAAATCTTTAAAAGTTGATGACCATTGTTAATTAAGTGGCTTTTGGGTTTGTTGTTGTTGTTTGGTTTTTGTTTTCCGTTCTTTTCGTTTTGTGCTTGCCCTTGCTCGATGAATGATTAGACTTTGGCAAGGGAGGAAGTTAGAAGATGTCCGTGAGAGCCTAGCTCTATGAAAACATATTTTATAAAGTATTTGAAACTTCCTTGTTACAAGTGGACATAAGATTGACATCCAAAACTACAACCACCTGTATCTGGAGCCTTCTATGTTCTCAGATATGCAGAGACCTGAGCTCAAAAGTGTATTACAGGTTTGGGCAATGCCTCTTCCTAGCTAGTCAAAGGACAGGACAGGCATGACTCAAGACTCTGGACACTCCAGGAAAACAAACAGACTTTATCAGTCAGGTGGTGGTGGCACGTGTCTTTAACCTCAGGACTTGGGAGGCAGAGACAGGTGGATCTCTGTGGATTCCAGGGCAGCCTAGTCTATAGAGCAAGTTCCAGAACAGCTAAGGCTATACAAACTCTGACTCAACAAAAACCTCAACAAACAAACAAACACCCTATTGTCTTTGGCAAATAACTCTTAATACATTTTCTTTCTAGGACTACTATTGCAAGTAAAAACTGGTTATGTTCCTGCTTATGTTAACAAATATTTTAAAATATTTTGCAATTTATGGACTACTAATCATATCACTAAAATTATTTATCATCCATAGGACCAAGCTATTATGAAACACCGCCAAATACTTAATTGGCAAATTTTAATAATAAAAAGGAGATATACACATCTATCTGCACTTGGAGCTGATCCTGTGACACAGGGCCCAGAGCTGATCCTATGCCACAGAGCTCCATACCTAAATATCGCTTGGAGAGAGCTGGTCTCCCAGGAGTGCTGGCACACCTGTAACCACGGGTAAGACATCACTTCTGCTCCAAAGGATCTGCCCGGAGACCTCAGGACACAGGAACCTAGGAGCAGCCTAGGACAGGATCCTTTTAGTTTCCATCTGCCCCCAGAGCTGTTTCTGTGACACAGCACTCCATACCCAAATACTGCCAGGAGAGATGGCCTCCCAGGAGTGCAGAAACACCTGTGAACACAGGTAACACCACAACTTTTTTTTTATTGGATGTTTTATTTACATTTCATATGTTGTCCCCTTACCCCATCCCCCACCCACCCAGGAACCCCCTATCCCCTCACCCCTCTTCCTTCTTCTCTGCGGATGTAACCCCTGCCTACCCCCCCCACACTCCCACCTCCCCACCCTCAAAATTCCCACCCCCTGGGGCGTCCAGCCTTCACAAGGTCAAGGATCTCTTCTTCCACCTATGCCCAGCAGGGCCCTCCACTCTTACGTATTCAGCTGAAGCCCTGGATCCCTCCCTAAGTGCTCCCAGGCTGGTGGTTTAGACCCTGGGAGCTGTGGATGGTTAACACCACCACTTCTACTCAAATTCCTGGCCCAAGAGGGACCAGCCCAGAGTCATTAGGACACAGGAACCAAGAGTTCTTCAGGTTTTCTCTGCACCCCAGAGCTGACCCTGTGCCGCAGCTCTCCATACCCAAATTCATCCCAGAGAGAACTGGTCTCCCAGGAGTACTAACACAAGTTTGCAGGAGGGACAAGCAACAGCCAGAGACATCAAGATCAGCTAACACCAGAAATATCCAGATGGTGAAACACAAGGGCAAGAACATAAGCAACAGAAACCAAGGCTATTAGGCATCATCAGAACCCAGTTCTCCCACCACAGCCAGCACTGAATACCCCAACACACCTGGAAAGCAAGACTCTTGATTTAAAAATCACATCTCATGATAATAATAGAGGACTTTAAGAAGGACATAAATAACTTCCTTAAAGAAATTCAGGAGAACACAGGTAAACAGGTAGAAGACCTCGAAGAGGAAACACAAAAAAATCTCTTAAAGAGTTACAGGAAAACACAACCAAACAGGTGAAGGAATTGAACAAAACCATTCAGGACATAAAAATGTAGAAACAATAAAGAAATCACAAAGTGAGACTACCCTGGAGATAGAAAATCTAGGAAAGAGATCAGTGGTCATAGATGCAAGCATCACCAACAGAATACAAGAGATGCAAGAGAGAATCTCAGGTGCAGAAGATGCTATAGAAGACACTGACACAGCAGTCAAAGAAAATGCAAAATGCAAAAAGCTCCTAACCCAAAACATCCAGGAAATCCAGGACACAATGAGAAGCCCAAACCTAAGGATAATAGGTATAAAAGAGAGGGAAGATTGCCAAATCAAAGGGCCAGTAAATATCTTCAACAAAATTATAGAAGAAAACTTCCCTAACCTAAAGAATGAGATTCTCATGAACATACAAAATCCTACAGAACTCCAAATAGACTGGACCAGAGAAGAAATTCCTCACATCACATAATAGTCAAAACACCAAATGCACAAAACAAAAAAAAGAATATTAAAAGCAGTAAGAGAAAAAAGTCAAGTAAATATAAAGGCAAACCTATAAGAATTACACCAGACTTCTCACCAAAGACTATAAAAGCTAGAAGATCCTGAAAGATGTCATACAGACCCTAACAGAACACAAATGCTAGCCCAGGCTACTATACTCAGCAACACTCTCAATTGCCATATATGGAGAAACCAAGATATTTCATGACAAAACCAAATTTACACAATATCTTTCCACAAATCCAGCCCTACAGGGAATAATAGATGGAAAACTCCAACAGAAGAAGGGAAACTATACACTAGAAAAAGTATGAAAGCAATCTTTTTTCAACAAACCTAAGAGAAGATAGCAACACAAACATAATTCCACCTCTAACAACGAAAATAATAGGAAACAAAATCACTATTCTTTAATATCTCTTAACATCAACGGACTCATTCCCCAATACAAAGACATAGACTAACAGACTGGATACATAAATAGGACCCAGCATTTTGCTGCATACAGGAAATGCACCTCAGTGTCAAAGACAAATACTACCTCAGAGTAAAGGGCTGGAAAACAATTTTTCAAGCAAATAGTCCCAAGAAACAAGCTGGAGTAGCAATTCTAATATTGAATAAAATTGACTTTCAACCAAAAGTTACCAAAAAAGGTAAGGAAGGACACTTCATACTCATCAAAGGAAAAATCTACTAAGAAGAATTCTCAATTCTGAACATTTATGCTTCAAATGCAAGAGTACCTACAATCATAAAAGCAATTTTACTAAAGCTCAAAGCATGCATTGTACCACACACAATTATAGTGGGGGACTTCAACACTCTACTCTTAACAATGGACAGATCATGGAAACAGAAACAAAACAGAGACACAGTAAAACTAACAGAAGTGATGAACGAAATAGTTTTAAAAGATATCTATAGAACATTTCATCTTAAAGCTAAAGAATATACCTTCTCAGCACCTCATGATACCTTCTCCAAAACTGACCATATAATCTGTCACAAAACAGGCCTCAACTGATACAAGTAGGTTGAAATAATCTCATGCATCCTGTCAGATCACCACAGACTACCACTGGTCTCCAATAACAAGCAAAGCAACAGAAAGCCCACATATACGTGGAAGCTGAACAATGCCCTTACTCACTGATAACTTGGTCAATGAAGAAATAAAGAAATTAAAGACTTTTTAGAATTCAATGAAAATGAAGGTACAACATACCCAAACTTATGAAACACAATGACAGCAGTGTTAAGGGAAAACTCATAGCTCTGAATGCCTCCATAAAGAAACTGGAGAGAGCATACACTAGCACACTTGAAAACTCTAGAACAAAAAGAAGCAAATACACCCAAGAGAAGTATACAGCAGGGAATAATCAAACTCAAGGCTGAAATCAACCAAGTAGAAACACAGGGAACTGTAGAAAGAATCAACAAAACCAGGAGCTGGTTCTTTGAGAAAATCAATCAACTTTTCTTCCTTCCTTCCTTTCCTTCTTTCCTTCCTTTCCTTCTTTCCTTCCTTCCTTTCTTCCTTCCTTCCTTCCTTTCTTCCTTCCTTCTTTCCTTCCTTCTTTCCTTCCTTCCTTCCTTCCTTCTTTCCTTCCTTCCTTCCTTCTTTCTTTCTTTCTTTTTCTTTCTTTCTTTCTTTCTTTCTTCTTTTGTTCTTTGTTTGTTTGTTTAATCAAATACAGTCTAACGGGAGTCAAATGGAAAAAGGAAACTTCAGTTGAGAAAATGTCTCCATCAGATTGTCTAGTAGGCAAAAGATCATTGAGTATTTTCTTGATCGATGATTTACTATTGCAAATGCCATCCCTGAACAGCTGGAATAAGAAATCAGTCTGCACAAGATAGTAATTCTATTCCTTCATGACCTCTTCTTCAGTGTCTGCCTCCAAGTTCATGTTTGATTTCCTGTCCTGACTACCACTCATAATGTACTGTAAGATATAAGATGAAATAATATGCTTTCTTCTAAAAAAAATTAAAAAGGGGGTGGGAAGGATATATACTATACATGCTCATCCAATTCCCCATATACTATAACACATTTGGCTACGCTAACTGTCTTAGTTAGGTTTTTACTGCTGTGAAGAGACGCCGTAACCAAGGCAACTCTTATAAGGACAACATTTAATTAGGGCTGTCTTACAGGTTCAGAGGTTCACTCCGTTATTATCATGAAAGGAAGGATGATAATGTCCAGGCAGGCATGCTTCAGGCAGAGATGAGAGTTCTGCATCTTTATCTGAAGGCTGCTAGCAGAATACTGGCTTCCAAGAAGCTAAGGGTCTTAAAGCCCACACCCACAGTGATACACCTACTCCAACAGGGCCACACCTTTCAATAGTGCCACTGCCTGGGCTGAGTATATACAAACCATCACATTCCACTCCCTGGCCCCCATAGGCTTGTTCAAACACATGAGTCTATGGGGACCATACCTAGCCGTAGCATAATTAAAAATACATTTAGTCCAACTTCCAAATACCCATAGACTACAACAGTCTCAACAATGTTAAAAGTTCAAAGTTCAAAATCTCTTCTGAGATTCATCCAATCGCTTAACTGTAATCCCCAAAGCAAGATAGGAAACCAGCTGAGCAAACTACAAACTCTGTATCTCCATGTCTGATTTAAAAGTGGTCTTCAGGTCTCCAACTCCTTTTTCATCTTTCTTGACTGCAACAAACTTGTTTTCTCCTGGGCTGGTTCCACTCCCTGTTAGCAGCTTTCCTCAGGAGATATCCTATGGCTCTGGCATCTCAAAATCTTGGGGTCCCCAAAGCAACTTCAATGTTACAACTTCTTGTTTCAATATCTGAAATCCACACATGATCTTCTGGACTCCTCCAAAAGGCTGGCATCACTTCTCCAGTTCTGCTCTCTGTAGCACTCTAAGCTCAGGTTGATCCACTCCACTGCTACTGTTGTTCTTGGTGGTCATTCCATGGTACTGGCATCTCCAATACACTCGAGTCTTCTGATACAACTAGGCCTCAAAAATAGCCACTCGTAGGGTCTCTTCACTGTGCTAAGCCTCAAATTCTTTGCATGACTCCTTCAGTTCTGGACTGTCAACTACAACTGAGGCTACACCTTCACCAATGGCCTTCCATGGCCTCTCACAGTTCTTCATGACCCCTCCATGCCTTCAAAAACTAGTATCACCTGGGTGACTCTTACACATTACCAAGTTCAGCTATAGCATAAGGTACAACCTTAACTATCTGTGGAACACAGCTTCTTTGTGTTCTTTGTGCTCTCAGAAAATACTTCCCAGATTTCGCCTCAGTCATACTGGTCTCTTCTTAATCACTGCTAATGTCTTAGCTCCAGATAACCAGCATCAATTGTCCCAGTAGTCCCTTCTATTTTTTTCATTCCAAAAACCAGAGCCACATGGCTGAAGCTTCCGAGTTCGGCTGCTTGCAGAACCTGGAACACAACCCTCTTGTTCTATTACTTTAACACCAGCTTTCTATTTTCCAACTCCTCCACTGCCTAAGCTTGGCTGTCCTGGATCTTGCTTTGTAGGTTGGATTTGAACTCAGAGATCTACATGCCTTTCTCCCGGGATTAAAGGTGTATACCACCACACCTGGATTTAAGCCTTTCTTCACACAGAACTTGCTCTGTCCCAGGCTAGCCTTGAACTCAGAGATCTGCTTGGCTTTATCTCCTGAAATTAAAGATGTGTACCACCAAGCCTGGATCTAAATTTAGCTGGGTAGGATCTTGCCCCAAAGTCCCACTCCCTTAATCTACTATCTCCTAGAACACTTCCTGGTGTCCCTTTAATACTCAAATCACATATTTCATATTTTTCATATCTAAGCTTGCTGTACCTGTTCAAAACACTCTTCATGAGACTTAAGCAGAAACAAAGTCTCTGCTGAGTTTTTTTGAGACTTCCTTTGTCAATGGATTTAATATAAACCTGTTTACCTTAGAGTCAGGTAGACTCTTCAGACAAGGACAAAAAGTAGCCACATTCTTCACCAAAATACCACAAAACAGTCTCTAACCCACATGCTGAAATTCTTCTCCATTGAACCTCTTGGGCCAGGTCGGCACAGTTCAAATCACTCACAGCCACAAAGTCTTCCATATTCCTACTAGGGTGGCTCATTAAGCACCACTCAAAGCAATCCACCTTCTTCCAGATAAAAGAATTGTCAGGCCTATCACAGCAATACCCCAGTCCTGGTACCAACTTCTATCTTAGAGTTTTACTGCTGTGAAGAGACACCATGACCAAGGCAACTCTTATAAGAGCAACATTTAATTGGGTCTGGCTTACAGGTTCAGAGGTTCAGTCCATTATCATCAAGGCAGGAGTATGGGAGCATCCAGGTAGGGTTGTGGTTCAGGCAGAGTTGAGAGTTCTACATCTTGATCTGAAAGCTGCTAGCAGAATATTGGCTTCCAGGCAGCTAGGATGTGGGTCTTAAAGCCCACACCCAAAATGATACACCTACTACAGCAGGGCCACACTTTCTTATAGTGCCACTCCCTGAACTGAGCATATACAAAGCATCACACTAACCTTAATTAGTTTTAAGTTTTTCACTTTTAAGGATAATGCTTCTTTCACCGCCCCAAAGCCTTTTGCCCTAAAGCCTAAAATGTATGCCTTAAATGTAAAATGTATATAAATGTATGCCTTAAATGTAATATATATGTGCAATACTCCATGAAAAAGCTCAATGTTAACACCCAGGCAAGGAAGTTATGCTTCTGGCTTTTCAGAAATGAGCAAAGTCCAAGATGATTTCTGTTCTGACTAGGACAGCATCCCAGAGACCACTGGACCAATGAAAGATCTGAGGATAGACGACAAACCCATCAAGAGGAGATATCCCAAGAGGAAGGGAGAGCCCACGACCTTGGGAGAATTTAAGACTCTAACTCATCAGCAAGGATACAGTACTGCTGACCCAAGAAATGATGCTATTATACTTACTATTGTTAATTCTCAGCTCGCCAATGCAGAATCCAAATGCCGGACAAGATAAAGGCATACTTGTGATAGAGGACAGGATGACATTCTTTTTGCCATCCTAGGGATTGTTTATCTTTTAAGACCAATAGTCTGGATGAAAAATGGTATATAGAACGTTAGTCTGATGAGTGAGGAATATTTTGGTTGAACCAATCTAACCAATCAGTCCAAACACAATGGATTTAGCATAGTTAAGTGCTCTCTAGAAAGCTCTAATAGTGGAAACGGTAGTTGTATAAACTTGAGAAGGGAACTCCTCGATGTGTTTCTTACCAAACTCGGTATCCTTGTACCTAGAACAGTGCTATCTGCTGCCAATGGTTTAGAAGGTAATCTCTGACATCATTGGTCACATGACAGACAGCAAGAACAACCTGTGCTGGAATCCAGCTCCAGTCGGGTTCCGGGACTCAGGATGAAGGTGGAGGTGTGGCAACTTTCGAAGAAGGAGTTGACTGCCAGTTGTTGTTCAAGAAAGCGGCCCCGAGCAGATCGAGCCATCTTTAATTATACAAGTTCCAAGGCACTCAGGCAGGTGCAGTTTCATTCCTGTCTCCTTAATCACTTTCCAAGAATCATTAACATTTACCCATTTCGTTTCTTTCCTTCTTCCCTACTCCCGTGTCTTCGTTAATTGCCCCTTGCCCCATATCTAAGCATTAATTAACCTTTACTTGGTATCTAAGCATGAATTTTGTATTGTAAGCCAAATGATTTTATCTAGCACATCCTGTCTGTACGTGCCCAGGCCGGCAACAGACACGCGGTTACAAAAATGAAGAATATCCAAGCCCTGTGTCTTGAACAGTATGATGCTTTTTCTATTTTTGAAGTCAGCAGAAGGTATAATACGGTAGCTAGAATAATATTTTTCAGGTGTAAGTCTAGTAATTTCTAAACAGTCTACATATTACTTTTATGTGAGCATCAGTTTTATTGCCAGGGACCAGCCTGGGCTGAGGGCAGGGCTTGGAGTGGGTGGATGCAAGCGGTGAGGGAAGAGTCAGACACAGAATACCGCTCAGTTTCATTACATGAGAGAAGAAGTGCATCTCCATATTGCCTGACCTATTCTGACAACCTGTGTCTCGCACAGGCTATATTTATATAGCAATTCATTTCCTCAGAAAATTTATTCATTGATTATACAGCTTTATTCAAAATAAAATTTCTTCTCAAGTCTTTTTTTATTACATAAGAATATTGAAAGAGGAACAAAGCAAGCAAACAGTAAATTTATGAGGATTGAAAATTAACGTTGTGATAAAATTAATTTTCTTTTAACTATCTTCTTCCTTAAGATTGGTGTTGTGAATGAAGCCTTGCAGTTACAGAAATGCTAGACAGGATGGCTCTATTCGAATTTGATTCTGTTTCAGTTTGGCACAGAATTAATAGATCAAAAGTTATTTTTTAAATACCTGTTATATCAAACTTGGCTTTCTACTGAAGTTCAGTCTCCCTGTTTAATTTTTCCTTTCCTTTCTCTATATTTTTTTATATCTGACATAAGATCACCACTATCTTTCTTTGATTCTTAAAGTTCTGTACAGGCCCTTGCTTAAGCGAAGGCAGTCTGTTTTTTTGTTTTTCTATAATATCCAAAAAGTTATGGTCTGGCCAATCTGTTCAGGAAAGCAGGCAGCTCACTGAGCAGAAATGTTTTCCTCTGTGTCTCTGTCATGAACCCTTGTTTCAATATGATTCCCATCTTTATTACAGTTCTGTAAAGAACAGACCATCAGGATTTCTAAAACTCTTTGCTTTTGCTTTCAGGAAGGTACCGAGGCTTGTTATTAACGGTATGATCAAAATTTCTCCCTATTCAGACTACTTCCTTAGTTTTGAAGCCGAACACAAAAACCTAGTGATTTAATTACAGTTTACTAGCTTCTAGAATTTCCCTAAGATTTTCTTCTTTCATAATTTTTCTCAAGTCCTCATGTTTACTAATAACACCCATTAGTGACCCTAAATGTACCTCTAAGTAAGAAGTTCTAAGAAAGGCTCAATTTTCTGTATAACTGTTTTTACTAAGGAACATCCACTAATTTCATTCTTGTTTGCACCAGCTCTTTGTTATCCCAGCTCTAGCTTTTGGAGAGAGGCCCTTAACAGTGGGAAATATAACTACAAGCAAAAGGTGTGTAGGGAATTTCCACCCACCAAGGCCAGTGAAGGGTCAATCCAGATCTTCCAAGCCCCGGAACTTTGTCAAACAACACCATCAAGACACTTGGCACCTCCATTTTATGATATGGCCCTGTTTCTTCTTCTTTTTTCTTTTTCAGGTAGAATGCCTTCTTTTATTTTTTTTTTATTGCTTGTTTTATTTACTTACACTTCAAATGTTATCCCTCTTCCTGGTTTCTCCTCTATAAATTCCCTCTCCCCAACCCTCTCCCCTTTGCTTTTATGAGGGTGCTCACCCACCCACCCACCCACTCCCACCTCACAACCCTAGCATTCCTCTATACTGCAGCATCAAGCCTCTAAAATACCAAGGGCCTCCCCTCCCTAGATACTAGATAGGCAGTCCTCTGCTACACATGCAGCTGGAGCCATGGGTACTATTTGGTTAGTGGTTTAGGCCCTGGGAGCTCTGGGAGTCTGATTGGTTGATATTATTGTTTTTCCTATGGGGTTGCAATCCCCTTCAGCTCCTTCAGTCCTTCCGGTATCTCCTCCATTGGGCTCAGTCCTATGGTTGGCTGTGAGCATCCTTATCTGTATTGGTCTGGCTCTGGCAGAGCCTCTCAGGGGGCAGCTATACCAGACTCCAGTCAGCAAGCACTTCTTGGCATCAGCAATAGCGTCTGAGTTTGGTATCTACAGACAGGATGGATTCCCTAGGTGGGGCAGTCTCTGGATGGCCTTTCCTTCAGTCTCTGCTTCACCCTTTGTCCCTGCATCTACTTTAGACAGGAGCAATTCTGGGTTAATATTTTTGAGATGGGTGGATGGTCTCATTCCTCAATCAGGAGCCATGCCTAACCTCTCAATATGGTCTCTACAGGTTCTCTCTCCGTTTTGTAGGGTACTTCAGCTAATGTCATCCCTGTTGGGTCCTGGGAACCTCTTGCTTCCCTGGCATCTGGGACTTCCTAGTGGCTACCCCCAGTTCCCCATCTCCCACTGCTACACACCTCCATTCAATTTCCTGAACCTCTGAACTTTTCCCCCCATCCCGTCTCCTCCCACACCTGATCCAGCCACACTTTCCCCTCCCCTGCCTCTCTCCTCTAGGACCTTTCCTCCATCTACCTCCCATGATTATTTTGTCCCCCCTTCTAAGTAGGACCGAAGCATCCACACTTTGGTCTTCCCTCTTCTTGAAGTTCATATGGTCTGTGAATTGTACCATGGATATTCTGAGGTTTTTTTTCCTAATATCTGCTTATCAGTGAGTACATACCCATGTATGTATGTTTGTGACTAGGTTACCTCACTCAGGATGATATTTTCTAGTTTCATCCATTTGCCTGCAAATTTCATGAAGTCATTGTTTTTAATAGCTGAGTAGTACTCCATTGTGTAAATGTACCACATTTTCTGTATCCATCCCTCTGTCGGAGGACATCTGGGTCCTTTCCAGCTTCTGGCTATTATAAATAAGGCTGCTATGAACATAGTGAAGCAAATGTCCTTGTTATATGCTGGGGCATCTTCTGGGTATATGCCCAGGAATGGTATAACTGTATCCTCAGGTAATGCTATGTTCAATTTTCTGAGGAACTGCCAGAATGATTTCCAGAGTGGTTGTACCAGCTTGCAATCCCACCAACAATGGAGGAGTGTTCCTATTTCTCCACATCCTTGCCAACATCTGCTGCCACATGAGTTTTTGATCTTAGCCATTCTGATTGGTGTGAGGTGGAATCTCAGGGTCATTTTGATTTGCATTTCCCTGATGACTAAAGAGCTTGAACATTTCTTTAGGTGCTTCTCAGCCACTTGAGTTTCCCAGCTGAGAATGCTTGGTTTAGCTCTGTACCCCATTTTAAAATGGGTTGTTTGGTTTTTTGGAGGTTGGCTTCTTGAGTTCTTTGTATATATTGGATATTAGCCCTCTATTGGATGTAGGATTGGTAAAGATCTTTTCCCAATCTGTGGGATGCCATTTTGTCCTGTTGACAGTGTCCTTTGCCTTACAGAAGCTTTTCAATTTTATGAGACCGCATTTGTCTGTACTTGATCTTAGAGCCTGAGGTATTGGTGTTCTGTTTAGGAAATTTTCCCCTATGCTGATGTGTTCAAAGCTCTTTCTCACTTTCTCTTCTATTAGATTCAGTGTATCTGGTTCTATGTGGAGGTCCTTGATCCACTTGGACTTGAGCTTTGTACAAGGAGATAAGAATGGATCAATTTGAATTCTTTTACATGCCAACCACCACTTGAGTCAGCACCGTTTGTTGAATATGCTGTCTCTTCCCCACTGAATGGTTTTGGCTCCTTTATCAAAGATTAGGTGACCATGGGTATGTGGGTTTAATTTTGAGTCTTTATCTATTTCATTGATCTACCCATCTGTCTCTATACCAATACGATTCAGTTTTTATCACTATTGCTTTGTAGTACAGCTTGAGGCCAGGGAATGATGATTCCCCAAGAAGTTCTCTTATGATTGAGAATAGTTTTCACTCTCCTGGAATTTTTCTTATTCCAGATGAATTTGAGAATTGCTCTTTCTGTCTCTATGAAGAATTGAATTGGAATTTTGACGGGAATTGCACTGAATTTTGGTAAGATGGCCATTTTTACTATGTTACTCCTGCCAATCCGTGAGCATGGAAGGTCTTTCCATCTTCTGAGATCTGCTTTAATTTCTTTCTTCAAACAGTTGAAATTCTTGTCATACAAATCTTTGTTAGAGTCACACCAAGCTATTTTATATTATTTATGACTATTGTGAAGGGTGTCCTTTCCCTAATTGCTTTCTCAGCCCATTTATCCTTTGAGTAGAGAAAGGCTACTGATTTGCTTGAGTTAATTTTATATCCAGCCACTTTTTTGAAGTTGTTTATCAGTTGTAGGAGTTCTCTGGTGGAATTTTTGGGGTTACTTAAGTATACTGTCATATCATCTGCAAATAGTAATATCTTGACTTCTTCCTCTCCAATTCGTATCCCCTTGACCTCCTTTTGTTATCTAATTGCTCTGGCTAGGACTTCCAGTACTATATTGAATAGAAAGTGAGAGAGTGGGCAGCCTTGTCTAGTCCCTGATTTTAGTAGGATTGCTTGAAGTTTCTCTCCATTGAGTTTGATGTTGGCTACTGGTTTGCCGTATATTGCTTTTATTGTGTTTAAGTATGAGCCTTGAATTCCTTGTCTCTCCACATTTTAACATGAAGGGTGGTTGTATTTTGTCAAATACTTTTTCAGCATCTAATGTGACGATCTTGTAGCATTTTTCTTTGAGTTTGTTTATATAGTGGATTACATTGATGGATTTCCATATATCGAACCATTTCTGCATCTCTGGGATGAAGTCTACTTGATCTTGGTGGATAATTGTTTTGATGTGTTCTTGGATTCAGTTTGCAAGAATTTTATTGAGCATTTTTGCGTCGATATTAATAAGGGATATTGGTCTGATGTTCTCTTTCTTTGTTGGGTCTTTGTGTGGCTTATGTATCAGTTAACTATGGCTTCATAGAATGAATTAGGTAGTGTTCCTTCTGTTTCTATTTTATGAAATAGTTTGACAAGGATTGGAATTAGGTCTTCTTTGAAGGTTTGATAGAATTCTGCACTAAAACCATCTGGTCCTGGGGGTTTTATTTCTGTTGGGAGATTTTAATGACTGCTTCTATTTCTTTAGGGGTTATGGAACTATTTAGATGGTTTATCTGATCCTGACTTAACTTTGGTACCTAGTATCTGTCTAGAAAACCATCCATTTCATCCAAATTTTCCAGTTTTCTTGAGTATAGGCTTTTGTAGTAGGATCTGAATTTTTTTTGATTTCCTCACTTTCTGTTGCTATGTCTCCATTTTCATTTCTGATAGTGTTAATTTGAATACTGTCGCTGTGCCCTCTGATTAGTCTGGCTAAGGGTTCGTCTATCTTGTTGATTTTCTCAAAGTACCAGGTCCTGGTTTTGTTGATTCTTTCTATAGTTCTCTTTGTTTTTATGTGGTTGATTTCAGCCCTGAGCTTGATTATTTCATGCTTTCTACTCCTTTTGGGTGTATTTGCTTCTTTTTGTTCTAGAGTACTCAGATGTGCTGTTAAGCTGCTAGTGTATGCTTTCTCCAGTTTCCTTATGGAGGCACTCAGAGCTATGAGCTTTCCTCTTAACACTACTTTCCTTGTGTTCCATAAGTTTGGGTATGTTGTCCCTTCATTTTCATTAACTTCTAAAAATTCTTTAATTTCTTTCTTTATTTCTTCCATGACCAAGTTATCATTGAGTAGAGAGTTTTTCGGTTTCTATGAGTATGTGGGATTTCAGTTGCTTTTGTTGTTATTGAAGACCAGCTTTATTGCATAGGATCTGATAGGATGCATGGGATTATTTCAATCTTCATGTATCTGTTGAGGCCTGTTTTGTGTCTAATTATGTGGTCAGCTTAGGGTAAAGTACCATGAGGTCCTGAGAAGAAGGTATATTCTTTAAGTTTAATGATGAAATGTTCTATAGATATCTGTTAAATATATTTTGTTCATAACTTCTGTTAGTTTTACTGTGTCTCTGTTTACTTCCTGTTTCCATGTTCTGTCTATTTGTGAAAGTGGGGTGTTGAAATCCCCCACTATTATTGTGTGAGGTTCAATGTGTGCTTTGAGCTTCAGTAAAGTTTATTTTACAAATGTGGGTGCTTGTGCAGCATTTGAGGCAATGATGTTCAGAACTGAGATTTCATCTTGGTAGATTTTCATTTGATGAGTACAAAATGTCCTTTCTCATCTTTTTTTTTATAACTTTTGGTTGAAAGTCGATTTTATTCAATTATCAGAATGGCTACTCCAGCCTGTTTCTTGGGACCATTTGCTTGAAAAAATTGTTTTCCAGCCTTTTACTCTGAGGTAGTGTCTGATTTTGTCACTGAAGTGTGTTTCCTTCATGCAGCAAAATGCTGGATCCTATCTATATATCCAATCTGTTAACCTGTCTTTTTATTGGGGAATTGTGTTCATTGTGGTTGAGAGATATTAAGGATCAATGATTGTTGCTTCCTGTTATTTTTGTTGTCAGAGGTAGAATTATGTTTGTGTGGTTCTCATCTTTTGGGTTTGTTGTGAGAAGATTAATTTCTTGATTTCTCTTGGGTGTAGTTTCCATTCTTGTGTTTGAATTTTCCCGCTATTACCTTCTCTAGGGGTGGATTTTTTGAAAGATACTGTTTAAATTTGGTTTTGTCATGGAATATCTTGGTTTCTTCATCTTTGGTAATTGAGAGTTTTGCTGGGTATAGTAACCTGGGCTGGTATTTGTGTTCTGTTAGGGTCTGTCTGACATTTGCCAGGATCTTCTGGCTTTTAGAGTCTTTGTTGAGATGTCTGGTGTAATTCTGATAGGTCTGCCTTTATATGTTACTTGACCTTTTTCCTTTACTGCTTTTAATATTCCTTCTTTGTTCTGTGCGTTTGGTGCTTTGATTATTATGTGATAGGAGGAATTTCTTTTCTGGTCCATACTCTTTGGTGTTTTGTAGGCCTCTTGTATGTTTATAGGCATCTCTTTCTTTAGGTTAGGGAAGTTTTCTTCTCGAATTTTGTTGAAAATGTTTACTGGCCCTTTGAATTGAGTATCTTCATTCTCTTCTATACTTCTTATTCTCAGATTTGGTCTTCTCATTGTGTCCTTGTTTTTCTGAATGTTTTGGGTTAGGAGTTTTTTGCATTTTGCATTTTCTTCAACTCTTGTATCAATGTTTTCTATGGTATCTTCTACATCTGAGATTCTTCCTTCTGTCTCTTGTGTTCTGTTGGTGATGCTTGCACCTATGACTCTTGATCTCTTTCCTAGGTTTTCTATCTCCAGTGCTGTCTCCCTTTGTGATTTCTTTATAATTTCTACTTCCATTTTTAGATCCTGGATGGTTTTGTTCAATTTTTCCACCCATTTTGTTGTGTTTTCCTGTATTTCTTTAAGGGATTTTTATGTTTCCTCTTTAAGGGCTTCTACCTGTTTACTTGTGTTCTCCTGTATTTCTTTAAGGGGGTTATTTATGCCCTTCTTACAGTCCTCTATCATCATCATCATGAGATGTGATTTTTAGATCAAAGTCTTCCTTTTCAGTTGTGTTGGGGTACCCAGGGTTTGCTGTGGGGAGAGAACTGGGTTCTGATGATGCCAAGTAGCATTGGTCTCTGTTGTTTACATTCTTGTGATTACCTCTCACCATCTGGTTATCTCTGGTTTCAGCTGGCCTTGCTGTCTCTGACTGGAGCTTTTCCCTCATACGAACCTGTAAGCCAGAGTGTGTCAACACTCCTGGGGGACAAGCTTTCTCTGGGTGGGATTGCAGTTTGGAGGGCTGTAGCACAGGATCAACTCCTGGGCACAGATGAAAACTGAAAGATAGTGTCCCATTTGCACGGAGGTTCCTGGGTCCACTGTGCCCTGGGGTGG
Organism: Grammomys surdaster; assembly: GCF_004785775.1. Taxonomy (NCBI): domain Eukaryota; kingdom Metazoa; phylum Chordata; class Mammalia; order Rodentia; family Muridae; genus Grammomys; species Grammomys surdaster. Next base: position 4,917,194 of record NW_021604602.1, on the reverse strand, counting down.
GTCCCACTAAGACTAGGTATAGATCCAGTAGTTGTTGTCCCATCTGTGAGCTTGGGTGTCTCAACTCTCCTGGGGAAAAATCTTCCTCTCCATGTTCTTTTTAAAAATATGTTCTCAGAATGGTAATGGTTTATACCTTTTTGAGACCAAGTTTCTATTATTCCTGGAAGTTTCTACTTTTACTTTTCCCTCCAAGGGGACTGGGAGATTTAGATTCCTATGTTGATGTTTTTGAACCACTCAGTTATCTGACCTTTCATGCCCTGTATCTTTTCCTTATATGTTCCTATAAGTTTTTAATACCATCTCTTAAACTATTTCCTAAATTCCTGAAATGTAGTTATCTCTTCTCCAAGAGTGAACCAAGCAAGAGTCATTAACCTTAGCAACTTCCTCCTGCTTACTCAAGATGACTACAGAGGCAATCAGGGGTTGCCAGGAGAACCAGTTTCTGTGTTCTAAGAAAAAAAACTCAGAGTTCTTCATAAACTCAGCAGTAATCATGACAAACAAGTGAAACTAAAAATTACCATAAGAGTAAACACAGCGAAATCCAGGAGGACCTGAAGCACATGTTGTGTGCCCTAGAGCCAAACCTCACAGAAGTGTTTCCACAGATTGTTGTTAAATGGACAGGGATCTCCAAGGGCCTTGCCATAAGGAGTTCCATTTGCAAAATACTCATGCGCCATTCCCAGAGGTTGCAAGTATGGCTTCTGCCAAACCTGTTTGTATCAGAGGAGACCTGTTTACTCCTTGGTTCCTCCAAATTTTATATAGCACTATGCACAACTAACAGGAGGATATAGAATCTACCCATACCCTTATTCATAAGGCTTCCCCTGATATTCCTGTCAACATTTTTCAATCACATTGTTTGTGCTTTAGATATGCTTATATTCCTTATTAGAATTCCACTTCTAATCATGCCCTTTTCTCTGGTATACAACTGCCTTTGGGATGAAGCTGTGTGTGTGTGTGTTGTGTGTGTGTGTTGTGTGTGTGAGTGTGTGTGCAAGTGCACTCGAAAATGATACTTACACTATCCTCCCTGCAGATTGTAAAGGTTTATATAGGATAGGTCATATTACACCCATTTTACTTGGTAAATCTTTTCAATTGATCAATAGAATTAAGAGAGCTCTATCTCTGAAAATTATGATGAGCCTTCACATCTATCAGATCTTGTAATGATGGCAACCACAATGGTGTTTTTGTTGCCTATCCCAGGATAGGTATCTAAGATGGCCTGTATGATTAGCAATTCTACCAGTGTTACAACAAAATATTGACAGAAATAAACCAAGATATGGATGAACTGAGGACCACAAAATTGAGCCACTATAGATTGCTTGTCTCTCTGAAGTGGAAACTTAAGGGTTCTTTGGAAAAATCAGTTGGATGGTATTTTTGCTGGGGCAAACACGTGAAGGAAAGTTTTGTTAAAGTGGACACAGGTGTGAAAGGCTAAGGCTGACTAGTGAAGAGATGTTTCCCTGAAGAAGACACAGGAGAGAGGATGTTCTTCTAAAACAAATGTGTGAAAGGACCCATGATGAAGAATTCTTCACTAAAAACACACATGCATTGGTCCACCTTACATTGCATAGTTGAGCTGCATTTGTCAGGACTCCGTAGAGAGAAATGCAACAAAAAAATTCTGGTGGTGTGTTGCAGTTTCTTGCTGTTTCCATGGACTCAGGCTGATTGGCAGAATGATGTCAGCTGAGACAGACTCATGTGCTGACTCAAGACAGGTGATGAGGCAGGGCATGTGCTGAGGCAAGACCTGTGGAGGACATGTGATGTCTGGAGGGTATTAATAGGACTCAACGGACAGTGATGAGGGCTGAGCTTGGCTTGCTCAACAGAGCTAGCTGTGCAACGCTTGTGGGTCTCACATCTTTGTTGATCTTCACTTCCCTGAGAGAGGCACAGCTGAGAACTTTTCCTGGCATTCTACCGGGTTCCTCCTGCTGACTTGTGCAGATGGTGAGACCTGGCTGTCTCTGTTAGGTTGCTGGTATATATATACATATATATACATATATATAGATATATATATATATATATATATATATATATATATATATATATATATGTATATATACATATGAAGTGTTTTCGAGTGGATCGAGCTGCTGCTGCGGGCCTGTGAACTGAACTGAAGATTTACAGACAACACAGAAGGGAGTTGCTCCAAAGAACCTTTCAAAACAGGTGCACTTCCCCCATATCCTTTCTTTTCTGTCACTTCTGGATGGTGGTGGGCTACAAGGGATGTAAAAGCATTTAAAAACCATAATTAAAAATAAGGTTTGAAAAAAAATAAAGTTATATTGCTCAAGCATAGTCCTGACATACCTTATGTCAGCAACTTCTTGGCATGAGTTGCTTTCATTGATGGTCAAATGAATGATTTACAAAAAGAGAAAAACAAAATCTCACAAGTGACCTTTGAAAGGACATCACGGTTAAGATGGTTTTCCCCTCTCCTTGATCCTCTATTGCATATCATAATTCTCTTATGCTTGATTATATTAATTGGACTAGCCATGGAGGAAATGCATTAAACTGTAGCATCTATTACAGCTATGTTTTCGTAAAAACTTAGAAATGAGGAGATGTAGATAACACTGAGGTCTTTGTGCTCACAGATTAGCACTATGGAATGCAAGAATGTTAAACACGAAGTCTTGTATCTTCAACAGAAGGGGGTCTCTATACCCATTTTCCACCCAGAAGGCTGGGAGTGGATGGTGACCCTTGTTATCTATAGGCCAGGCTCAGAATGTTTATCCAGACCCTTCCTCCCTAGACCACAGATACACAGTAGGGAACCCAAGAATGTTAAACATGCAGGCTTGTCTATTCAACAGAAAGGATGTCTATGCCAGTTTTTCACCCAGAAAGCTGAGAGTGGATGGTGACCTTTGCTATCTGTAAGGCTAGGCCTCACCCAAATCCCCTCCAGAATGTTTATCCAGACCCTTCCTCCCTAGACATTTATTTTTAGCTTTGCTTCTCAGTCCATAGAACCCATCCTTAGAGAAGATGTCATAGATACTTGGTAGCTTGGTGACCTCTATGATATCCGTATGACCAAGATCATACCGTATCCTTTCTGAGGCCCTTAAGCTATAGGACTCATCTTTATGGAAGAGGTCACAAGTACATTGCAAAAGAGTTTGTAGGTATTCACTCCTAAAGTTTTATTGTGTCACGTGTGTTTGAGACAAATGTTTCCAAGAACCCCTTTTCCTCTAAAAATTCTACTTTAGCTAAATGCCTAAAAACTAAGTTTCCCTGGGATCAGACTCTCAAAGTTTGAACCAGTACCTGCTACTAAGTTGTGCTCCTTGTGTCACAAAGATCATTATTCTGACAGCAGTGGCATTTTCAAGGACTCCTACTATGATTGTAAGTAGGAATTTCCTGAACAGGACTCCATTTGCACAGGAATTAAGGCTTACAACTGACTAGTGGGATCTCAAAATACTTCTGTGAAGCTAAGGATACAGTCCATTTAGTGACTAAGAAAGCCACAGAGTGGGAGAGAATTTTTGCAAACTATACATCTGATAGAAGACTAATAGCTAGAATAAATAAACAATTCAAAAACCAGTGAGTCAAGAAAACAAAGAATCCACTTAAAAATGTACCATGAATCTGAACACAGAGTTCTCAAAAGACAAATTAAAACGGCTAAGTATTATTTCAATATTTAGCGGTCATGGTAATGCAAATCAAGACAATTTTGAAGTTTCATCTCACCACAGTCAGAATGACCAAGATGAGCAAAACACCAATGACAAATGACAATGAGGAGAAAGGCGAGACTCGTTCACTGTTGATGGGATTGAAAACTGAGCAGCCACCCTGAAATCAGTAGGGAGAATTCTCAAAACACTAGAAACCTATCTCTCGTATGACCCAGCTATGCCACTGTTTGGCATATGCCCGAAGTACATGACAATCTGCTCCGAAGAATAGATCTACCTGTTCTTCAGTGTTCATTGCTGCTCTATTCGTAATAGCTAGGATATAGAAACAAACTAAATCTTCAACAGAAGAATGGATAACGAAGATGCGATACATATACATTGTAGAATACTACACAGCTGTAAAGAAACACGAACTCGTGAGATGTGGAGCTAGATATTGACTGGGGTGATCCAAGCCTAGAACGACAAAAATCCACATGTTCTCGCTCATCTGTGGATCCTAGCTATAAAAATCTTCAGATGTGAGCCTGTAACCTGGAGCAACTGCAGAAATTGAGAACGTGAATGGAATTAAGAAAGTGAAAAGGGGAGGTCCTACAGATGGGTCTAGCAGGACACAAGGGATATGAAGGGAGGAATGGGGACAGGCGTTAATGGGGACATGGGAACATCAGGATGGGGCTCTAGTTGAGGAGACAGGAAGGAAACCAGCACAAGAGAGGGAAGGAGAAGGGATAAGTAACAATAAGGATTTTGAAAATGCCTTAAGGAATCAAATCATTTTATATTTACCTAAAATTATGTATGTATGTATGTATGTATGTATGTAGATAGATATATGTATGTAGATATATATGTATGTAGATATGTATGTATAAATGTGTATATATATACATATAGTATACATGTATTTTTATATGTATGTAGATAGATATAGATATATAGACATAGAGATAGATGATAGAAATACATGTGTGTGTGTGTATGTGTGTACACATACATGTGTAGCTTAAATAAAGTTTTGGCCCCTGGATGACAATATTTACCCCATGAGCAAATGGCCATGTAATAAAAACCCCAGCACTAGTCATGAGAGACCTCCTTTGTGGGATCATGAAAGGTAGCTTGGTCCTCAGTTGAGCTAAGGCTTGAAGCCCCAGAAACTCTAAGGGGACTGTAGGGGCTTCGCCTGTTCCCAGGCACCAGGCCTCTATCACTAGCCACAGCCCCCCATAGATTTGTGACCATCAGTCACATAAGGACAATGCCCCAAGCCCCTCCACATATAGAGGACATGACCTGTGGTTATGTAGGCTCAAGACAGATCTCCATTTTAATGAGGTCTGGAGGGCTTAGCCAATAAGCTCCCCTTCCCAGACACTCCTCCCTGAAAAAGGTATTTAACCTCAGGCCCACCCTGAGAAGTGGGATATGGTTTTACTCATCCACTTTTCTCCATGACAATAAATACCTTAGAACCATGGACTGCCTCTTTTCATCTGGATCCACTGTAGGGAGCCATGGAGAGGACCTTCACCTATAGAGCTGCGGTCTAATCTCCCATAGAAGGCATCTCTGTGCTCCCAGCCATGGCTGCCACCAAACCAAGCCCAAAGCCACCGCCACCATCAAGCCAGGGACTATCACCGTGGGACCAGCTGGAGATCCCCTTCCCCACCCCCTGACCCTGGGCTAGATCCAGGAATGCCTGGATGTCCAAGAACCTGAGAACCAGATGGGCCCAGCCTCATCTCAGGCCATGGCACCCCCGAGCAAGCTCTGGCTGTCCTGTGCCTCAGACTTCACTTTTCCAGAGTGGTGTCCCAGGGCCTGGCGACAGCATGGGGTAAGCGATGTCAACTCCCATGTCTGGCCTTCCCCGAGCAGCCATGCCCTGTGGCAGAGCAGACATGGGACCCATAACCCTAGACTACTTGTTGGTTGTTGGTCATCAGAGTCCAAGTGACTTTCCTTCCCCAAAATTGGTTGTTTTTGTTGTCATTGGTTGATTCTCAGAGATTGAAAGTAAGTCCGTATTGCTGAAGATACCACATACTTGAGACAGAGAATTTCGATGATTGTAGCTGGATCTGAACTGAAAGCTTCCTTTCTGCGATGCCTGTGAATCGCACTAATGATCAGCAGGGCAAGACCTTCCCACAGATGCAATGGTGGCACTCATATCTTGGTTGTAGCCAACAGTTCTCTAATTGGACTTAAGGACCACTCAACAGGCGGGAAATCATGTCTGATGTCGGAAACCTAGCCGACTCCCTAGGGCCAGTGAGAGCCTAGATCTTGAAAGAGAACCAACTACCACCACTTTATCACAGCAGTGTAATTCCAAACTTCATTCTACCCACTTTTCCTTATACTCACAGGTAAGTGTAGCTCTCACCCTGGTCAAAGAAGCTTCTCTTTGCAACAGACAAACCATTATTACAGAAAACCACAACTATTCAAACTTCGGAGATCAACTGACACCTGGGTGCCCAGCCCCAGTGGGCACATCTACAGAACAACTCTTGCTCTTGAGGCTCAGTGTTCATCGTGGGTGATGGGGTGGGAATGTAAGAGACAGAGAACCAATAAGTCTTCTGTGAGAATTGTGTGTCCTAAAATCTATAGGCACGTGTCACCCGTGGCACCGGGACAATAATATGGCTGTCTGAAGAAGGCACAGACAACAGGCATGAGATACTAATACGGAAGGAAGTGTCTTGTCTTGCAGGGCCTCACCCATGGACAAAGAGCTACAGGAAAGTAGCGCCTGCTGAGAGGAGAGTCAGTCCTCCCGGGAAATAGCCCCTACTTGGATATCCAATACTAAGTAGTTAGCCCTGAAATCATATGCATACAAGAAACACTAAATGAACTCAGGTAGTTGGGTTTCTATATTTATGTATATACCGATTATGTACTGAAGTGGAAACTTAAGGGTTCTTTGGAAAGTCAGTCGGATGGTATTTTGCTGGGGCAAACACGTGAAGGAAAGTTTTGTTAAAGTTGCCACAGTGGACACAGGTGTGAAAGGCTAAGTCAGCCCCATGAAGGAACGTTTCGCTGAAGCAAGCAAAGGAGAGATGTTCTGCTAAAGCAAGCATGTGATGAAGGATTTTTTTGCTAACAACACAAATGTATTGGTCCACCTTATATTGCATATAGTCCTGCATTTGTCAGGACTCCATAGAGAGAAATGCACCAAAACAAACAAACAAAAAAAAACTTCTGGTGGTGTTGCAGTTTCTTGCTGTTTCCATGGACTCAGGCTGATTGGCAGAGTGATGTCAGCTGACACAGACTCATGTGTTGACTCAAGACACCTGCTGAGGCAAGGCATGTGCTGAGGCAAGACCTGTGGAGGACATGTGATGTCTGGAGGGAGTATAAATAGAACTCGACAGAGTGACGGTGACAGAACTTGGCTTGCTGGTACAGCTAGCTGTGCAATGCTTGAAGGTCTCCTGTCTTCACTGATCTTTGCTTCCCTGAGAGAGGCACCACAGAGAACTCCTGATGTCCCTCCAGGTCCCTCCTCCTGACTCAAGCTGAGAGTGAGGCCTGGCTGTCTCTGCTAGGTCATGCCATCGTTGTTGCTAACCCAATTCTACCGAACTGGATTGCTGGTGTATCCTTGAAGTGTTTGCAAGTGAATCAAGCTGCTGCTGCTAACCTATGAACTGAACTGCTGGTTTCCAGACAACACAGAAAGGAGTTGCTCCAAAGAACCATTCTAAACAAGTCCACTTCCTTTGTATCGTTTCTTTCCCACAACCTCTGGTGGGTGGTGGGCTAACAGGAAGGTTAAAGCACTTAAGAAACATCATTAAAAATAAGGTTTGAAAAAATCGAAGTTACAATGTACCAAGGATAATAACAATAAAAAAGCTATGAATTGAGGGGGGGCAGAGCATGGGAGAAGTTGGACAGAGGGGACATGGAAGAGTTTGGACAGAGGAAAAAAGAGTAAAAGATAAAATTATGTTTAATTTTTTAAAAATATAATGAAACTAAAAACAAGGAAGAAATGACAAAGAAATTAAAACTGGGAATCAGGTGAAAATGAAAACAAAGCTTTCCCTCACCCCTGGAATAAAACAAAAGCAGCTCTAGGTAAGAGTGACTACATTAAAAAATTAGAAATATCTCAAATAAATGACTCAGTGATCCACCTGAAGTTTAAAAAAAAAAAAACTAAACCAAGATGAGTTCAAAATCAGTAGATGAAGTAAAGCCGGAACAGAAATCAGGGAAATGAAATCTAATGCAAGGAATCAATGAAACCAAAAGCTTGTTCTTTAAAAGATAAATTAGATGGACAAATCCCTAGCCAAGTTACCAAAACAAAAAGAAAAAAATAAAATTTGAGGTTAAAAGTGCTATTATGATAAATATCATCATAAACCAGGCAACCATTATAAAATATTTAAAAATCTATAGCCTCCCAAATTGCAAAATTCAGGAGAAATGGATACATTTTATAATACGTATACTTTAAAATTGAACAACGAGTCTATATTCAAGGTAAGTAGATTAAGAAAAGCAAACAATGAAATTGAAGTAATAAATAAAAAGTCTCCCTGCTTGGACAATCATGAGGACAGGCTTTAAAAATTGATTTTTCTACTAAATCAGAAAATCTTAAAGAAATAGATAAATCTCCAGATGTCTGCAACATACCAAAGCTGAACCAAGATGAGGTAAGGAACTTACACAGATCCTTAACCCATGAGGTAGAACTGTAAGTGGAAAAATCCCCTAACTAATAAAAGCCTAGGGTCAGGCAAGAGTCACTGCAAAATTTGACCAGACCTTCAAAGAAGAGCTAGCTCTCCTACTATGCAAATTTCTCTGCAAAAACAAAAAAAAAAGTGGCTTCTAATCTCTTCTGTACGAAAGCCAGGATTATGATAACAGCAAAACCAGATAAAGACACAACATTAACAACAATTCCACCCCAGAGAATTATATATCGGTCTCCCTGATAAACATCAAATACTTTCAAACAGAATTCAAGAACACACCCAAAAGATCATTCACCACAATGAAGTTGACATCACTCCAGGGACACAAGGGAATTCAGCATTAAGTAAATCTAGTAAATCCAAATCATCACATAAAGGGCCTCAAGGTCAGAAATCATCAGACCAGTTGATAAAGAAAAGCCTTGGACAAAAATCCAACATTCATTTGTAAATTAAAAACCCTGAAGAGGGGCCTCCAGAAGAGGGGGCTGAAAGGCTACAAAAGCCAGGAGTTAGAGTGTCCTCTGGACTTGACAGGAGAGATACACTCACAAACTCAGAACATGTGTGCCCTGCCTGCACATCCTGCACATGTTCAAGCAAGCCAACAGTCCTGCAAGGAGAGGGAAGAGGCTTAGACTCACCCACCCGGAGCTATTGACAGCTGACCTCTTCTTGCAGAATGAAGATCAGCTTTCTTTAAGGGTGCAACCCCTGGTAGACTGACCACAGTTCAGTGAATGGCCCCACACTGGTGAGTATATGGTTAGTTAAAATAGGCCCTGGTGGGTTATAAAGAGGATGTCAATTTGGGATGGGATGAAGGGAGTGGATCGTGGATCTTGGAAGAGTTAGGGAGAGGAATGGAGTGGATAGGTTCAAGATACACTGCACACTTGTATGAAACTGTCAAAGAATACAGACATATGCGTGATGTGTTTTTTTATATATCAAATCCCTAACTTCTTCCCCATGCCATTATATTGCCCTCCTAACTTCTTGTACTCTTAAGCCCACTGTGTTCATTAAGGACTACCAGTATTTCCATAGGACCATCCCCTGGGGTGTGAGCAGCTTTTCAGGATTGCATCTAAAAAATAAACCAACTTTCCCTTCCCTAGAAACCATCAATTGCTAAAAGTTCTTTATCTAGTTTAGGACTTTGTAAGCCCCTATCCATCCATGATGTAATGTTGACTGTCTTGATCTTGGGCAAGTCACAACTATTGCACAGCTGTGAAACAACCCTGTCAAGTAAAAAAAAAAAAACAAAAACCAAAACATTATTTTACAGTAGCTGTCCCGGTTCTTACAATATTTCTGCCTCCTCTGATGATCCTGAATTTTTTCAGAGAGGCTGTGTTACAGGATATCCCATTTAGGGCTGAGCACGTCACGGTCTTTTATTTTCTGCACGTTGAATGGTTGCCAGTCTCTGTGTTGTTTTTTATTGCGGAAGGAAGCTTCCCAGGTGAGGGTTGGGCAGTTTGATACTATGTCCATTCCGCAGAATACCAGTATAAGTTCTCCCCTAGGACCTATGACTTACATAGATGCTGTCTCTGGGTCCACTTAGCAGTATAGACATAAATTCTGTCTTGTGAAATGAGTCTTAGATCCAATGAGAATATGTATGTTTACTCCAGTAGCATATGTGCCACCATCATACCAATGGGCATGTCTTTCCAGGCTGGTTTTTATTGTAGCTTGTTGCTTGCGATGCCAACCGAGACTCTTGGGGGGTGGGAGTAAGAAGGCACAGAGTCAATGACCCAGACTCTGGGAGTTGGGCAAGTGACAATGTTTATTGCAGGAACTGGTCAAACCTTTATGCCCCACTCCCTTCATTTCATTGGATCTCAAGTAGCCAGATGTGACGCTGTCTTTTTCTCACTGATATCCTAGGTCCCAATTGTGCAGTATCTTCGGGAATAGGATCTTACCGTCAAGTTCTAGAGGTTAGCTAGGTGAAATGGCAATATCCTGTAACGTTATATGGATGTACAGGACCCAACTATTCAGTTATTCAACAGCTTCAGAAGCAACACACACCAGGCTCTAATCTTTTGTTTGATAACCTACGACACCTGGAAGAGGCATTATCCACCCCCATATAGGAAAACTCCATTTAAACTCTTTTTGTATATGTATAGGTGTGTGTGTGTGTGTGTGTGTGTGTGTGTGTGTGATATGTATATGTATCTATTTTAGGAAGCTTCTGAACTAATAGCTTTCCATATGGCTTTTAAAAAGGTCTTTAATTAGTTAGCCCTCCCTATACCTTCTCCTTCCCTGCCCTCCCATCCCATCCTCACACCCTTCACCCTTTTTGCCCCATAATTCCCCCATCTCTCTTCAAATCACCTGTGTTCTACTCCTCTCTCTCCCTTGAAATCTCTTCTTTGCTCTTTCTGGCTTCTGTGACTTCTTTACATATTTTGTTTAAACATGCACATCAAAGGTAGGGTCCACATGTGAGGAGACCTGCAGTGTTGTTTTTCTGGGTCTGGGTTACCTTACTCAGAATGAGTATTTTCATTGGTTTACCTGAAAATTTCATGATTTCAGTTTTCTTTGCAACAGAATAAAATCCCACTGTGTGTAAGCATCACATCTTTGTTCTTCGCTCGCTCTCACCATCTAGGCTGCTTCCCCTTCCTAGTGACTATGAACAGAGCAGCAATGCACATAGAGGAGTTAGTCTCTCTATAGTAGTCTGTGGAGTCCTTTAGGTGTGTGTCACAAAGTGGAATAGCCAATGATAATGAAGATATAATTTTAGCGATTTGAGGAACCTCCACACTGACTTCCAAAATGAAAAATTGACCAGACCTTCAAAGAAGAGCTAGCCCTACTACTATGCGAATTTCTCTGCAAAAACAGAAAAAAAGTGGCTCCTAATCTCTTCTGTACAAAATGCTGACATCTCACATATAAGCAAATACATACAAGTCTATTGCTCTGGGTCCAGGTTAGACCACTTGGGATGCTTTCCTCCTAGTCCCATCCATTTGCCTGCAGATTTCATGGAATCACTTTATTTTTAACAGTCGAGTGATACTCTGTTGTGTAGTCAATGTAGGCACTTTCATTATCCATTCTTCTGTTGAGAGACATCTAGATTGCCTCCAGTTTCTGGCTATTATGAATAAAGCAGCAACATACATGGTTGAGCATGTGTCTCTGGGGTAGGAGAAAGCATTCTTTGGATAAATGTCTAAGAATGGTATAGCTGGATTTGAGGTAGATTGATTCCCAGTATCTTCTTGTAGATTTTTCCTGAGGAACCACCACACAGATCTTCATAGTGTCCATACAAGTTTATACTCCCATTGTCTTAGGGTTCTATTGCTGTGAAGAGACACCACGACGATGCCAATTCTTATAAAGGAAAACATTTCATTGGGCCTGGCTTACAGTTTCGGAGGCTCAATTCCTTATCATCATGGCTAGAAGCACAGCAGTGTGCAGGGAGACATGGTATTGGAAGAGTGGAGAGTTCTACATTTTGATCTGCAAGCAGCGAATGTGTTCCACTCCTGGTGACAGGTATAAGATGGAATCCCGAAGTAGTTTTGATTTGCATTTCCTTGATGGCTAAGAATGTTGAGCATTTCTTTGTTGAGAGTTCTTTATTTAGATATGTGCCACATTTTTTAATTGGGGTATTTGGTTTTCTGATATGTAGTTTCATGAGTTCTTCATATATTTTGGCAGTTAGCCTACTATAGAATTTGGAGTTGGTAAAATTATTTTCCCATTCTTTAGGCTGCTGCTCTTTCCAAATGATGGTATCCTTTGCGTTATTAAAAACACATTTCAAATACTGCCAGGAGAGAGCTAGTCTCCTAGGAGTGCGGATACACCTGTGAGCATAGGTAAGACCACCACTTCTGCTCAGAAGGACCTGCTCAGAACCCTCAGGATGGAGGAACCGAGGAGAAGCCTGGGAGAGAATCCTGGTTTCTGTCTGTGCCCAGAGCTGATCCTGTGCCACAGGACTCCATACCCAAATACCTGGTCTCACAGGAGTGTGGGAACACCTGTGAACAAAGTAACACCACCACTTCTGCTCAAATTCCTGGCCAAAGAGGGACCCACCCAGAGCCATCAGAACACAGGAACCAAGGGACAGCCAGGGACAGGATCCTTCAGGTTTTCTCTGAACCCTGGAGCTGACCCTGCACCACAGCTCTTCATATCCAAATTCCTCCCAGAGAGAACTGATCTCCCAGGAGTAAAGACACACAGGCTTGCAGAAGAGACAAGCCACAGTCAGAGACAGCAAGATCAGCTAACATCAGAGATAACCAGATGGCAAAAGGCAAGCTCAAGAACCTAAGCAACAGAAACCAAGGTGCTTGACATCATCAGAACCCAGTTCTCCCACCATAGAAAGTCCTAGATACCTCAACACACCAGAAAAGCAAGACTCTGATTTAAAATCACATCTCATGATGATGATAGAGGACTTTAAGAAGGACATCAATAACTTCCTTAAGAAATACAGAGCACAGTTAAACAAATAGAAGCCCTTAAAGAAGAAACACATACATCTCTTAAAGAAATACAGAAAAACACAATCAAACAGGTGAAGGAATTGAACAAAACCATCCAGGATTTAAAAGTGGAAATAGACACAAAAAAGAAATCACAAAGAGAGACAATCATTGAGATAGAAAACCTAGGAAAGAGATCAGGAGTCATAGATGCAAGCATCACCAACAGGATACAAGAGATGCAAGAGAGAATCTCAGGTGCAGAAGATGCCATAGAAGACATTGACACAGCAGACAAAGGAAATGCAAAATGCAAAAGGCTCCTAACCCAAAACATCCAGGAAATACAGGACACAATGAGAAGCCCAAACCTAAGGATAATAGGTATAGAAAAGAGTAAAGATTCCCAACTTAAAGGGCCATTAAATATCTTCAACAAAATACGAGAAGAAAACATCACTAACCTAAAGAAAGAGATGCCCATGAACATACAAGAAGCCTACAGAACTCCAAAAAGATCGGACCAGAAAAGAAATTCCTCCTATCACATAATAATCAAAGCACCAAATGCACAAAAAAAGAAAGAATATTAAAAGCAGTAATGCAAAAAGGTCAAGTAACATATGAAGGCAGACATATCAGAATTACACCAGACTTCTCACCAGAGACTATAAAAGCCAGAAGATCCTGGGCAGACGTCAGACAGACCCTAACAGAACACAAATGCCAGCCCAGGCTACTATACCCAGCAAATTCTCAATTGTCATAGATGGAGAAAACAAGATATTCCATGACAAAACCAAATTTACACAATATCTTCCCACAAATCCAGCCCTACAAAGGATAGTAGATGGAAAACTCCAACACAAGAAGGGAAACTATACACTAGAAAAGGCATGAAAGTAATCTTCTTTCAACAAAACTAAGAGAAGATAGCCACACAAACAAAAATAACAGGAAGCAACAATCACTGTTCCTTAATATCTCTTAACATCAATGGACTCAATTCCCCAATTAAAAAACATAGACTAACAGACTGTATATGCAAACAGGACCCAGCATTTTGCTGCATACAGGAAATGTACCTCAGTGTCAAAGACAGACACTACCTCAGAATAAAGGGCTGGAAAACAATTTTCCAAGCAAATGATCCCAAGAAACAAGCTGGAGTAGACACTCTAATATTGAATAAAATCAACTTTCAACCAAAAATAATCAAAAAGGATAAGGAAGGACACTTTATACTCATCAAAGGAAAAATATACCAAGAAGAATTTTAAATTCTGAATATCTATGCTCCCAATGAAAGGACAGCCAAATTCATAAAACAAACTTTACTAAAGCTCAAAGCACATATTGTACCTCACACAATAATAGTCGGAGACTTCAACACCCCACTCTCAGCAACGGACAGATCATGGAAACAGAAACTAAACAAAGACACAGTGAAACTAACATAAGTTATGAACCAAATGGATTTAACAGATATCTATTGAAAAATTTCCCTAAAACAAAATAATATACCTTCTTCTCAGCACCTCATGGAGCCATCTTCAAAATTTACCACATAATCGGTCACAAAACAGGTCTCAACAGATACCAGAAAGTTGAAATAATTCCATACATCTTATCAGATCACTACAGACAAAGGCTGATCTTCAATAGGAAACAAACAAACAAACAGAAAGCCCACATACACATGGAAATTGAACAACACCCTACTCAATGATAACTTGGTAAAGGAAGAAATAAAGAAAGAAATTAAAGGCTTTTTAGAATTTTATGAAAATGAAGCCACAACATACCCAAACTTATGGGACACAATGAAAACAGTGCGAAGAGGAAAACCCATAGCTCTGAGTGCCTCCATAAAGAAACTGGAGAGAGCACACACTAGCAGCTTAACAGCACACCTGAAAGCTCTAGAACAAAAAGGAGCAAATACACCCTAGAGGAGTAAATGGCAGTTTGAACTCAGGGCTGAAATCAACCAAGTAGAAACAGAAAGAACTATATAAAATATCAACAAAACCAGGAGCTGGTTCTTTGAGAAAATCAACAAGATAGATAAACCCTTAGCCAGACTAACCAGAGGGCATAGAGACAGTTTCCAAATTAATAAAATCAGAACTGAAAAGGGAGACATAACAACAGAAACTGAGGAAATTCAAAAAAATCATCAGATTCTACAAAAGCTGTACTCAACAAAACTGGAAAATCTGGATGAAACGGAAACTTTTCTAGGCAGATACCAGGTACCAAAATTAAATCAGGACCAGATAAACCATCTAAACAATCTCATAAACCCTAAAGAAATAGAAACAGTCATTAAAAGTCTACCAACCAAAAAAATGCCAAGGACAAGATGGTTTTAGTGTAAAATTCTATCAGACCTTCAAAGAAGACCTAATACCAGTACTCTTCAAACTATTCCATAAAATAGAAACAGAAGGAACATTACTCAATTTGTTCTATAAGCCACAGTTATACTGATTCCAAAACCACACAAAGACCCAACAAAGAAAGAGAACTTCAGACCAATTTCCCTTATGAACATCAATGCAAAAATACTCAATAAAATTCTAGCAAATCGAATCCGAGAACACATGAAAATAAGCATTCATGATGATCAAGTAGGCTTCATCCCAGGGATGCAGGAATGGTTCAATATAAGGAAATTCATCGATGTAAACTACTAGATAAACAAACTCAAAGAAAAAAACCACATGATAATTTCACTAGATGCTGAGAAAGCATTTGACAAAAGTCAACATCCCTTCATGTTAAAAGTCTTGGAAAGATCAGGAATTCAAATCCCATACCTAATCATAGTAAAAGCAATATACAATAAACCAGTAGCCAACATCAAACCCAATGGAGAGAAATTTGAAGCACTCCCACTAATATCAGGGACTAGACAAGGTTGTCCACTCTCTCCCTATCTATTCAATATAGTTCTTGAAGTTCTAGCTAGAGCAATTAGAAACCAAAAAAGTCAAAGGGATTCAAATTGGAAAGGAAGAAGTCAAAATATTACTATTTGTGGATGATATTAGTATACTTAAGTGACCCCAAAAATTCCACCAGAGAACTCCTAAACCTGATAAACAACTTCAGCATAGTGACTGGATATAAATTTAACTAAAAAAAAAAAGTCAGTAACCTCTCTCTACTTGAAGGATAAACAGGCTGAGAAAGAAATTAGGGAAATGATACCCTTCACAATAGTCACAAATAATATAAAATAGCTTGATATGGCTCTAATCATGAAAGATCTGTACAAAAAGAACTTCAAGTCTCTGAAGAAAGAAATTGAAGAAGACCTGAGAAGATAGAAAGATCTCCTGTGCTCATGGATTGGCAGGATTAATATAGTAAAAATGGCCATCTTGACAAAAGCAATCTACAGATTCAATGCAGTTGCCATCAAAATTCCAACTTAAGTCTTCATAGAGTTAGAAAGAGCAATTCTCAAATTCACTTGTAATAACAGAAAACTCAGGATAGTGAAAACTATTCTCAACAATAAAACAACTTCTAGGTAAATCACCATCCCTGACCTCAAGCTGTACTACAGAGCAATAGTGATAAAACTGCATGATATTGATACAGAGACAGGCAGGAAGATCAATGGAATAGAACTGAAGACCCAGAAATGAACCCACACACCTATGGTCACTTGATCTTTGAAAAAGGAGCTAAAACCATTCAGTGGGAAAAAAGGCAGCCTTTTCAACAAATGGTACTGATTCAACTGGTCAACATGTAGAAGCATGCTAATTGATCCATTCTTATCTCCCTGTAGAAAGCTCAAGTCCAAGTGGATCAAAGAGTTCCACATAAAACAAGATACACTGAATCTAATAGAAGAGAAAGTGGGGGAAAGCCTCGAACACATGGGCACAGGGGAAAGTTCTTGAACTGAACACCAATGGCTTATGCTCTAAGATCAAAAATTGACAAATGGGACTTCATAAAATTGCAAAGCTTCTGTAAGGCTAAGGACACTGTCAATAGAACAAAAAGGCAACCAACAGTTTGGGAAAAGATCTTTACCAATCCTACATCTGGTAGAGGGCTAATATCAAATACGTTAAAAAGAACTCAAGAAGTTAGACTCCAGAGAACTAAACAACCTTATTTAAAAAACGGGGAACAGTGCTAAACAGAGAATTCTAACTGAGGGAACATGAGTGACCAAGAAGCAACTAAAGAAACGTTCAACATCTTAGTCATTAGGAAAATGCAATTCAAAACAACCCTGAGACTCCACCTCACACCAGTTAGATTGGCTAAGATCAAAAACTCAGATGACAGATGTTGGCAAGGATTGGAGAAAGAGGAACATTCCTCCATTGCTGGTGGTATAGTAAGCTTGTACAACCACTCTGGAAATGAGTCTAGTAGTTCCTCAGAAAATTGGACATGGTACTACCTGAGGACCCCCCCCCCCGTACCACTCTTGGACAGATACCCAAAAGCTGCTCCAACATGTAATAAGGACACATGCTCCACTGTGTTCATAGCAGCCTTATTTATAATAGCCAGAAACTAGAAACAACCCAGATGTCCCTCAACAGAGGAATGAATACTGAAAATATGGTACATTTTTTACTCAGCTATTAAAAACAATGACTTCATGAAACTTGCAGGAAAGTGGATAGAACTTGAAAATATCATCCTGAGTGAGGTAACTCAGTCACAAAAGAACACACTCGATATGCACTCACTGATAGGTGGATATTAGCCCAAACGTTCAGAATATCCACGATTCAATTCACAGACCATATGAAGCCCAAGAAGAAGGAAGACCAAAATGTGGATGCTTCCATGCTTCTTAGAAGGGGGAACAAAATACTCACTGGAGGAAATATGGAGAAAAATTGTGGAGCAGAGACTGAAGGAAAGGCCATCCAGAGACTGCCCCACCTGGGAATCCATTCCATATACAGTCACCAAACCCAGACACTATTGCGGATACCAAGAAGTGTTTGCTGACAGGAACCTGATATGGCTGTCTCCTGAGACGCTCTGCCAGAGCCTGACAAATACAGAGGTGGATGCTCTAAGTCAAGCATTGGACTGAGTGTAGGGTCCCTGATGGAGAAGTTGGAGAAGAGACTGAAGGAGCTGAGGAGGTTTGCAGCACCACCAGGGGAGCCACAGTGTCAACTGGCTAGACCCCCAGAGCTCTTGGTGACTGGACCACCAACCAAAGAGTACACATGGAGGGATCCATTGCTGCAGCTGCATATGTAGCAGAGGATGGCCTTGTTGGACATCAGTGGGAGGAGAGGCCCTTGGGCCTGAGGGTGTTCAATGCCCCAGTGTAGGTAAATGCCAGGACAGGAGCCTGGAGTGTGTGTGTGTGTGTGTGTGTGTGTGTGTGTGTGTTGGAACACCCTCATAGAGGCAGGGGGAGGGGGGATGGGATAGGCGTTTTTCCAAAGGGGAGACCTGGAAAGGGGAAAACAATTGAAATATATGAAATAAATAAAGGAAAAAATTCAGTCTCACAAGGTCTCATTTATTAATTGTTGATCTTAGTGCCTGTGCCAAAGATGTTCTCTTCAGAAAATCTTCTCATGTGCCAATGAGCTCCAGGTTATTTCCCACCTTCTATTCTATCAGGTTCAGTCTATCTAGTTTTATGTTGAGGTCTTTGATTCATTCAGAGTAGATTTTTGTACAGGGAGATAAATCTGGATCTATTTTCATCCTTCTACATGCAGACATCCAGTTTGACCACCACCATTTGCTGAAGATGGTGTCTTTTTTTTCCAGTACGTATTTCTGACTTTTTTTTTAATCAAAAAATCAGATGTCTGTAGATGCATGGTTTTATATCTGGGTCTTCAATTCTATTTCATTGATCATGTCTGATTTTATGACAATACCATGCTGTTCTTACTACTATAACTTTGTAGTGCAAGCTGAAATTTGGAGTGTTTCCTTGTTCAGAATTGTTTTAGTTATCTTGGATTTTTTGGTGTTTTGTTTTTGTTTTGTTTTGTTTTTTTTAATCTGAAGCTGAAAACTGTCCTTCAAGTTCTGTGAGGAATTGTGTTGGAATTTTGATGAGAATTGCATTGAATCTGTAGATTGCTTTTGGTAAGATGGCCACTTTTACTATGTTTATCCTACCAACCCTAGAGTTACCCCAAGATATTTTATGTTATTTGAGGCTACTGAGAAAGGTGTTATTTCCTTAACTGATTTTTCTTTTTTTTTTTTTTTGAATGTTGCTAGACAATTAAGCAAACTTTTATTGAAGCTTACATTGTGGTACAGAAATACATTTCAGCTGATTAAAAGTCCAACACCAACAAAGAGAAATTATGGCACCAAAACTTCCCCGCCTATAATTACACTAGATCACTAGTCCACCTACAATCTCTTCTCTAGGCTTTGTTCCACACAAACCTATGCAATTTTCAACATTAGAATTCTTAATTTTATAAGATGGGGGAAACAGACCTCAAGCCAAAATCTACTGGGTTACAAAATCCAGCTTAAATAAGCACTGGTCCTCCAATCAGCAATTCAAAATAGGTGCTGTGCTCATTACAGAATCAAGACTGATAAAGCTGACCGAAAGCTTCCCCAGTGAAGCATTCAATCAACACTGTGTATAAAGTAAAACTCAGACAGTGTTCCAACCACTTGATTTCAAACCAAGTAGATTCTACGTTTAGAAACGCTAAAAAAGTGTTTCATTATAAATACGGAAGGAACAAAACATCACTGCTTCAGTCAAGAAACTACCAAGAAAACAGTAGGAGGGCAATAAATAGAGAGTGTAGTCCAGTTTGCTCTTTTCTGTTTAAACCCCACAGCATTTGCAAATGCCCACATTTCTAGTGCCATCAAATAGATTCAGAATATTGTTCATCCATTCATACATTCACTATCTGGCCAAGTAGCCTGGAGAGCCCTCCCTCTGGTCAGCCATTCATTTGATCTTAACACCATGGTGAAAGGAAGACCAGAGAACAGCCAATATCAGAATCAACAGAAATCACGGACTCTCCTTTGAATCAAGATCTCCTTTAGATTGGTGGCAATGGCGGCACTTACGGAGGTCAGAATGTTTAGGATTAACTTTCTGCTCTGACTTAGTGGACTTTCCCATCACTACTTAGTAAGTTAGTGAAGGCGTGGTAGACACTCCATTAAAGCTAACTAAAGTGCACTACACGGCCTATCATTTCCATGGAGTTTTCTTTTTTAATGGGTTCTCCTTGCTCATCACCCCGTAGACTGAATTCTTTTCACTTGATACATTCAGTTTTGTCATTTATCTTCCACAAAAGTTCATGCCAATAAGAAGGCCACATTCTTATTATATCTTAGGAAAAAAATTAAGCAAGGGACCATTTTCCAAACTCATCTGGGGTGTAAGATTATAATAAGCCCACAGTGTAACAGTGTATTGCTTCATCAGGGGTGGTAAAAAAAAAAAACCATAGGACTGTAAATGCAGGAGCAACTATTAAAACAGTAGAACACAAAACAAGCAACTGGAATCATTTTCTTACAAAGACTCAATGTGTGGAAGAAAAACTTTAATTGCCATTGCATAAAACACCTGTATGAAGTAAAAATTGGTTCTGAATCACATTAGCAGAGAATATGTTCTAGAAAGTGGAGGTAACCGGATGTAAAAACTCTGGCAGCAATTTAATAGAACAGTCGCAGACGGTCAGCTGAGGTCGCATCTAATGGGGACGAAAGCCTTGTCTGTGGGGGATTTTGGACGATGCCCGCAGAAATATTACGCTGTGCATAAACCAAATCGAATCGTTTTCACAAGTGTCGTAAAGATTCATACCGTCAAAGTTCTTTTCTCCATGCACTTCAGTTCCACAGCAAGAGTGGCATAGAACACCTAAACACAGAAGAGAGCATTCATGCAAGATATCTAACTCCTTGATATAATCATGCATACACTTCAAAATGATCACACTATCATTACACCTAGGGCTTTCTGCAACTACAAGGTGGTGGTCATGGTCAGCATGGCCCCCAGGATCGACATCTAGAAAGCAGCCACCACCTCCTGTGTGTCTTCTCTTTTTGCGTTTTTTTCTTCTTCATTTTTCCTAATCAACTCTGCTGTTGTTGCTGTTTCTTAGCAAAACTGGTAAAAACAAAATTGTAATCATTGAACATAGCACTCTGGCAATCAAGACGTTTAAAGCCGTCAGTTTTCTGGGGTGAAGAAAGCACCATGCGACATTTAGAACTCTGATTAACAAACAAGGTGATCACAAATTTTCCTGGCTTGAAGATTTCCACAACTTTCCTGATCAGGTCGTCATAGGAGGTCTGACTTAGGTTTGTTTCAAAGCTAACATAAGAAAATTCTGGTTCTGGAGTGATGTGAATAGTCCAATATGCTCCATCCGATTTCATTCCGTTCATCCAGTAGCCACGAGGATTGAACAGTGTGGCATCAATGACAGAACCTGGTATCAGGTCACGAATTCCACTCTCACGCGTGACATCCTTTGCAGTAACACCGTCTTTCATGTAGAACTGGTCCATAACTGCTGGGTCAAGCTCACTCATCAGAATTTCCAGGGTTTGATCTGGCTGATTGATTACTCGACGCTCTGGGAAATCCAAAGTATACAAGTACCAAGAGTCAGAATTCATCCGTCCCTTACAGTATGCTGCTCCATTTGGGAAAATTGCATTAAGAAACTCGATTTCTTCCTGGAAATTCCGGTGTGGGTACCCTTGGTGAGAAGGCTTCATGAAAGAAGCTTTGGATTGAGTCAAACCCACTGTAATCCCGAGCAAGCTTCAACAGGGGGACCAGTGCTTTCAGTAAGAGGATAGTACCACATGTCTTCAAAATGAAACGTCTCTTGGAGACAAACACGCTACTCTCACTGAGTACATAAGCTTCCTGCTTGTCAGTCTTTGTCACACTTATGATTGAGCACTGCACATCCTTCAAAAGGACATCCCACTCAGATCTTGGGATGGTACGAAGATCCCCAGATCCCTGGCTTGCGTCGTCGGCCTGCTGTCTGGAAAACTAGACCTCCAGCAGTTTCTCAGTCCCTTCGAAAAAATGTGCAGCTTCCATCACCGCAAGACTAGCGAACAACCAACAACCACAGAAAATCAACTAAATTAAATCTCTTTTCCCGCCACTCCTGCCGCCGCTGTGGATTGTTCCAGCTGTGTTACTAAAGTTCAGGTTCCTTTTTCTTTTCTATAATTTTATATTAACTTTTTTTTTAAAAGGACTAATAAAAATTTCCCGGCTATTTTCGTCAGCGAAAGTTGAACGTGAGTCTGTTGGAAATAGAGGCAGATACAGTTCAGTCTCTCGTAGTCCGCTGCTTTCCCGTTAGAGAGAGTTGAGCAAGCGCTAGCTAATGTCGCCGGCCATACTGTGTAAGCTTAATTGATTTTTCAGTCCATTTGTCGTTTATATATAGGATGGCTAGTGATTTTTGTGAATTAATTTCATATCCAACTTCTTGGATTACTAGCCATTAAGTAAATGGTATCCAAGCCACAATCCATGGAGCTAGAGAGGTTCGGTATAAATGAAGGGACAGGGGCTGGGGGGAATACATGGGCATTCATTGGAAGGGGTAACAGAATTGATTTTATGCGTGGATTCATGGGAGGGGTGTGGATAGGAACAGGAAGATCACAGGGAAATGGGAGGGAAGATAGAGTTGATAGAGGGAATACAGGAAGAAACAGCTAGCATTGATGGTCATCTGAGGGGTGGTATGGAAATCTAGTGCAGTGAAAACTTCTTAAAATATATGAAGGCAATCCTAAAGAAGTCTCCATGGAATGAAGAAGACGGACTCCTAACTGGTCATCTCTTGTTACCAAATCAAATTTCCAGTACTGGGACTGAGTTACATCCAATAGAGTTGTTGGTCAAAGAGGTCCCAAGGGAATGCCAAACAGCTCAGATGTTGTTAAGACAATAGGTTGCTATCTACAGACTGACAGTAAGCCCCTATTGCTAAAGACAGTACCCACTGAACTCACTGAACAGAGAGGTTTAGCTGGTGCCTACAGAGAACCCTCACTCCTATGTTCTGGTGTCTTTAGAATGGGAAGGTACTCTGCAGGTTAAACATGAGAAATACAAACGACAACCCACCCACAAATTATTTGGCTTTTATAGCTGCCCTGCCTGTAAAATATGCTAGAGCAGTAGTGGCATAAAGTTTGTGAGAGTAACCAACCAACTTCTGATTTGACTGAAGGAACACTCCACGGGATGGAACCCATATGTAACACTGTTTCGGTGACCAAGAACCAGAGACTGGATAGCCTAGAGACCTAGGGTAAAACCAAATACTACAGGTCTTTTGTTGTTGTTTTTGTTTGTTTGTTCATTTGTTTGTTTGTTGAGACAGGGTTTCTCTCTGGAACCCTGGCTGTTCTGTAACTTACTCTGTAGACCAGGATGGCTTTGAACTCCAAGAGTCAGCTGTCTCTGCTTCCCAAGTGTTGGAATTAAAGGCATGTGCCACCATCATCTGGCTACTACTGGTCTTTAATTAAAAAAAATAAGTAGTAAAAAAATTTCTCCTAATATCTCTCTCTCTCTCTCTCTCTCTCTCTCTCTCTCTCTCTCTCTCTCTCCCTCTCTCTCTCTTGTTCTCTCTCTCTTTCTCTCTTGTTCTCTCTCTCTCTCTTGTTCTCTCTTGTTCTCTCTCTCTCTCTCTCTCACACACACACACACAGAGAGAGAGAGACAGAGACAGAGAGACAGAGAGAGAGATAGAGGCAGAGAGACAGAGAGAGAGAGACAGAGAGACAGAGAGAGACAGAGAGAGAGAGAGAGAGCACATACAACTCTAAATGGAATGTATCTATCAAATCCATGCCCTTGGAACTCAGGGAACTCTGTGATGACGAGAGGGAAATAGTGTAAAAGCCAGAGGGGATAGAGAACAAGTCCCCATAAATTAACTAAGCAAAGGTCACATAATCTCATAGAAATGGAAGCAGCAAACACAAAGACAACATAGGTCTGTACTAGGTCGTATGTGTGTGTGTGTGTGTATGTGTTTAATATATATATATAACAGCTTCCAGTTTAGTATTTTTATGGGACTCCTGTGAGTATGTAAAAGAATGGTGTCTTAGTCAGGTTTTATTGCTGTGATGAAACAACATGACCAAAGTTGGGAAGGAAAGGGTTTATCTGGCTTACATTTCCGCATCATAATCCATCATTGGAGAAAGTCAGGACAGGAATTCAAGCAGGGCTAGAACTGGAGGCAGGAGCTGATCAGAGGCCAGGGTGGGTTGTTGCTTACTGGTTTGCTCGTCATGGCTTGCTCAGTCTGCTTTTTTACAGAATATAGGACCTCCAGCCCAGGCATGGTACCACCCACCCTGGCCTGGACCTTCCTCATTGATCACTAATTGAGAAAATGTCCTACCTCTGGATGTCATGGAGACATTATCTCAACTGAGGTTCTTTCCTTTCTGATGACTCTTAACTTGTGTCAAGTTGACACACAAAACCAGCCAGTACAAGTGGGTCCTTGATTCTTGTCTCTTCTCTTAGGCTCTTTTCCCTCTGTTGACTTGACTTATCCAACTTCACGGGAATGGATTTTGTTTTATTTTATTATGTTTTATTTTGTTAAAAAAAAAAAGGAAGAAGAAAATGGAGGACAGATTTCTCCTCAACACACACACTTCCTGTCCTTCTGATGCAGAACCAGAGGTGGCATTACTAGGCCTTAAGGTAGTTTGTTTGTCTTAGTCATTGATCTATTGGTATGAAGAGACACCCTAACCATGGCAACTCTTAAAAAAGAAAGCATTTAATTGGGGCTTGCTTACAGTTTCAGAGGTTTAGTGCATTATCAGCATGGCAGGGAGCATGGTAACACATTGATAGTTATGGTGCTGGAGAAGTCACTGAGAGTTCTACACTAAGATCCACAGGCAGCAGGGAGGGGGCCTCCTGTGGGCTTTTGAAACCTCAAAGTCTAACCCCGGTGACAGACTTCCTCCAAGGCCACACCTCCAAATCCATAAGCATTCAAATATACAGGCCTGTGGGGACCATTCTTACTTATACCACCACACTGCCCTTTAACTGGGTCAAGAAAACCCTATACTGTTTCTATAATGAGTGTATTAATTTACAGTCCCATCATCAGTGAAGACAGGGTCTCTTCTCTGTAAACCTCACCAGCACACTTTCACCATAAGTAATTTTGGTAGGAGCTAAGCTTAATAACCTGGATCGGTACCTCATAATTTTGAGTTGTAAAGCCTCAGGAAATAGTGAAGGGGGTCATTTTTTAAAAAATAAAAAAATAAATTAACTTGTAATGCATTTTACTTTCTCTATAGAAAAAAATGCTTGTTTTTGGACCTATCCTCTATTTTGATCTTAATATTTTCCTTAATATATAGTTTGGAATCCTCTACATAGTTAACATAGAACCGACTTTTCCAATATACACATTACAAATAATTTCTCACATTGGTTAGGTTATTTCTTCGGTCTGCTAGTTGTCCCCTTTGTCGCACATAAGATTTTAAATTGTAAACTCAATTTTCTATTTTTTTTCCTTTTGCTTCCTGTACTTTTAGAAATTTGTACAAAATTGTCCTTTCCCAGTCCAGTGAATTTCCATTAAAAGGAGTTATTTCTGTTAGTGAGACTCTATTGAAAATATATTCCACAGTAATAGGTTTTAGATTTTGAAGCCTTTTGATTTGGTTTTGTAACTAGGATGTAATGGAATCAAGCTTTGTCCTTCAGTGTATAGCTATCTGAGTGCAAAAATAATTTACAGAAACGAATCGTCTATGGACGTGTGTCATTAGAGCGCATTTGAAAAGCTGACTGTACATGCTGGGATTTGCTTTTAGGTTTTCTTCTCTGCTCTGTTTGATTCATTTATGTCCTTAGCCTACAACACGCCTTTTGGATTATTATAGCACTATTGTATACTCCAAGATCTAGTATAATAATAATACTTTCAGCTTCCTTCTTGAGAGGCCAAACCTACTCCATCTTGGGATCAGCCTCCATTTTAAAAGAAAAAGAGCTCAGAACTGTACCTGCAGCTGAACACAGCTGCTCCCAAGTTCCAGTAAGAACCATATAGTTTGCCTCTTACCTATACCCCATAGTTACTCCCCAGCCACTCCCTAGCAACAGCCAATCAAGATTAATCTGCTAGCTCCAGATGTTCCAGACAGCTTGTGATTGTTCACGGTTCAGAGCATCTACCTCTTAGCTTATCATAGTCGTCCAATTAGATGCTTGCCAGGCTGGGCTGGAAATCCCCTCGCTTGCTCGCCATTTTCTATAAAACCTTCTTCTGCTGAGGACTCGGGAATTCACTCCTCTCTCCTGCTGCATCAGGGTCAGTGGCAAGCCCAAGCTAGAGCTTGAGTAAAAAAGACCCAATTGCTTCAGAATTGGCTCCTTGGTGGTTTTTTAGGGGGTTTCACAAATCGGCACAACATTCTCAGGATTGCCTTGAAGTTTCATGGCTCTAAATACATTTAGAAAATGTTTATGTTTTTATATTCCAATGAAAAATAGCATTGGTCTTTTGATGGAGATAGTATTCCAATGTCACCTTCAAGGGAATGCTTTCAATTATCTAAATTCTTTTTTAATCAAGGCTATTTCAATAAACTTCCAGTAGGACAAATACAACACAATTTTTATTATATGTAGAAACATTTGTTGTGTGTGTGTGTGTGTGTGTGTGAGAGAGAGAGAGAGAGAGAGAGAGAGAGAGAGAGAGAGAGAGAGAGAGAGA
>NW_021604602.1:4869363-4890419 GCF_004785775.1 Grammomys surdaster | reverse complement strand
AGAGAGAGAGAGAGAGAGAGAGAGAGAGAGAGAGAGAGAGAGAGAGAACACTTAAGAGGCTCACTCACGTGACATTAAGAAGAGATGTTAACATCGTAGTGGACTTGGAACAAGAAAAAGAGACTATATATTACATTAAAACAGAAAGAAGGTACAATCTGAGAAGAAAAAAATGAATCAGCGGAAGTAGGTTGGGAAGGGTTGGGAGTGGCAGTGATTGAGAGCATCATTTACTGGCACATAACTGTGGAAAAAAAATAATTGAATTCCTTATAGTGTTTTTCACTTTAGAAATAAGAGTGTAAAAGCCTTTGAGATGAATTTTCAGGAAGAAAGGAAAAGATAATTAGTAAATAGATAATTCAAATCAAGACACTGCATCATTACAAAGTAAAGGAGGATTGTGTTTTGAGAAGCATTGAGTAGTCAGTTTAATCACTTCTTATAAATCTGGAAGAATTGATAATACAGTGAGTTTATGCTTAAGTTACCAATAGGGTGAGTCTCTTTAAGTAAGTGATAAAGAATTGAAATTAACATGGGAAAAAAAACAGGGATGCTGACTTTTCTCCAGTGTGTCCTTTTGATTTCATTATCAAAAGTCGGGTATGAAAATAAAAACAGAAGGAACACTACCCAACTGGTTCTATGAAGCTACAATTACACTCATACACAAAACCCACAAAGACCCGACAAAGAAAGAGAACTTCAGACCGATCTTCCTTATGAACATAGATGCAAAAATATTCAAAAAAATTCTAGCAAACCTAATCCAAGAACACATCAAAACAATCATCCATCATGATCAAGTAGGTTTTATCCCAGGAATGCAGGAATGATTCAATATTCGGAAATCCATCAATGTAATCCATTATATAAACAAACTCAAAGAAAAAAACCACATGATCATCTCACTAGATGCTGAGAAAGCATTTGACAAAATTCAACATCTCTTCATGATAAAAGTCTTGGAAAGATCAGGAATTCAAGGCCCCTACCTAAACATAGTAAAAGCAATTTACAGCAAACCAGTAGCCAACATCAAACTAAATGGAGAGATACTTGAAGCAATCCCACTAAGATCAGGGACTAGACAAGGCTGCCCACTCTCCCCCTACCTATTCAATATAGTACTGGAAGTCCTAGCCAGAGCAATTAGACAACAAAAGGAAGTCAAAGGGATACAAATAGGAAAGAAGAAGTCAAAATCTCACTATTTGCAGATGATATGATAGTATACTTAAGTGACCCCAGAACTTCCACCAGAGAACTCCTAACCCCGATAAACAACTTCAGCAAAGTGGCTGGATATAAAATCAACTCAAACAAATCAGTAGCCTTCCTCTACATGAAAGATAAACAAACTGAAAAAGAAATTAGGGAAATGACACCCTTCACAATAGTTGCAAATAATATAAAATACCTTGGTGTGAATCTAACCAAGCAAGTAAAAGACCTGTATGACAACAACTTCAAGTCTCTGAAGAAAGAAATCAAAGCAGATCTCAAAAGATGGAAAGATCTCCCATGCTCATGGATTGGCAAGATTAATAAAATAAAAATGGCCATCTTGCCAAAAGCAATCTACAGATTCAATGCAATTCCCATTAAAGTCCCAACTCAATTCTTCACAGAGTTAGAAAAGGAAATTCTCAAATGCATTTGGAATAAGAGAAAACCCAGGATAGTGAAAACTATTCTCAACAATAAAAGAACTTCTGGATGAATCACCATTCCTGACCTCAAGCTGTATTACAGAGCAATAGTGATAAAAAATGCATGGTATTGGTACAGAGACAGGTAGGAAGATCAATGGAATAGAATTGAAGACCCAGAAATGAACCCACACACCTATGGTCACTTGATCTTTGACAAAGGAGCTAAAACTGTCCAGTGGAAAAAGGACAGCATTTTCAACAAATGGTGCTGGTTCAACTGGAGGACAACATGTACAAGAATGAAAACTGATCCATTCTTATCTCCTTGTACAAAGCTCAAGTCTAAGTGGATAAAGGACCTCCACATAAAACCAGATACACTGAAACTAATAGAAGAGAAGGTGGGGAAGAGCCTCCAATACTTGGGCACAGGGGAAAAGTTCCTGAACAGAACACCAATGGCATATGCTCTAAGATCAAGAATTGACAAATGGGCTTCATAAAATTGCAAAGTTTTTGTTAGGCAAAGGACACTGCCAATAAGATAAAACGACAACCAACAAATTGGGAAAAGATCTTTACCAATCCTTCATCTGATAGAGGGCTGATATCCAATATATACAAAGAACTCAAGAAATTAGACTCCAGACAACCAAATAACCCTATTAAAAAATGGGGTATAGAGCTTAACAAAGAATTTTCAACTGAGTAAACTCGAATGGCCGAGAAGCACCTAAAGAAATGTTCAGCATCCTTAGTCATCAGGGAAATGCAAGTCAAAATAACCCTGAGATTCCATCTCACACCAGTCAGAATGGCTAAGATTAAAAACTAAGGTGATAGTAGATGCTGGCGAGGGTGTGGAGAAAGAGGAACACTCCTCCATTGTTGGTGGGACTGCAAGATGGTGCAGTCTGTTTGGAAATCAGTGTGGCAGTTCCTCAGAAAATTGGACATAGCATTACCTGAGGATCCAGCTATACCACTCCTGGACATTTACCCAGAAGATGCCCGAACATATAACAAGGACATATGCTCAACTATGTTCATAGCAACCTTATTTATAATAGCCAGGAGCTGGAAAGAACCCAGATGTCCTTCAACTGAGGAATGGATTCAAAAAATGTGGTATATTTACACAATGGAGTATTACTCAGCTATTAAAAACAATGAATTTGAGAAATTCTCAGGTAAATGGATGGAACTAGAAATTATCATCCTGAGTGAAGTAAGCCAATCACAAAAGAACACACATGGTATTCACTCACTGATTATTGGATATTAGCCCAGAACCTTGAAATGCCCAAGATTCAACTCACAGGCCACATGAAGCTCATGAAGAAGGAAGACCAAGTGGGGATGATTCGGTCCTTCTTAGAAGGAGCAACAAAATACTCAAGGGAGCAAATATGGAGACAAAGTGAGGAACAGAAACTGGAGGAGGGGCCGTCTGAAGACCGTTCCACCTGAGTATCCATCCGATGTGCAGTCACCAAAGGTAGATGCTGATGTGGAAGTCAGGAAGTACATGCTGATAAGAACCTGATATGGATGTCTCCTCTGAGGTCTGCAAGAGTCTGACATATTCAGAGGCAGATGCTCACAACTAGCCATTGAACTGATCATGGGGTTCCCATTCGAGGAGTTAGAGTGAAGACCATTGGAGCTGAAAGTGTTTGTGGCTCCATGAGGAGAGCAACAATACCAACCAACCACAGCTCCCAGAGTCTAAACCACCATCCTGGGAGCACTTAGGGAGGGATCCATGGCTTCAGCTGTATATGTAAGAGTGGAGGGCCCTACTGGGCATAGGTGGGAGAAGAGATTTTTGGCCTCATGAAGGCTGGACACCCCAAGGGTTGGGAATTGGAGGGTGGGGAGGTGGGAGTGAGGGGGGTAGGTAGGGGTACATCCGCAGAGAAGCAGGAGGAAGGGTGAGGGGATAGAGGGTTCCTTGGTGGGTGGGGGATTGAGTAAGGGGACGACATATGAAATGTAAATAAAACATCCCCCCAAAAAAAGTCGGGTGTGAATATGGACCTGGGATTATATCTGGGCCTGTAATTTCATCCTATCAACCATTGTGTCTGTTTCTTACTTCAGTACATGCTGTACTGACTCTGTAGTATAACTTAAAATCAGAAATGGTAATACATCCTAATTCATCGTTCAGGTTGTTTGACTATCTTGAATATTTTGTGTTCCCATATGAATTTAATATCTTCCATTTTTCTGTGAATTATGGCATTTTAATTTTGCTATAGATTCCATGGACTGTGTACACTGATTTTGGTAGGTTGACCATCTTTACAATGCTACTTCTTCCAATGAATGTGCATAGAAGGGTCTTCCATCTTCCGGTGTCTTCTTCGATTTCTTCTTTTAATTAATTATTTTATTTATTTACATCTCAAATGTTGCACTCCTATCCTGGTCCCCCATCCCAGAGATCTTCCCTCATATCCCTTTCCCTTCACCTCGGAGAGGGTGCCTCCCCAGGTATCCATCCCCTCACCCTGGGATATCAAGTCTCTATATGATTAGACTCTACATATGTGCCAGGGACCTTGGACCAGCCTGTGTATGGTTGGTGGCTCAGTCTCTGGGAACTCCCAGGTTAGTTGGCAATGTTAGTCTTCCTATGTGGTTGCCATCCCTTTCAGTCCCTTCAATCCTTTCCCTAACTCTTCCACAGGGGTCCTAGATCTCTGTCCAATGCTTGGCTGTGAGTATCTGCATCTGTCTCAGTCAGATGCTGGTAGAGCCTCTCAGAGAACAACCATGTTAGGCTCCTGTCTGCAAACACAACATAGCATCAGTGATAGTGTCAGGGATTGGTGCCCACCCATGGGAAGGATCCTAAGTTGAGCCTCTCACTGGTTGGCCATTCCTTCAGTCTCTACTCCACGTTTGTCCCGAGTTTCTTTTAGACAGAAGCAATTTTTGGGTCAAAAGTTTTGTAGATAGGTTGGTTTTCCATCCCATCCCTCCACTGGAGTTCCTGTCTACTGGTATCTTCAGGTTCTATATACCCACTGTTGGACATTTTGGCTAAAGTCACCTACATTGAATCCTGGGAACCTCCCTCATTCCAGGTCACTGGGACACTCTAGTGGTTCCCCCATCCCCACCCCTGGCACCCATTTATTCTCCTGGCCCTCTTGGTCCCTTTCCTGTCTCTGTTCTGATCCTGCCCCACATCTCCCCTCCCTCTCCCCTCTACCATCCAGGATTTATATATCCTTAAATAAGGTCTTCATGACTCTCTGAGTGTGGAAGGAGCAACTGTTGGCGCTTCTGCCCTGATTTTACAAGAACTCTGAAAAATTGGCTTTAAAAACAAAAGAGGGGGAACGGTACCCCCTCAGAAGGAGTCCCCCTGAAATACTCTCCATCATGCCTTGTTCACTTTTCTCTCTCTAAAGCTGAAAGCTCATGGCAAATCTCTTGCTGACCATGTTGGTGACCTTGGGCACCACCAAGACCAACAAAATTTTGCCACAGATATGGGGAAGGACCCTCTTACCCATAAAGGGAATGCCCCAGACCCAGTTCCCTTATGGAGCCGAGGACTGATATGCCTGTCCAATACCACAGAAGGCACAGCTAACCGGCTACCACAAATATTAATGGAAAAAAATAGATACCCTCACAAAGCCAGGCCCAACCATAAATACGATGAATAACAATTTACATCCAGGGAAGAGAAATCTCCCTGAGAATCCCCTTCTTTTTTCTTTCCAGGTAAAAATGAATCACCCGTGATGCCTGCTGTCAGAAGTTCTAATCCAGATGGGCCAGAAGCCAGGATCCTCGCCCTTACCCTCACCCCCTACCTTTTCCCACCTGCACAAGGTCCCCTGAAGCTTGGCAACTGCAAGACCCTGCTTGGCAACTGCAGATAGACTCAAAGCAGTGTACCATATCATCTGAAGAATAGCAGGGAGACCATAACTCAAGCAGTGTACCATATCTTCTGAAGAATAGCAGGTTGCAGTCCTCCTCGCCCCCACGAATAACTAGGACCTGCCAGTCGGGTCAAGTGGCACCCAGACGTGGGGCTCGAGGCACGGACCCCTCCGGACGGACCCTCATTGAGAGGATGTGCGCACGACATCAAGATTGAGCGAGACAGAGATCGTCGCCCGCGACCTGTCGTCCACGGAACCAGGTTGATGCTGCCATCAAGAAGACGGTTGAAGTTCATTACCATCAGCTGAAAATTGAAGAGGATCCAGAAGTGACTCCGCAGGAGACTGACACAGCTGCCAGCTCCCCTGCCTCCCCCTACGGTCGACCCCTAGACTTCCACGCCCTCCAGAAGGGTTCCTGGTATGCCTGGCTTTGCCCTCGTTTCTCTCGCTAGAGAGCTTGGCCTCTTGATCACCACAACAAAAATTGGCTTTTTCCTAAACCAAGGCCACCCTTGATATGGCCGCTAACATTGGGGAGCCTTCCTTTATGACAATATTACACCCCAAACTGACAAATGGTTGGTAACTTGAACATTTACAAGGGACTAGGAAGGCTGTGAGTTAGTCCAATGACGGGATTATTGTAGGTTTACTTCCCAGGGGCCCACCCAATGCAGCCAAAAAGGAGTGCGTGGTGCTGGGAGTAGGTGCAGCCTACATGGCCTAAGACAGGGCTTTCACCCTCCTTTCACCCACATCGGAGTCCCTTGACATTGCCCATCGACGACAGCCTAAAGCCTTCGACCATCAATGTGACTCGTCTCACATCAGTGTTTTGGGGTTGTGAACTTGTCTAAGACCCCCCATAATTAGACATCCAAATTCAAAATTCACATAGTTGGGATTGATCATAAGACGCCTTCTCTAACTAAACAGAGAAGGGGGAGATGCCAGAAGCCAGGACCCTCGCCCTTACCCTCACCCCCTACCTTTCCCCACCTGCACAATGTCCTCTGAAGCTTGGCAACTGCAAGATCCTGCTTAGCAACTGCAGATAGACTCAAAGCAGAGTACCATATCTTCTTAAGAATAGCAGGGAGACCATAACTCAAGAAGTGTACCATATCTTCTGAAGAACAGCAGGTAGATCATAATTCAAGGCAGTGTACCGTATAGACCATGACATGTTTCAAGGCACAGGCCAAGAAGATTCTGTACTTTTCCACCACCTGGCCCCTCTTACCCCCTCCCCTTGTAAAACATGCTATAAAAAAGCATTTCATGTTCAAAAAAAATTAAATAAAAAAATTGTGTTGGAATTTTGATCGGAATTGCATTGAATCTGTGATTGCTTTTGGCAAGATGGCCATTTTCACTATTCTAATCATTGACTTCTTGGGGCTTTCTCTTCTGCTCTCATTAATTTTTTGTCAACTCAACACAAGCTAGAGTCACCTAGGAGATAGGATCCTCAGCTGAGAAACTGCCTCCTTCAGCTGCCCTGATGGCATTTCCATGAGGCATTTTCTTGATTGTTGGTTGATGTGGGTATGTAGAAGGGCCCACCCACCATGGCTGGGGCCACTCCTCAAAGTCCTGTGGGTATATTAATGGTAGACAGACATGATCCTGGGGACAAGCAGGAGTTAGCAGCTTTCCTTCATGGTTCGCGTCTCTGTTCAAGCTTGAACTCCTGCCCTGACTGTCCTCATGACGGGCTGTGGTCAGCACATGAAAGCCAATAAACCATTTCCTCCACATTCTGGTTAGTGATTCTGGTTAGTGTCTTATCCTAGGAACAGAAACGTGTAACAGGAACCTGAGTAGAGCAACATCCGTGATTATGTTCATTCCCAGGTTTTTGTTTCTTCTGGTCTCTCTGGTTTTTGTCTTGTTTGTTTATTTTGTTTTGTTTTACTGTGAAGAGAGTTGTTTCCCTGATTTCTTTTTCAATATGTCTTTGGTGTATAGGAAAGCTAATGATTGTGTGCGTGTGTGTGTGTGTGTGTGTGTGTGTGTGTGTGTGTGTGTGTGTTAATTTTTATCCTACTACTCTTGTGGAAGTATTTATCAGCTGTAGAACTTTTCTGGTATGGTCTTTAATATGGAAGCTTACCATCTGCAAATAAGGATGCTTTGACCGTTCCCTTTCCTATTTGTATCCTCCTTTACCTCCACTTGTCTTACTGCTCTAGCTAAGGATTCAAGTGCTATATTGAACAGTAGTGAAGAGAGTGAGTATCCCTGTCTTGTTCATTTAATGGAATTGCTTCTCAATTCTCTCCATTTCAGCATGATGTTGCCTGCAGGCATGTTGTATGATGCCCTTCTTATAGTGAAATATGTCTCCTGTATCCCTAGTCTCCTCTGAATGTTTATCCTGCAGGCATTTTGGATTTTGTCAAAGGCCTTTTATGCATTTAATGAGATGACCATGTGGTTTTTGCCCTTGAGTCTACTTGTGCCATCGATTCCATTTGTTGATTCATATGTTGAACCATTCTGTCATCTCTGAGAGAAAACTGACTTGATCATGGTGGGTGATTTTTCACATGTACATGAAATTCAGATTGTAAATACTTCATTAAAAATGTTGGTACCTTGATCCTCAAGGAAATTGATCTTTAACTTTCTGTTGTGTCTTTATCTGGCTTTAGTATCAATGTAATAAAAGAATTTAAAGCATTCTTCCCTTTTTAGTTTGTGAAACAGTTTAAGAATGAGTTTACTTTGAAGGGTCTGGTAAAATTCTGTAGGAAATTTGTAGGAAACCTGAGCCTTTTCTGTGGGGAAGGGGGTCATCATTGCTGTCTGGATATCATTGCTGGTGATTGATCTGTTTGACACTTTTATCATCCTTTGTTTAATTTTGGCATGTCATACTCACTAAGAATTCATCCATTTCTTTCCTGTGTTCTAATTTGGTAGACTACAGATTTTTGAAGTATGTTCTTATAATCATCTGGATTTTATTGGTGTCTGTTATGTCTCCTTTTTCATCTCTAACTTTATTTGTTTGGCTCTTTTTATTTTTGGTTAATTTAACTAAAGGTTTAGTGATCTTGTTAATCTTTTTAAGGAACTAACTCTTCATTTTATTGATCCTTTGCATTATTTCTGTTGTTCCTATTTTATTAATTTCCGTTCTTATCTTAATTATTTTTTCCTGTTTACTGTTTGGGGGTGTTATTTGTTCTTGTTTTTCAAAGACTTTAAGGTGCATCATTAAGTTGTTTATATGGATTATCTGTGACTTTTTTTTTTAAGTAGGGAGTTAGAGCTACGCACTTTCTCTTAGGATCTCCTTCCTTGTAACCTATGCATTTTTATATGTTATGTTTTCATTGCCACTCAATACCAGAAAAAAATTAAATTTCCTGTTTTTTCTTTAATGATCCATTATCATTCAATAGTGTATTATTCAATCTCCATAACTATATTTTATATGATTTGTTTATTCTTGACACAGGATTGTTAATTTTTCTGTATTCGTTGATATTTGCTTTGTGTTCCTAATAGGTAGTCTGTATTTGCAGTGAGAATTTTGTTTTAAGAAACCCAGTTGTGTCGTGTGATTATGTTTTAATTCCAAGTGTAGAAGAAGAAGCTGCTTCACAGCAGGTGATTTTGATTTGTCTCCTGCACTAGCAAGGGTGTGATTTTTGCCAGCTGCTGATTAATTCTGGGGATTCTGGAGAGGAGATAAATGGGTGAGTCCTGAGAGGGCCTGTGGAGGCTACTGCTGTCCGTGCTGGTGTTGTGCTTTGTCAAGTGGTCATAAGCAAAGAGATGAGAAGAAGAAATTAGAGGTCCTAGCCAGAGCAATTAGACAACAAAAGGAGGCCAAAGGATACAAATTGGTAAGGAAGAAATCAAGATATCACTATTTGCAGATGATATAATAGTGTACTTAAGTGACCCCAAATATTCCACTAGAGAACTCCTAAACCTGATAAACAACTTCAGCCAAGTGACTGATTATAAATTTAACTCAAACAAATCAGTGGCCTTCCTCTACTCAATGGATAAACACGCTGAGAAAGAAATTAGGGAAATGGCATCCATCACAATAGTTACAAATAATATAAAATACCTTGGTGTGACTCTAACCAAGCAAGGGAAAGATCTGTATGACAAGAACTTCAAGTCTCTGAAGAAAGTAATCAAAGAAGATCTCAGAAGATTGCAAAGATCTCCCATGCTCGTAGATTGCCAGGATTAATATAGTAAATATGGCCATCTTACCAAAAGCAATCTACAGATTCAATGCAATCCCCATCAAAATTCCAAATCAATTCTTCATAGAAAGAGCAATTCTAAAATTCATTTGGAATAACAAAAAACCCAGGATAGGGAAAACTATTCTCAACAATAAAAGAACTTCTGGGGGAATCACCATCCCTGACCTCAAGACTGTACTACAGAGCAATAGTGAAATTGGATATCCTGATCATGAAGATTGGACTTGCCCCAAGGAACCCAATACCCCTAATCAGCAGAAAGTAGTCTAAAGAGATCTACATCCACCACCACCACCACCCTTCCCACTGCTAACTTTCTCTCCTACCTAGTGTTGGGGCTTGAAGGGATTAGGTCGAGTAAGGGTTGTACGTATAAGAATCCAATAAAATAGCTTTAAACAAAACAAAACAAAACAAAACAAAACAAAACAAAGCAAAGCAAAGCAAAACAAAACACCCATCAACAAGTGGTGGCCAGATATGAAGCTAGGCAGAATGAGAAATCTGATTCTAATGCCATGGAAGAAATGGCAGCATACAAAAGAATGGATATTCTGTTTCAGGAAGTCATCAGAATATTTATTGTGGTTGCTGCTTTCTGGGTCATCCTCCTCCCCCTAACTTTGGCCCATGCCCCCACGGTGTCCCTTCCTAGCCCCCTCCCACCCTCTGCTTTGCTCCTAGAGGGCATTTTCTGTTTCTGCTTTTCTTCTTCCTGTTTTCTGTCTCAAAAAAGATTGGGAGAATGGCTGAGCAATTGGAAAATTGTGAATGGAACTGGCGGGATCTGAGATGCAACTGGAGAGGTTATGGGTACAGATGGAAGGGCTTGGGAAGGGAAAAGCACTGAAAAAGGAGAATAAAGAGGTTTGGACTTGGTGACTGAGAACAGGAACTTCCCACAGGATGAGATAGGGAAGCAGACTGTGCTAGAAGGCCGATTGTGGCCAGGGCCCTGAGCTATACTTCCAGTTTCAAGTCCCATAACCCCTAGGTGGGATGAGGAGCGGGTGTACAGACGGAAAGAGAGGAAGGCTCTGTGCTAGGGGCGGGGTGGGTGAGGGACAAAAAGAAACCCATTTCAAGAGAAAAGGTTAATCTTAAGCAAACTGTGCCACAGGAGGTGGGGTCTAGGTTACAAGATTACCACACTTAGCTTTCCCAGTAGTCACACAAGGTCCAATATTAAATGCTTGGTGCTTTAATTGCAGTGAATATGGCCATTTATAAAGAAAATATGAGACTAAAAGCCGCAGAGCTCAAAATGCTTGATGTATTAACTCTAAAAAAAATATGATACTTTCTGCTGGAGGAGGAAACAAGCATTTCGGGCAGCAATGGATTCCTCTAAAGAAAGCCCAAAGCTCACTTCCTGGGGTTTGCAGACTTCATGGTGAGGGGCATCATTGGACAGCTGACTGCAGGTCCAGGAGGGACACACAAGGCAATCTCTTACTGTCAGGAAACAGACTCTGATGAGGTAGAAAACTAGATAGTTAAAATAGCCTTACAGTTTTCGTTATTAAAGAATAAAGACATAAAAGCTTAAGTTGTTTAGGATCTAAGAAAATGTTTTAGAGTCTAAAAAAGATACTTTTAGGTTGATCAATTCAAGTTATGATATGAACGTGATTTAGATACAAAACTTTGGATAGGATAGATAGTAGAGTATTTTATCCAAGGTTGCCAAATACATATAGACTGAATATTGTAAATATCAACTCTTTCTTGGTTGTTCTCATAATTGTTCTTACTGTATATAGCTTACTGTTGTTAGGGAAAAGGCTACTTATTGGATCCAAAGAGGGAATGTACTGAGAATTCTGGTTTCTGTAAAAATCCAGTTATGCCGGGCGGTGGTGGCGCACGCCTTTAATCCCAGCACTCGGGAGGCAGAGGCAGGCGGATTTCTGAGTTCGAGGCCAGCCTGGTCTACAGAGTGAGTTCCAGGACAGCCCGGGCTATACAGAGAAACCCTGTCTCGAAAAACAAAAAAACAAAAAAACAAACAAAATCCAGTTATGTTATGAATGTTTTTAATTTTTTTTATTGGATACTTTATTTACATTTCAGGTGTTATCCCCTTATGTCACTTCCCCCTCCCACCCACCCAGGAACCTCCTGTAAAAGGATTTCACGCGCAGCTTGAACAGATCACAGCAGGCCAGACGGTTCCACGAGGGGAGGTTTATTAAGAGAGTGGGAGAGCGAGAGGAGAGAGAGAGGAGTAGAGAGAGAGAGAGAGAGAGAGTAGAGAAGTGGAGTCCGGCCATGACCACGTGGAGAGAGGGGGAAGGGAAGTGGGGAGGGGAGACGGCAACCTTCAGGCACAGGTCAACGGAGCAAGAAAGAGAGGAAGGGCAAGCAGCCCCTTTTATAGTGGGCAGGCCTACCTGGCTGTTGCCAGGTAACTGTGGGGATGAGCATACCTGGCCTCTGCCAGATAACTGTGGAGGTAGAGTTTAACAGATGACTAACACCCTGTCCCATCCTCCATCCTCCTGCTTCTATGAGGATGTGCCTCCACCTACCCTCCCCACTCCCACCTCCACACACTCAAACTCCCACACACTTGGGCATCCAGCCTTCACTGGACCAAGGATCTCCTCTCCCACTTATGCCCTACAGGGCCATCCTCCCCTACACATACAGCTGGACTCACGGGTCCCTCCCTATGTGCTCCCAGGCAGGTGGTTTAGACCCTGGGAGCTCTGGTTGGTTGGTATTGTTGCTCTCCCCATGAGTCCACAAACCCCTTCAGTTATTTCAGTCTTCGCTCTAACTCCTCCATTGGGAACCCCATGATCAGTTCAATGGTTAGCTGTGAGCATCCGCCTCTAGTATGTCAGACTCTTGCAGACCTCTAAGGACACAGCTATATCAGGCTCCTGTCAGCCTGCACTTCCTGACATCCACATCAGCGTCTACCTTTGGTGACTGCACATGGGATGGATACCCAGGTGGAATGGTCTCCAGATGGCCCCTCCTTCAGTTTCTGTCCCATATTTTGTCTCCCTATTTGCTCCCTTGAGTATTTTGTTACTCCTTCTAAGAAGGACCAAAGCACTCACACTTGGTCTTCCTTTTTCATGAGCTTCATGTGGTCTGTGAGTTGAATCTTGGGCATTTCAAGGTTCTGGGCTAATATCCACTTATCAGTGAGTGAATACCATGTGTGTTCTTTTGTGATTGGCTTACCTCACTCAGGATGATAATTTCTAGTTCCATCCATTTACCTAAGAATTTCATGAATTCAATAGTTTTAATAGCTGAGTAGTACTCCATTGTGTAAATGTACCACATATTTTTTGTATCCATTCCTCTGTTGAAGGACATCTGGGTTCTTTCCAGCTTCTGGCCATTATAAATAAGGCTGCTATGAACATAGTGGAGCATATTTCTTTGGTATATGTTGGAGCATCTTTTGGGAATATGCCCAGGAGTGGTATAACTGGATCCTCAGGTAATGCTATGTCCAATTTTCAGAGGAACTGCCACACTGATTACCAGAGTGGTTGCACCATCTTGCAGTCCCACCAACAATGGAGGAGTGTTCCTCTTTCTCCATATCCTCACCAGCATCTACTATCACCTGAGTTTTTGATCTTAGCTATTCTGACTGGTGGGAGGTGGAATCTCAGGGTCATTTTGATTTGTATTTCCCTGATGACTAAGGATGTTGAACATTTCTTTAGGTGCTTCTTGGCCATTCGAGTTTCCTCAGTTGAAAATACTTTGTTTAGCTCTGTACCCCATTTTTAATAGGGTTATTTGGTTGTCTGGAGTCTAGTTTCTTGAATTGTTTGTATATATTGGATATTAGTCCTCTATCAGATGTAGGATTGGCAAAGATATTTTCTCAAACTGTTGGTTGCCGTTTTGTCCTATTGACACTGTCCTTTGCCTTACAGAAGCTTTGCAATTTTATGAGGTCTCATTTGTCAATTTTTGATCTTAGAGCAGAAGCCATTGGAGTTCAGTTCAAGAACTTTTCCCCTGTGCCCATGTGTTCGAGGCTTTTCCCTACTTTTTCTTCTATTAGATTCAGTGTATCTGGTTATATGTGGAGGTCCTTAATCCACTTGGACTTGAGCTATGTACAAGGAGATAAGAATGGATCAATTTTCATTCTTCTACATCTTGTCCTCCAGTTGAACCAGCACCATTTGTTGAAACTGCTGTCTTTTTTCCACTGGACAGTTTTAGTTCCTTTGTCAAAGATCAACTGACCATAGGTGTGTGGGTTCATTTCTGGGTCTTCTATTCTATTCCATTGATCTTCTTGCCTGTCTCTGTACCAATACCAGGTAGTTTTTATCACTATTGCTCTGTAGTACAGCTTGAGGTCAGGGATGATGATTCCCCCAGAAGTTCTTTTATTGTTGAGAATAGTTCTAAATATCCTGGGTTTTTTTGTTATTCCAAATGAATTTACAAATTGCTCTTTCTATCTCTATGAAGAATTGATTTGGAATTTTGATGGGGATTGCATTGAATCTGTAGATTGCTTTTGGCAAGATGGCCATTTTTACTATATTAATCCTGGCAATCCACGAGCATGGGAGATCTTTGCAATCTTCTGAGATCTTCTTTGATTTCTTTCTTCAGAAACTTGAAGTTCTTGTCATACAGATCTTTCCCTTGGTTGGTTAGATTCACACCAAGGTATTTTATATTATTTGTGAATATTATGAGGAGTGTCATTTCCCTAATTTCTTTCTCAGCCTGTTTATCCTTCAAGGAGAGGAAGGCTACTGATTTGTTTGAGTTATATTTATTTCCAGTCACTTTGCTGAAGTTGTTTTAGAGTCACTTAAGTATAGTATCATTCACTTAAGTATAGTATCATATCATCTGCAAATAGTGAAATTTTGACTTCTTCCTATCCTATTTGTATCCCTTTGTCTTCCTTTTGTTGTCTAATTGCTCTGGCTTTGACTTCCAGTACTATATTGAGTATGTAGGGTAAGAGTTTGCAGCTTTGTCTAGTCCCTGATCTTAGTTGGATTGCTTCAAGTTTCTCTCCATTTAGTTTAATGTTGACTATTGGTTTGCTGTATATTACTTTTACTATGTTTAGGTAGGGGCCTTGAATTCCTGACCTTTCCAATACTTTTACCATGAAGAGATGTTGAATTTTGTCAAATGCTTTCTCAGCATCTATCGAGATGATCATGTGTTTTTCCCCCCTTTGAGTTTGTTTATATAGTGGATTACATTGATGGATTTCCAAATATTGAACCATCCCTGCATTCCTTGGGATAAAGCCTACTTGATCATGATGGATGACTGTTTTGATGTGTTCTTGGATTTGGTTTTTGATAATTTTATTGAGTATTTTTGCATCGATATTCATAAGGGAGATTGGTCTGAAGTTCTGTTTCTTTGTTGGGTCTTTGTGAGGTTTAGGTATGAGCGTGATTGTAGGTACATAGAATGAACTGGGTAGTGTTCCTTCTGTTTCTATTTTGTGGAATAGTTTGAAGAGAATTGGCATTAGGTCTTCCTTGA
Source organism: Grammomys surdaster (assembly GCF_004785775.1). Taxonomy (NCBI): domain Eukaryota; kingdom Metazoa; phylum Chordata; class Mammalia; order Rodentia; family Muridae; genus Grammomys; species Grammomys surdaster. Next base: position 4,875,095 of record NW_021604602.1, on the reverse strand, counting down.
AAGTCTGATAGAATTCTGCACTAAAACCATCTATTCCTGGGCTTTTTTTTTTTTTTTTTTTGGTGGGGAGACTTTTAATGACTGCTTCTATTTCTTTAGGGCTTATGGGACTGTTTAGATGGTTTATTTGCTCCTGATTTAATTTTGGTATTTGGCATCTGTCCATTTCATACAGATTTTCCAGTGTTGTTGAGTATAGGCCTTTGTAGTAGGATCTGATGGTTTTTTTAATTTCCTCAGTTTCTGTTGTTATGTCTACCTTTTCAGTTCTGATTTGATTGGTTTGGATACTGTCTCTGTCCCCTCTGATTAGTCTGGCTAAGGGTTTATCTATCTTGTTGATTTTCTCAAAGAACCAGCTCCTGGTTTTGTTGATATTTTGTGTAGTTCTTTCTGTTTCCATTTGGTTGATTTCAGCCCTGAGTTTGATTATTTCCTGCAGTCTACTTCTCTTGGGTGTATTTGCTTCTTTTTGTTCTAGAGCTTTCAGGTGTGCTGCCAAGTTGTTAGTGTGTGCTCTCTCCAGTTCCTTTTTGTAGGCACTTAGAGCTATGAGTTTTCCTCTTAGCACTGGTTTCATGGAGTTCCACAAATTTTGGTATGATGTGTCCTCATTTTCATTAAATTCTAAAAAGTCTTTCTTTATTTATTTCTTCCTTTACCAAGTCATCATTGAGTAGAATGTTGTTCATTTTCCACATGCATGTTGGTTTTCCATTGGTTTTGTCATTTTTAAAGATCAGCCTTAGTCCGTGGTGATCTGATAAGATGCAAGGGATTATTTCAATCTTTTTGTATCTGTTGTGGACTGTTTTGTGACCAATTATATGGTCTATTTTGGAGAAGGTTCCATGAGGTGCTGAGAAAAAGGTATATTCTTTTGTTTTAGGATGAAATGTTCTATAGATATCTGTTAAGTCCATTTGGTTCATAACTTCTGTTAATTTTATTTTCTCTCTGTTTAGTTTCTGTCTCCATGATCTGTCCATTGCTGCGAGTGGGGTGTTGAAATCCCCCACTATTATTGGGTTAGGTGCAATGTGTGTTTTGAGCTCTGGTAAAGTTTCTTTTATGTATGTGGGTGCCCTTGCATTTGGAGCATAGATATTCAGAATTGAGAGTTCATCTTGGTAGATTTTTCCTTTGATAAGTATGAAGTGTCCTTCCTCTCATTTTTGATTAATTTGGTTGAAAGTTGATTTTATTTGATATTAGAATGGCTACTCCAGCTTTTTTCTTGGGACCATTTGCTTGGAAAATAGTCTTCCATCCTTTTCCTCTGAGTGGTATCTGTCTTTGTCACTGAGGTGCATTTTCTGTATGCAGCAAAATTCTGGGTCCTGTTTATGTATCCAGTCTGATAGTCTATATCTTTTTATTAGAGAGTCGAGTCCATTGATGTTAAGGGATATTAAGGAAAAATGATTGTTGCTTCCTGTTATTTTTGTTATTAGAGATGGAATTATCTTTGTGTAGCTATCTTCTTTTGGGGTTGTTGTAAGATTACTTCCTTGCTTTTTCTAGGTTGTAGTTTCCCTCTTTGTGTTGGATTTTTCTGTTAATTATCCTTTGAAGTGCTGAATTTGTGGGAAGATATTGTGTAAATTTGGTTTTGTTATGGAATATCTTGGTTTCTCCATCTCTAGTGATTGAGAGTTTTGCTGGGTATAGTAGTCTGGGCTGGCATCTGTTCTCTTAGCGTCTGTATGATGTCAGTCCAGGATCTTCTGGCTTTTATAGTGTCTGGTGAGAAGTTTGGCATAATTCTTATAGGTCTGCCTTTATATGTTACTTGACCCTTTTCTCTGGCTGCTTTTAGTATTCTTTCTTTGTTTTGTGTATTTGATGTTTTGATTATCATATGACTTGAGGTATTTCTTTTCTGGTCTAGTCTATTTAGAGTTCTGTAGGCTTCTTGTATTCATGGTCATCTCTTTATTTAGGTTAGGGAAATTTTCCTCTATAATTTTGTTGAAGATATTTATTGGTCCTTTAAGTTGGGAATCTTAACTCTCATCTATACCTACTGTCCTTTGGTTTGGTCTTCTCATTGTGTCCTGAATTTCCTGGATGTTTTGGGTTAGGAGCTTTTAGTAGTTTCCATATTCTTTGACAGTTGTGTCAATGTTTTCCATGATATCTTCTTCACATGAGATTCTCTCTTCTATTTCTTGTATTCTGTTGGTGATGCTTACATCTATGACTCCTGACCTCTTTCCTAGGTTTTCTATCTCTGGGATAGTCTCCCTTTGAGATTTCTTTATTGTTTCTACTTCCATTTTTATGTCCTGTATGGTTTTGTTTAATTCCTTCACCTGTGTGGTTATGTTTTCTTGTAGTTCTTTAAGGAATTTTTGTGTTTCCTCTTTAAGGGCTTCTACCTGTTTACTTGTGCTCTCCTGTACTTCTTTAAGGGAGTTACTTATGTCCTTCTTAAAATCCTCTATCATCATCATGAGAAGTGATTTTAATTCTGAATCCTGTTTTTTTTGGTGTGATGGGGTATCCAGGGCTTGTTATGGTGGGAGAACTGGGTTCTGATGATGCCAAGTAACTTTGGTTTCTGTTGCCTATGTTCTTGCACTTGTCTTTTGCCATCTGGTTAACTCTAGTGCTACCTGTACTCACTGTCTCTGACTGGAGCCTGTCTTTCCAGTTATCTTGTTTGTGTCAGAACTTTTCAGAGATCTGATGTCTCTGTGATCCTGAACTCCTGGGTGGAAGAACTCCTGGGACTCAGGCAGCCTCTGGGATCCTGAAATTCTGCTGCTCTGAGTGCAGTGATTTCTCTAGAATGCCTCAGGATATGGTGTCTTCACAGGAGCAGACCAGCTAGGTGTCCCTTACTCTGAGTGAGTGACTCCTCTAGGATGTCTCAGGATATAGTGTCTTCATAGGTGCAGACCAGCTAGGAATGTGTCCCAGACAAAAGGACCAAGGGAGGTCCGAAAAGGAAGTAGTATTCTGGAGGGGTGGGGTTTGGGTGACTGATGGGTTCTGAGCTTCCCAGGTTTCCAGTTGTAGCTCTGGGGCTTAGGATAGTGGGAGAGGATTCTTACCTGCTGCTCTGATATCTAGGATGTCTCCTCTAGGATGACTCAGAACATGGTGTCTTCCAGGAAGCAGACCAGCCAAAATGCGAGTATGTTTTTGTTTCAATCCCAGGTGTGTGGTAAGAAACTGCTTTAAAGGAGGTGATTATGATTTGCCTCGGGCATTAGCCTGGGTGTGATTTTTGCCACCTGCAGAGAGTTTAATTCTGAGGACTCTGGAGAGGGAAGAGTCCTGAGAGGGCCTCTGGAGGCTGCTGCTCTCCCCATTTCTGTTCCCACTGCTGTCCCTGCTGCTGCTGTGGATTGGTCTTGTTGCAGCTTGTCAAGTGGTCATGTGCAAAGAGATGAGAAGAAGAAATTGGGTAGAAGAAGAAACTGGACTTGCCTCAAGGAACCCAACACCCCCAACCTGCAAGATGTAGTCTCAAGGGGCCTGTACCCCCTTTCTTTCTCTCCTACCTAGTGTTGGGGAGTTGGAAGAAATTGGGGCAGGATAAGTGTTGAAAGGATGATAGATATAAGAACCCAATAAAACAGCTAAAAAGTACACCAACATATGTTAGTCAATGTTTTAGGAGCTGCTGAGAAGAATGTGTACATTTTAATGTTTAGATGGAATGTTCAGTAGGTATCAGGGTCATTTGATCTATAGTATTGTTTAGCTCTACTATTTCTGTTAACTATTTAAAATTAAAAATAAAATTTTCATATAATATATTTGATCACATTGTCCCCTCCCTTACCTATTTCTAGATCCTCCCCATCCCTCTCCCCATCTAATTCCATACTTTCTCCCTTCCTTCCTTCCTTCCTTTCTTTCTTTCTTTCTTCCTTCCTTCCTTCCTTCCTTCCTTCCTTCCTTCCTTCCTTCCTTTCTTTCTTTTTTTTCCTTTAGAAAATGAACAGGTCAATTAAAAAACAAACCAAAATAAAGCAAACAGACATACAGAGAAAAGAAAACAAGCAAAAAAAATAGAGAAAAAGCACAAGAAATACATAAAAACACAAAATCAGAAACCATAAGAGATAAACAAAAGACAACTAAGAAAGGAAAAAAGTCTCCAGTAAAAAAAAAAAAAAAAACATTATGAGACAAAACATCTCCAGCAATACTTTGTTTGTAGTTTGTTATACCCAGTAAGATTCCATTGGATAAAACTTTGACTTTGCAAGTGGTTGACATTTAGAGATGTCTTCTGGGACAGGGATGAGGACTAGTGTCTACTTCCCTTGTCAGCACCGGGACCCCATCTGGCTTAGATCTGTGCAGGCTCTATGTGTACTCCCTCAGGCTCTGTGAGTTCATATGAGCATCTGTTCTTTTGTGTTTGGAAGGCATGCGTTCCTTCTTTGTTTCATCCCCACTGGCTTTTACAATCTTCCCACTCCTCTTCTGCAGAATTCTTGAGCCCAAAGGGGAGGGATTGGTGAAATCATTCAACTTAGGACTGAGTGTTCCAAGGTCTCTCACTCTCCGCATATAGGCCAGTTGTGGGTCTCTATACTTGTCTCCATCTCCTGCAGGAGGAAGCTTCTCTGATGCATAGACTGATCTATGGTATAGCAGAATGTTAAAAGTCATTTTATTTCTAGATTACTTTAGTAGAACAGTAGTATTTTGTTTCCCCCTGGGTCCATGGCTTATCTAGGCTCAAGTTCTTGGCCACCATGTATCGGTTCCATATCACAGAGTAAAGTCTTAATTCTAATCAGACAGTGGTCGGTTTCTTCCACACCTTTGTGCCACAGTTGGACCGGCATATTAAGCAGGCAGTTCAACACTGAAGGATTTTTAGTTGTGTAGGTGGTGACCTTTTTCCTCAGGTAGTGTGCAAGGTATCTTCCAGTACCATGGACATAAGTCATTAGTGGTGAAAGCTCAAGTTTTACACCAGCTCAACTTCTTCGTGTTTAGTGAGATACGCAGGTGCTGTCCTCAGCAGCAGGGCCTTACCATCCGTTTGCAGAGAGCAGGCAATAGCCTTGACAATAGCTGAATTGTCTGAGAGGTTTCCATGTGAACCCAGTAGCCAACAGCTCAACTAGAGGAAACCCATTTCTACCACTGAAGGTTTCAGTTGGTGGTGAGAGAGTCTAGTTGGGGCTTTGTTTCCCATGTAACTTGGTGATTCCATTTATGTTTCTTTCATGTGTGTATATATTTCAAGAAGCTTCTGATAAGTTCATTTCCATATGACCTTTCAAAAGACCCTTATTGTTAGGTGTCCCTCCCTGTGTTCTCTCCCTTGGCCCTCACTCCTTCCTACTCGTTTAAGCCTCCTATTCTAGCCTCTGGTCTCTTGCTATATCTGTACATTTTATTTCCTCTAAATCAGGAATTCCTCTTCCCCACCTCCATTTCTTTACTTTATACCTGATCTCAGTGATTATGTGGCTAGTGGAATGGTTATCAAAGGCTTAAAAGCTAACATCCTCGTATAAGAGAATACACACCACATTTGTCTTTAGGGTCTGCGTTACTTCATTCAGTATTTTTCTCTAGTTCCATACATTTACCAGTGAATTTCCCGATTTCACTTTTTTTTTAAATTTTTATTGGATGTTTTATTTACATTTCCTATGTTGTCCCCTTACCCCATCCCCCACCCACCCAGGAACCCCCAATCCCCTCACCCCTCCTCCTTCTTCTCTGTGGATGTAACCTCTATCTACCCCCCC
>NW_021604602.1:4819694-4868963 GCF_004785775.1 Grammomys surdaster | reverse complement strand
CCCTCTATCAGATGAAGGATTGGTAAAGATCTTTTCCTAATTTGGAAAGATGGCTCAGCAGTTAAGAGCACTAACTTCTCTTCCAGAGGCCATGAGTTCAAATCCTAGTAACCTGTTTCACTTTTTAAAAATTAATCATTCCATTCATTTACATCTCAAATGATATTCCACTTCCCAGTTACCCCTCCACAACCCCCCCTCCATTGCACATCCACCCTCTCCCCTCTCCCCTCTCCCCTTTGTTTCTATGAGGGTACTCCCTCATCCCTCTCCCACCCCACGACTCCAGAATTCCACTACGCTGGGACATCAAACCTCCACAGCACCAAGGGCCTCCCCTCCCATTGATGTCAGACAAGGCCATCCTCTGCTACATATGTGTCTGGAGCCATGGATCTCTCCCTGTACACTCTTTGGTTGGTGGTCTAGTAATGGGTAGTCCAGCCAGCTGACATTATTCTTCCTATGGGGTTGTAATCCCCTTCCACTTGTCCAGTCCTTCTACCAGCTCCCCCACTGGGGTCTCTGAGCTCAGTCTGATGATTGGCTCCAAGCATCCACATCCATATTGGTCAGTTGGAAGAGACTCACAAGGAACAGCCACACCAGATTCCTGTCAGCAAGCACCTCTTAACAACAGCAGCAGTGTCAGGATTTGGCGTCTGCAGACAGAATAGATTCCCAGATCGAGTGGTCCCGGATGGCCCTTCCTTCAGTCTCTGCTCCAATTTTTTTTTTTTGCCCCTGTCTTTCCTTTAGAAAGGAACATTTCTAGGTTAAAAACTTTTGAGATGTGTGGGTGGCTTCATCCCTGCACTGGGGCCATGCCTATCCACTGGAGGTAGTCGCTACAGGTTCTATCTCCCCTATGCTATGCACATTTTGGCTAAAGTCATCTCCCTTGGGTCCTGGGAACCTTTCACTTCTCTGACATCTGGGACCCTCCTGTGTCTATCCCCAGTTCCTCATTCCCCACTGCTACATATTTTTATTTAATTTCCTGACCCTCTGTACCCATCTCCAATTTACTCCAGTACATAATACTGCCCCCCTTACTTCCTCCACCTCCTTTCTTCCTCCCAGGTTCCCTTCCTTCCACCTCCAATGATCACCCTGTTCCCCCCTCAATGCAGGATTGAAGCATTCACACCCTGGTCTTCCCTCCTCCTAAGCTCCATATGGTCTGTGGGTTGTATAGTGGGCACTGTAAGCTTTTGGGCTAATAGTCACTTATCAGTGAGTACATACCATGTGTGTTCCTTTGTGTCTGGGTTGCCTCACTCAGGATGATATTTTCTAGTCCTATCCATTTGCCTGCAAATTTCATGAAGTCATTGTTTTTAATAGCTGAGTAGTACTCCATTGTGTAAATTTTCAGTAAACATTCTTCTGTTGAGGGACATCTGGTTTCTTTCCAGCTTCTGGCTATTATAAATAAGGCTCCTATAAGTATAGCTGAGCATGTGTCCTTCTTATAGGTTGGAGCATTTTTGAGTATATGCCTAGTAGTGATGTAGCTACATATTTAGGTAGAACTATTTCCAGTTTTCTGTGGAACTGCCATATTGATTTCCAAAGTGATTTAACCAGCTTGCAGTCTCACAAGCAATGAAGAAGTGTTCCTCTTTCTCCACATCCTTGCCAGCATCTACTGTCACCTGCACTTTTGATCTTCGCCACTGTGATTGGTGTGAGCTGGTATCTCAGGTTTGTTTTATTGCATTCCCTGATGACTAAGGATGTTGAACATTTCTTTAAGTGCTTCTCAGGCATTTGAGATTTCTCAGTTGAGAATTCTCTGATTAGCTCTGTACCCCATATTTTAATAGGGTTATTTGGTTCTCTGGAGTCAACCTTCTTGAGTTCTTTGTGTATTTTGGATATTATCCCTCTGTCAGATGTAGGATTGGTAAAGATCTTTTCCCAATCTGTGTGTGCCCTGTTTTCCTATTGAAAGTGTCCTTTGCCTTATAGAATCTTGGCAATTTAATGAAGTCCCATTTGTCAATTGTTGATCTTAAGAGCATGAGCCATTAGTGTTCTGTTTAGGAAATTTTCCCCTGTGCAGATGTGTTCAAGGCTCTTCTCCACTTTCTTTTCTATTAGATTCATGTATCTGATTTTAAGTGGAGAACCTTGATGCATTTAAGGTTGAGCTTTGAACAAGGATATAAGAATGAGTCAATTTTCATTCTTCTACATGTTGACCTGCAGTTGAACCAGCACCATTTGTTGAAAATGCTGTCTTTTTTCCACTGGATGGTTTTAACTTTTTTGTCAAAGATCAAGTGACCATAGGAGTGTGGGTTCACTTATGTATCTTCAATTCTATTCCATTGATCTACCTGTCTGTCTCTGTACCAATACTATGCTTTTTTTTTTTTTACCACTATTGCTCTGTAGTACAACTTGAGGTCAGGGATAGTGATTTTCCAGAAGTTTTTTTATTGTTGAGAATGGTTATCACTAAACTGGGTTTTTTGCTATTCCAAATGAATTTGAAAATTGCTCTTTCTACCTCTTTGAAGAATTGAGTTGGAAATTTTGATGGAGATTGCATTGAATCTGTGGCTTTCTTTTGGTAAGATGGCCATTTTTACTATATTAATCCTGTCAATACATGAGCATGGGAGATCTTTCCGTCTTCTGAGGTCTGCTTCAATTTTTTTCCTTCAGGAGTCTGAAGTTCTTGTCATACAGTTCTTTCACTTGCTTGGTTAGAATCACACCAAGATATTTTATATTATTGGAAACTACTGAGAAGAGTGTTGTTTCTCTAATATGTTTCTCAGCATGTTTATCCTTTGAGTAGAGGAAGGCTACTGATTTGTTTGATTTAGTTTTATATCCAGCCACTTTGCTGTAGTTGTTTATCAGCTGTCGCAGCTCTCTGGTAGAATTTTTCAGGTCACTTACAGTATACTATCATATCATCTGAAAATAGTGATATCTTGACTTCCTCCTTCCCAATTTGTATCCCTTTGACCTCCGTTTGTTGTCTAATTGCTCTGGTTAGAACTTCAAGTACTATACTGAATAGATAGGGAGAGTGGGCAGCCTGTCTTGTCCCAAATTTTAATGGGATTGGTTTGAGTGTCTCTCTATTTAATTTGATGTTGGGTTGGCTACTGGTTTGCTGTATATTACTTTTGTTATGTTAAGGTATGGATCTTGAATTCCTGATCTCTCCAATACTTTTAACATGAAGGGGTATTGCATTTTGTCAAAAGCTTTTTCTCCATCTAATGAGATGATCATGTGTTTTTTTTCCTTTGAGTTTGTTTATATAGTGGATTACATTGATGGATGTCTGTACATTGAACCATCCCTGCATTCCTCGGATAAAGTCTACTTGATCATGGTGAATGACCATTTTGATGTGTTCTTGGATTTGGTTGGAGAATTTTATTGAGTATTTTTGCATCGATATTCATAAGGGAAATTGGTCTGCAGTTGTCTTTCTTTGTTGGGTCTTTGTGTGGCTTAGCTATCAGTGTAACTGTAGCTTCATAGAAAGAATTGGCTTGTGTTCCTTCTGTTTCTAATTTGTGGAAATGTTTTGTGTTAGGTCTTCTCTGAATGCCTGATAGAATTCAGCACTAAACCCATCTGGCACTGGATTATTTTTGGTTGGGAGACTTTTAATGACTGCTTCTACTTCTTTAGGGGTTATGGGACTGTTTAGATGGTTTTCTGATCCTGATTTAATTTTATTATCTGGTATCTATCTAGAAAATCATCCATTTCATCTAGACTTTCCAGTTTTGTTGAATACATACTTTTGTAGTAGGATCTGATTATTTTTGAATGTTTTCAGTTTCTGTTGTTATGTCTCCCTTTTTCATTCCTGAATTTGTTAATTTGGATACTGTCTCTGTGACCTCTGGTTAGTCTGGCTAAGGGTTTATCTATCTTGTTGATTTTCTCAAAGTACCAGCTCCTGGTTTTATTGATTCTTTGTATAGTTCTCATTGTTTCTAATTCATTGATTTCAACCCTGAAATTATTTCCTGTTGTTACTCCTCTTGGGTGTATTTGCTTCTTTTTGTTCTAGAGCTTTCAGGTGTGTTGTTAAGCTGCTAGTGTATGCTTTCTCCAGTTTCTTTATGGAGGCACTCAGGGCTATGAGTTTTCCTCTTAGCACTGCTTTAATTGTGTTCCATATGTTTGGATATGTTGTGCATTCATTTTCAGAGAATATTAAGATGTCTTTCATTTCTCTATTTTGTCACTGAATAAGTTTTCATTGAGTAGAGAGTTATTCAGTTTCCATGTGTATATGTTATTCCTGTTGTTTTTGTTATTATTGAAGACCAGGCTTAGTGTGTGGTGATCTGACAGGATGCATGGGATTATTTCAATATTCTTGCATTCATTGAGCCTTCTTTTGTGTCTGATTATACAGTCAGTTTTGAAGAACATACAATGAGGTGGTGAGAAAAAGGTATATTCTTTTGTTTTAGGATGAAATGTTCTGTATATGTCTATTAAATCCATTTGATTCGTAACTTCTGTTAGTTTCACTTCTGTTAGCTTCACTTCTGTTAGTTTAACTAGTGTCTTTGTTCAGTTTCTGTTTCCATGATCTGTCCCTTGTTGAGAATGGGGTGCTGAAGTTTCCTACTATTATTTTCTGAGTGTGTGCTTTGAGCTTCAGTATTGTTTTGGTTTTTTTTTTTTGTAAACAAATGTGGGTGCCCTTGAATTTGGAGCATAGAAGTTCAGAATTGAGAGTTAATCTTGGTGAATTTTTCTTTTAATGAGTATGTAGTGTCCTTCCCTATCTTTTTTGATAACTTTTGGTTGAAAGTCTATTTTACTGGATTTTAGAATCGCTACTCCATATTGTTTCTTGGGACCATTTTCTTGGAAAATTTTTTCCTGTCTTTTTCTTTGAGGTAGTGTCTGTCTTTGTCACTGAGTTGTGTTTCCTGTATGCAGCAAATGCTGTGTCTTGTTTAAGTATCCAGTCTGTTAGACTATGTCTTTTTATTGGGGAATTGAGTCCACTGCTATTGAGAGATATTAGGGACCAATGATTGTTGCTTCCTACTATTTTTGTTGTTAGGGGTTGAATTATGTTTATGTTTTTCTCTTCTTTTGGGTTTGTTAAGATTAATTTTTTGCTTTTTATTGGGTATAGTTTCCCTTGTGTTAGAATTTTCCCTCTATTACCTTCTGTAGGCCTGGATTAGTGGAAAGATATTGTTTGAATTTGGTTTTGTCTTGGAATGCCTTGGTTTTTCTATCTATAATAACTGAGAGTTTTGGTGAATTTAGTACCCTGGGCTGGCATTTTTTCCTCTCATGTCGGTATGACACCTCCCCAAGACCTTCTGGCTTTTAGAGTCTCTGTTGAGCACTCTGGTATAATTCTGATAGGTCTGCCTTAGTATTTATTTGACCTTTTCCCCTTACAGATTTTAATACTTTTCCTTTGTTCTGAGCATTTGGTGTTTCGATTATTATGTGATGGGAGGAATTTCTTTTCTGGTCCCATCTACTTGGTGTTCTGTAGGCTTCTTGTATGTTTATGGACATCTCTTTCTTTAGGTTAGGAAAGTTTTCTTCAGTAATTTTGTTGAAGACACTTGCCGGTCCTTTGAGCTGGGAATCTTCACACTTTCCTATACCTACTATTCTTAGGTTTGGTCTTTTCATTGTGTCCTGGATTTCTTGAATGTTTTGAGTTAGGAGCTTTTTGCTTTTTGTATTTTCTTTGACTTTTGTGTCAATATCGTCCATGGTATTTTGTCCACCTGATATTCTTTCTTCTATCTCTTGTATTCTGTTGGTGATGCTGTATCTGTGACTCCTACTCTCTTTCCTAGGCTTTCCACCTCCAGTATTGTCTCCCTTTGTGATATCTTTAAAGTTTCTAGTCACATTTTTAGATCCTAGATGGTTTTATTCAATTACTTCACCTGTTTGATTGTGCTTTCTTGTATTTCTTTAAGGGATTCATGTGTTTCCTCTTTAAGGGATTCTACTTGTTTGCTTGTGTTCTCCTGTATTTCTTTAAGAGAGTGATTTATGTCCTTCTTAAAGTCCTCTATCATCTTCATGAGATCCAAATCCTGCTTTTCAAGTATGTTAGGCTTTACAGGGCTTGCTGTGGTGGGAGAACTGGGTTCTGATGTTGGCAAGTAGCATCAGTTTTTGTTGCCTATGTTATTGCACTTGCCTCTTGCCATCTAGTTATCTCTGTTGTTAACTAGCCTTGCTGTCTCTAACAGGAGCCTGTCTCTCCTGTCAGCCTGTGATCCTGTGATCCTGTGATCCTGTGATCCTGTAATACTGTGATCCTGGATGTTTCAGAACTCCTGGGGGTTCAAACTGTGACTGGGTTGTGGGATGATTGGATCAGGATACAGAGCAGAAGCTCTGTTTTGGGCACAGGATCAAACTAGAAAGGGAGCAGGTCTCTGGCTCGTGATTCTACTTTTTAATTTCTAACTAATATTTCATTGTTCTGTATTTCTATTATTCATTCATCTATTGATAGACATTGAGGTTATTTCTAATTTCTGGGTATCATGAGGAGAGCAGCAATGACCATGGATAAGCAAGAGTCTCTGAAGTAGGATGTGGCATTCTTTGGATATATTCCTAAGAGTGATACAGCTAGGTTTTGAGGTAGATCTACTCCCAGCTTCCTGAAGAACTATCCATAGTAGCTGGACAAGTTTGTGTGCCCATTAGCAATGGATGTGCATTTCTCTACTCCACTTCCTTGTCAGCATCAGCTGTCATTTGCTTCATTCATCTTGGCCATTTTTACTAGTATAAAAAGAAATCTCAAAGTACTATTTATTTACATTTCCCTGATTACTTAAGATGTGCAACATGTTTTTAAATTTTATTCCTAATCTGCTTTTATACCATTTTAATTACATGCAAGTATTAAGGTCAGTTCTAGGTTGAGAAACTAGTAATACAATAGATGCAAATAGTCAAAGAACAAGCAAGACAATAAACACAAATAGTCAAAGAACAAGCAAGGCAATAAACAAAGTCCCATTATCACTCCCATGATCACTGATTCTAAGGGCTTATCAGGATGACCAAATATCTGAGCCTACTTCTATGTCCTAACCCAAATCATTTTCATGCCTGAAGCTTACTTCTTTGTTCTAGCCTAAGATTTAGATTCCTGACTGAAATTACTTCTTTGTTCTAGCCTAATATCAGATTTCTGCCTGAAGCCCATTTCCTTCTCCATGGCCAATGTCATATTCCTGCCAAGCAGCCCCAAATTCTCTCCACATATCCCCCTTTTTTATTTCATAAACAAGACTGAGCCTGTCTTAAGTCATTCTGACAAGAAAGTCTTCCTTACCCATTGTAGAATATGCATTATCAAAAGCAATGCATTTCTGTCTTAGGTTGGTAAGGCTCTGTGAAGAATCTTATCCATCATTTGCTTGACAGACTGTTAAATTAACAACTCTGTCTGAGGGTCCATTTTCCATTTCAAGCCATGTGCTTTAGCTTCCAATTTGTTGATGTTGTTAAAGACAAGCTTTAACACAATGGGCAGGAACAAAAGTATTCCTTTTATTCTTAGGACAAAATGGTTAGCATGATCAAGCTATATATGCCATTCTTGAAGCTTGACCAAAATGGAAATACTGACCTCAGGCCATGGATAATTTTATTAGCAGTATCTGTAGCATCAAAGCTCAGAAGAACAGTATTCTTTAAATTTATAATCTCACTTTGCAAATTATAACCTCCAGAGAGGTATTAGAATTATGCCAAATACCCTGTATCTTTAAACATTTTCCTAATTATAATGACTATCATTGTAAATTTTAGAAGTAACAAAAATCTAATGGTATTTGCCATGACACTCAAGGAGGCTCCTTACTCCTTTTTTTTTTTTTTAAAGATATTCAAGCCTTCTACTAAAAGTGGGAATAAACAGTTCCCAACCCCACACCCAGCTTCCAACAAATCAATTTTTGACCTTCATACTGAGGAATGTAAACACAAGTTATAGCACATTACATTTGCATAATGAAGAAACACACCCAGCTAAAATGTTTAGTAGGCAAGCGATGTCTCTGACCTCATGAAGCAGAGACTAAACAACAGAGCTAGTAAGGAAAAGCTAATACTGGCACCTCATTTATAATCACTCGACAATGGGCAGTTCAGTATGAAAAATAAAGCAGCCCCACACAGTGCATACACTCTGGGCTAACCTCCTCCTCAAATCCCAACTCCTCTTTTGCCCCTGTAGTCTATCCTCAGGCAACTCACTTCTATAGCTCTATGCCTCATTTTTTTTCCTGCAAATAGGAACAACACTGATGTACTTCATAGGGTTGCTATGATGCTTAACTAAGAAAACAGATGTAAAATTCTTAGAAAACAGCTACAGTGAATAGTTCATTCACTACTAAGTAGCTTCAATCTGTCACTAAAATCTACTCTGAATAGTTAATATTTCTAACTTTCACATCAGCTTTAACTAAGTAGAAAACATTAAGGGGCTGAAGAGATGGCTCTGGTTAAGAGAACATGCTGCTTTTCCAGAGGACCCATGTTCAATCCCCTGCATCCATATGACAATTTACAATTGTCTGTAATTCCAGTTCAAGTGGCTCTGACACCCTCTTCTGACTTCCAGACACCAGATATGCATATGATGCATACACATACATGCAAGCAAAACACCCATATATGAAATAAAATAGAAAACCTTAAAGCTCTGTTTTCTATTAAACAGCCCAGACCTTGCTAAACATACTTGAAATGAAACAGACATTTGGATAGACTTCATAAATGTTCTTTAGGGTAGCTCAGTCAGTAAAGTGCTTGCCACACAACCACAAGGGCCTGAGTTCAACCACTGGCACACATGTAAAAAGCTGAGTGTGGTGCCACACAGTTGGAATCCCAGTTCTAGGAAGTTTCCCTGAGGCTTACTGGCCATCTAGCCCAAGCTAATCTGTGTGACTCCAGTCTAGTGAGAGACCCTGTTTCAAAAAACAAGATAGCTCCTGAGATGACACCCAAGATTCCCAGCTAGGAGAACACTCTAGATGTAATAAAGGATCTCTCTTTTAGACATCATAAATGAAGATGGCTCAGGGCAGGAGAAACCCCAGCCTACCTCCCTATATGATCTTAGCTCCTCAAACTCTCTGGTGGTCCAGTGCCTGTCCTTGAAAAAATTGGTACTGTTTCTTTTGTAAAAAAAAAAAGGTCCCAGTTTTTCTGAGCCTCTTTTTCCAGTTTTTGCTGTTTAAAAACAGACACCAAAGCTTGGTCTCTCTTCAGTTTCTCCTCTTCTTCAGTGTTAAGAATCCTTATTTGTAGTCCTTTCCTTTGCAAAGAAGCCATGGCAGTTGCTGGAAACACATTCAATGCTGCTAAAGGTCCTCTGGTCTTCAACCATCTGAACAATCGGTGCTGAGACAGCAGACTGCAGGGTTTCTCTGGTGTAGTTTCCCAAGGTGACTTTCCAGTTTTAACAGGATATGATGCTACCGTCAGTCAAGGTCAGGCGTCGGGGGTAGAATCTTCTAGCTGAGGTGTAAATTTCCTTGACTAGACCAGAAATAACCCAGAACTGTGAGTTCCAGCTGTTCTGGCGAATTCCCTCTCCATGGAACTGCCCCTGCTATATCCTTTGGGAAAAACCAAGGCTCCTTACTTTTAAACTCTGAACCTCCTTCCAGTAATTTGAATAGGAAAAAGAGCATCAATCCATTGTCCCTAATGCCTATCTAAATCCTCTTGTATACTCAACATATTAGTATATTAGTAATTTTTTTTTGCTAAATAATTAGCAAAAGAAACTGTCTTAACTTCTTGTGCCAAAGCAATTGCAGAAGCAGTAATGCTAGCAATTAATGTAATTAAAGTGATTATACCAGCGAAAATCAAGCCGACTACCCTCTTGCTTCTCCTTAAAGCCTGACTCACTTCTTCCACTACTCACAAGCTTTTCTCAGAATACCAAGGTCCTGTAATGCTCAGAACAATAAAACAAAAGCTGCTTGATAGATCCCCATAACAGACATGCCAGGTTTCAACACACTAACAGAATTAGAAAGTGTACAATAGTGATCACAGGAATGATCGTGGGACTGTGTTTATTGTTCTTTGTGTGTTCTTTGACTATCTGGATTTATTGTCTTGCTTGTTCCTTGACTATTTGCATCTATTGTATTGATAGTTCCTCAACTTTTAACTAATCTTAATACTTGCATTTAAATTATATAATTTAAATGATATAAAAACAAAAAAGGAGGAGGAGGGATGGGATAGAGGATTAATGGGGGATGGGTAATGGGGAAAGGGGATAATATATGAAATGGAAATAAAATATCAAATGCAAAAAGAGAAAGAAGAAAGTGTACAATCAATACAACTTACATTAAATGCTGTAGAAAAACAAAATTAATTTTAACTTGACAATTAAAAGAACATTAACACATGCACTAACACATGTTTGAAATCCAGATTCTGTCCCAACTTTATCTCTTGCTATCATAACATCATAGAGAACTGCAGCTAACTTCCAAATATGTCTCTGAAAATGTCAAGATCCCACCATCTAAATGAAGACTGTTATTTCTGATATTGAATTGATTTCTAGTACAGTTCAAATAACTGATCACATTTAAGAAAATTACAAGAGTCATTATAATTTCTCTTTTTGATTCACTGTCTCACAGTCTAAAATCTTTTGGCAAGGCAGCTTGTCCCATCTGGGATATAGGCAAGCAAAGATGGGTCAGGAACATATGTCCAATAAAGCTTCCCAGTCACCCTTGTCAGGGGACTCAGCAAGCTCACAGGTCAGTATCATTCTTTGTCCCAGCATAAGCATGTCTCAGCAATCACTCTGGCAGTCAACATGGTCCTCCAGCATTCTGCAGAAAAAACACAAACGTGCCCTCTTCCCCATATTAAATACCTGATCAGGATCATGGCATATGCCAGTAAGTGGATCCTTCCTTTTCACCTAGGTATAAGTATGTCTAGTTGTAAGGTGCCATAGACACTCAGCAGAAAGTTCCTTGGCATTCAAATTTTTTAAAAATTTAAAATAAACAGAACATGATTTAAATAAATTTGTGGTGTAAGGGGATATACCCCTGCTTTTTTTATTTTATAAAGATATTGTTTTAGAGTTCCATGGGCCCCTTCCACAGTCCCTTGTCCTTGAGAATTATAATCAGTTCGAGTAATATGGGTAATATTAAATTGTTGACAAAAAGTCTCAAATGCTCAACTGCAATAGCCAGTTCCATTATCTTGGGTTTTTTTTTATTGGATATTGTATTCTTTTATATTTCATATGTTATTCCCTTTCCCCATCTCCCTCCCCCCAAGAAACCCCTTATACCATCCCCCTCCTCCTGCTTCTTTGAGGGTGTGCCCCCTCCCAACAACCCACTCCCACCTACACGCCCTTGAATTTCCCCACACTGGGGCATCCAGCCTTCATGGGACCAAGGACCTCCTCTCCCACCTTTGCCTGACAAGGACATCCTCTACTACATATACAGCTGGAGCCATGGGTCCCTCCATGTGTGTTCCAGACTGGCAGTTTAGACCCTGAGGTCTGGTTGGTTGGTATTGTCACTCTTTCCATGGGACCACAAAACCCTTTAGCTCTTTCAGTCTTCTCCCCAACTCCTCTGTTGGGAACCCAGTGATCAGTTCAATGATTAGCTGTGAGTATCTGCCTCTGTATATGTCAGGCTCTGACACAGCCTCTCAGGAGACAGCCTTATCAGGCTCCCATCAGCATGCACTACCTAGCATCTACAACAGTGATGCTAGGAGTCCTTTAGTGACTGCACAAGGGATGGATCCTCAGGTAGGGAAGTCTCTGGACATCCCCTCCTCCAGTCTCTGCCCCATACTTTCTCTCCATACAAGCTCCCATGAGTATTTTCTTACTCCTACTAAAAAGAACCAAAGCACCGACACGTTGGCCTTTTTTCATCTTGAGATTCATATGGTCTATGAGTTGTATCTTGGGTATTGTGCTAATATCCACATATTGTTGAGTGAATACCATGTGTGGTTTTTTGTGATTCATTCACTCAGGATAATATTTTCCAGTTCCATCCATTTGCCTAGGAATTTAATGAACTCATTGTTTTTAAGAGCTGTGTAATACTTCATTGTGTAAATGTACCACAACTTCTGTATCCACTCCTCTGTTGAAGGGCATCTAAGTTGTTTCCACCTTTAGGCTACTATAAATATGCTATGAACATAGTGGAGCATGTGTCCTTGTTATATGTTGGAGCATCTTTTGGGTATATGCCCAGTGCTGGGTCCTCAGGTAATACTATGTTCAATTTTCTGAGAAACCACCAGCATGATTTCCAGAGTGGTTGTACCAGCTTGCAATCCCACCAACAATGGAGGAGTGTTCCTCTTTCTCTACATCCTCACCAGCAGCTGCTATCACCTGTGTTTTTTATCTATTCAGATTGGTGTGAGATAGAATCTCAGGTTGCTTGATTAGCATTTCCCTGATAACTAAGAATACTGAACATTTCCTTAGATAGTTCTTGGTTATTCAAGTTTCCTCAGTTGAGCATTCTTTGTTTAGTTCTGTACTCCATTTTTAATCAGTTTATTTGATTGACTGGAGTCTAATTTCTTGATTTCTTTGTATATATTGGATATTAGCCCTTTATCAGATGTAGGATTGGTAAAGATCTTTTTCCAAACTGTTGGTTACTGTTTTGTCCTATTGACAGTGTTCTTTGACTTACAGAAGCTTTGCAATTTTATGAGGTCATCTTTGTTAATTCTTGATCTTAGAGCATAAGCCAATGGGGTTCTGTTCAGGAAATTTTTCTCTGTGCCCATGATTTGGAGACTCTTCTCCACTTTCTCTTCTATTAGTTTCAGTATATCTTGTTTTATGTGGAGATCCCATTTTTTGGGATATTTTATTTACATTGCAGATGTTATCCCCTTACCCCATCTCCCCCACCCTGGGCGCAGGAAACTCCTACCCCATGCCCTCTCCTCCTACTTCTATGAGGATGTACCCCCACCTACAACCCACCTACAACCTCCCCACCCTCAAATTCCCCCATACTCTGCGCCCAGCCTTCATGGGACCAAGGGTCTCCTCTCCCACCGATGGACTACAGGGCCATCCTCCCCTACATATACAGCTGGAGCCATGGGTTCCTCCCTATGTGCTCTCAGGCTGGTGGTTTAGACCCTGGGAGCTCTGGTTGGTTGGTATTGTTGCTCTCCTCATGGAAACCCTTTCAGCTCCTTCAATCTTCACACTAATTCTCTATTGGAAACCCCTTGATCAGTTCAATGGTTAGCTCTGAGCATCCACCTCTGAATATGTCAGACTCTTGCAGACCTCTAAGGACACAGCTATATCAAACACCTGTCAGCATGCACTTTCTGGCATCCACATCAGCATCTACCTTTGATGACTGCACATGGGATGGATACCCAGGTGGGATGGTCTCAAAATGACCCCTCCTTCATGTTTGGTCCCACACTTTGTCTCCATAGTTGCTCCCATGAGTATTTTGTTACTCCTTCAAAGAAGGACCAAAGCAACTACACTTGGTCTACCTTCTTCAAGAGCTCCATGTAGTCTGTGAGTTGAATCTTGGGTATTTCAAGGTTCTGGGCTAATATCCACTTATCAGTGAGTAAATACCTTGTGTGTTCTTTTGTGATTGGCTTACCTCACTCAGGATGATATTTTCTAGTTCCATCCATTTACCTAGGAAACTCTCGAATTCATTGTTTTTAATAGCTGAGTAATACTCCATTGTGTAAATATACCACATTTTTTGAATCTGTTTCTCAGTTGAAGGACATCTGGGTTCTTTCCAGCTTCTGGCTATTATAAATAAGGCTGTTATGAACATAGCTGAGCATATGTCCTTGTTATATGTTGGAGCATCTTCTGGGTATATGCCCAGGAGTGGTATAGCTGGGTCCTCAGGTAATGCTATGTCCAATTTTCTGAGGAACCGCCAGACTGATTTCCAGAGTGGTTGTATCAGCTTGCAATCCCAACAACAATGGAGGAGTGTTCCTCTTTCTCCACATCTTCTCGATATCTACTATCACCTGAGTTTTTGATCTTAGCCATTCTGACTGGTGTGAGGTGAAATCTCAGAGTTCGTTTGATTTGCATTTCCCTGATGAAAACATTTCTTTAGGTGCTTCTCGGCCACTTGAGATTCTTCAGTTGATAATTCTTTCTTTAGCTCTATAACCCATTTTTTAATAGGGTTATTTGGTTGTCTGGAGTCTAATTTCTTGAGTTCTTTGCATATATTGGATATTAGCCCTCTATCAGATGTAGGATTGGTAAAGATCTTTTCCCAATCTGTTGTTTGCCATTTTGTCCTATTGACAGTGTCCTTTGCCTTACAGAAACTTTGCAATTTTATGAAGTCTCATTTGTCAATTCTTTATTTTAGAGCATACACCATTAGTGTTCTGTTCAGGAACTTTTCCCCTGTGCCCATGTTTTCGAGGTTCTTCCCCACATTCTCTTCTACTAGTTTCAGTGTATCTGGTTTTATGTGGAGGTTCTGTATCCACTTGGACTTGAGGTTTGTACAGAAAGATAAGAATGGGTTGATTTGCATTCTTCTAAATGTTGTCCTCCAGTTGAACTATTACCATTTGTTGAAAATGCTGTCTTTTTCCCACTGGACAGTTTTAGCTCCTTTTTCAAAGCTCAAGTGACTGTAGGTGTGTGGGTTAATTTCTGGGTCTTCAATTCTATTCCATTGATCTTCTTGCCTGTCTCTGTACCAATACCATGCAGTTTTTATCACTATTACTCTATAGTACAGTTTGAGGTCAGGGATGGTGATTCCTCCAGAAGTTCTTTTATGGTTGAGAAGAGTTTTCACTATCCTGGATTTTTTGTTATTACAAATGAATTTGAGAATTTCTCTTTCTAACTCTGTGAAGAATTAAGTTGGGATTTTAATGGGGATTGAATTGAATCTGTAGATTGCTTTTGGCAAGATGGCCATTTTTACTATATTAATCTGGCCAATCCATGAGCATGGGAGATCTTTCCATCTTCTGAGATCGTCTTCAATTTCTTTCTTCAGAGACTTGAAGTTCTTGTCATACAGATGTTTCACTTGCTTGGTTAGATTCACACCAAGGTATTTTTATATTATTTGTGACTATAGTCAAGGGTGTCATTCCCATAATTTCTTTTTGAGCCTGTTTATCTTTTGAGTGAGGAAGACTACTGATTTATTTGAGTTGATTTTATAACCAGCCACTTTACTGAAGTTGTTTATCAGGTTTAGGAGTTCTCTGGTGGAAGATGTGGGGTCACTTAAGTATACTATCATATCATCTGCAAGCAGTGATATTTTGACTTCTTCCTTTCCTATTTGTATCCCTTCGACTTCCTTTTGTTGTCTAACTGCTCTATCCAGGACATCCAGGACTATATTGAATAGGTAGGGAGAGAATGGGCAGCCTTGTCTAGTCCTTGATCTTAGTGGGATTGCTTCAAGTTTCTCTCCATTTAGTTTGATGTTGGCTACTGGTTTGCTGTATACTGTTTTTACTATGTTTAGGTACCGGCCTTGAAATCCTGATCTTTCCAATACTTTTACCACGAAGGGATGTTGAATTTTGTCAAATGCTTTCTCAGCATCTAGTGAGATGATCATGTTTTTTTTCCCTTTGAATCTGTTTATATAGTGGATTACATTGATGAATTTCTGAATATGGAACCATCCCTGCATTCCTGAGATAAAACCTACTTGATCATGATGGATGATTGTTTTGATGTGTTCTTGGATTCAGTTTATGAGAATTTTATTGAATATTTTTGCATCGAAATTCATAAGGGAGATTGGTCTGAAGTTCTGTTTCTTTCTTGGGTCTTTGTGAGGTTTAGGTATGAGCATGATTGTAGGTGCATAGAACGAATTGGAAAGTGTTCCTTCTGTTTCTATTTTGTGGAATAGTTTGAAAAGAATTGGTATTAGATCTTCCTTGAAAGTCTGATTTATTTCTGCTCTAAAACCATCTGGTCCTGGGCTTTTAATGACTTCAGCTATTTCCTTAGGGGTTATCGGACTGTTTAGATGGTTTATCTGCTCCTGATTTAACTCTGGTAACTGGTATCTGTCTAGAAAATTGTCCATTTCATCCAGATTTTCCAGTTTTATTGAGTATAGGCTTTTGTAGTAGGGTCTGATGATTTTTTTGAATTTCTTAATTTTCTGTTGTTATGTCTCCCTTTTCAGTTCTGATTTTATTAATTTGGATACTGTCTCTGTGCCCTCTAGTTAGTCTGGCTAAGGGTTTATCTATCTTGTTGATTTTCTCAAAGAAGAAGCTCCTTGTTTTGTTGATAATTTGTATAGGTCTTTCTGTTTCTACGTGGTTGATTTTAGCCCTGAGTTTGATTATTTCCTGT
The DNA here is from genome assembly GCF_004785775.1 of Grammomys surdaster. Taxonomy (NCBI): domain Eukaryota; kingdom Metazoa; phylum Chordata; class Mammalia; order Rodentia; family Muridae; genus Grammomys; species Grammomys surdaster. The sequence continues at coordinate 4,852,528 of NW_021604602.1, read as the reverse complement.
TGTCTACTCCTCTTGGGTGTATTTGCTTCTTTTTGTTCTAGAGCTTTCAGGTGTGCTGTCAAGTTGTTAATGTATGCTCTCTCCAGTTTCTTTTTGTAGGCACTCAGAGCTATGAGATTTCTTCTTAACACTGCTTTCATGGAGTCTCAAGTTTTGGTATGATGTGTCCTCATTTTCATAAAATTCTAAAAGTTCTTTAATTTCTTTCTTTATTTCTTCCTTGACCAAGTCATCATTGAGTAGAGTGTTGTTCAGTTTCCATGTGTATGTGGGCTTTCCATTGTTTTTGTCATTATTAAGGCCAACCTTAGTCCATGGTTATCTGATAGGATGCAAAGGATTATTTCAATCTTTTTGTATCTGTTGAGGACTGTTCTGTGACCAATTATATGGTAAGTTTTTAGAAGATACCATGAGGTGCTGAGAAAAAGGTATATTCTTTTGTTTTAGGATGAAATGTTCTATAGATATCGGTTAAGTCCATTTGGTTCATAACTTCTGTTAATTTCATTGTATCTCTGTTTAGTTTCTGTTTCTATGATCTGTCCATTGCTGAGAGTGGGGTGTTGAAATACCCCACTATTATTGGGTTAGGTGCAATGTGTGATTTGAGCTTTATTAAAGTTTCTTTTATGTATGTAGATGCCCTTGCATTTGGAGCAAAGATGTTCAGAATTGAGAGTTCATCGTGATAGGTTTTTCCTTTGATGAGTATGAAGTGTCCTTCCTTATCATTTTTGATTAATTTGGTTGAAAGTTGATTTTATTTGATATTAGAATGGCTACTCCAGCTTGTTTCTTGGGACCATTTGCTTGGAAAATAGTTTTCCATTCTTTTCCTCTAAGTGGTGTCTGTCTTTGTCACTAAGGTGCATTTCCTGTATGCAGCCAAATTCTGGGTCCTGTTTATTTATCCAGTCTGATAGTCTGTGTCTTTTAATTGGAGAGCTGAGTCCATTGATGTTAAGAGATATTGAGGAAAAATGATTGTTGCTTCCTGGTATTTTTGTTATTAGAGGTAGTATTATGTTTGTGTAGCTATTTTCTTTTGGGGTTGTTGGAAGATTACTTTCTTGCTTTTTCTAGGTTGTAGATTCCCTCTTTGTGTTGGAGTTTTCTGTTAATTATCCTTTGAAGTGCTGGATTTGTGGGAAGATATTGTGTAAATTTGGTTTTATCATGGAATATTTTGGTTTCTCCATCTGTAGTGATTGAGAGTTTTGCTGGGTATAGTAGTGTGGGCTGGCATCTGTATTGTCTTAGGATCTGTATGATATCAGTCCAGGATCTTCTGGCTTTTATAGTGTCTGGTGAGAAGTTTGGCATAATTCTTATAGATCTGCCTTTATATGTAACTTGACCTTTTTCCCTTACTGCTTTTAGTATTTTTTCTTTGTTTTGTGCATTTGATGTTTTGATTATTATGTGACAGGAGGTATTTCTTTTCTGGTCTAGTCTATTTGGTGTTCTGTAGGCTTCTTGTATGTTTATGGCCATCTCTTTCTTTAGGTTAGGGAAGTTTTCCTCTATTATTTTGTTGAAGATATTTACTGGCCCTTTAAGTTGGTAATCTTCATTCTCATCTATACCTATTATCCTTAGGTTTGGTCTTCTCACTGTGTCCTGGATTTTCTGGATTTCTTGGGTTAGGAGCTTTTTGCATTTTCTTTGACAGTTGTGTTAATTTCTTCTATGGCATCTTCTGCATCTGAGATTCTCTTTTCTATTTCTTGTATTCTCTTGGTGATGCTTGTGTCTATGACTCCTGATCTCTTTCCTAGGTTTTCTATCTCTGGGGTAGTCTCCCTTTGAGATTTCTTTGTTTCTGCTTCCATTTTTGTGTTGTGTATGGTTTTGTTTAATTCCTTCATCTGTTTGGTTGTGTTTTCCTGAAATTCTTTAAGGGATTTTTGTGGTTCCTCTTTAAGGGCTTCTACCTCTTTACCTGTCTTCTTCTGTACTTCTTTAAGGGAGTTACTTATGTTCTTCTTAAAGTCCTCTATCATTATCATGAGAAGTGATTTTAATTCCTAATCCTGCTTTTCTGGTGTAATGGGTTTTCCAGGGCTTGCAATGGTGGGAGAACTGGGTTCTGATGATATCAAGTAACTTTGGTTTCTGTTGCCTATGTTCTTGTGCTTGCCTTTTGCCATCTGGTTATCTCTAGTGCTACCTGCACTCACTGTCCCTGACCGGAGCCTGTCTTTCCAGTTATATTGCTTGTGTCAGAACTCCTCAGAGTCCAGATGTCTCTGTGATCCTGTGATCCTGAGCTCCTGGGTGAAAAAACTCTTGGGACTCAAGCTGCCTCTGGGATCCTGAAATTCTGCTGCTCTGAGTGCAGTGGTTCCTCTAGCATGGTTCAGGATATGGATTCTTTACAGAAATAGACCAGCTAGGTGTTCACTGCTCTGATTTGAGTGACTCCTGTAGAATGGTTCAGGATTCAGTGTCCACTGCTCTGAGTGCAGTGGCTCCTCTAGGATGACTCAGGATATGGAATCTTCACAGGAGCAGACCAGCTAGGTGTCTCTTATGTGTAGATCTTTGATCCACTTGAATGTGAGATTTCTACAGGGAGATAAGAATGGATCAATTTGCATTTTTCTACATCCTGACTTCCGGTTGTACCAGCATGTTGAAAATGCTGTCTTTTTCCCACTGGATGGTTTTAGCTCCTTTGTCAAAGATTAAGTGACCATACATATGTGGGCTCATTTCTGGGTCTTTAATTCTATTCCATTGATCTTATTGCCTATCTCTGTACCAATACCATACAGTTGTGTTTTTTTTTTATCACTATTGCTCTGTAGTACAGCTTGAGGTCAGGGATGGTGATTCCTCCAGACATTCTTTTATTGTTAAAGATAGTTTTCACTACCCTGGGTTATTCATTATTACAAATAAATTTGAGAATCTCTCTTTCTATCTCTGTGAAGAATTGAGTTGGTTTTTTGATGGGGATTGCAATAAATCTGTAGATTACTCTCAGCAAGGTTACTATATTTACTATATTAATCCTGCCAATCCATGAGCATGGGAGATCTTTCCATCTTCTGAAATCTTCTTCGATTTCTTTCTTCAGGGACTTGAAGTTCTTGTCATACAGGTCTTTCACTTTCTTGGTTAGATTCACACCAAGGTATTTTATATTATTTGTGACTATTGTGAAGGGTGTCATTTCCCTAATTTCTTTCTCAGCCTGTTTATCCTTTGAGTAAGGAAAGCTACTGATTTGTTTGATTTAATTTTATATCCAGCCACTTTACTGAAGTTGTTTATCAGGTTTAGGCATTCTCTGGTGGAAGTTTTTGGATTACTTAAATATACTATTATATAATCTGCAAATAGTGAAATGTTGACTTCTTCCTATCCTATTTGTATCCCTTTGACTTCCTTTTGTTGTATAATTGCTCTGGCTAGGACTTCCAGTACTATATTGAACATGGTTGGAGAGAGTGGGCAGCCTTGTCTAGTCCTTGATTTTAGTGGGGGTGTCTCAAGTTTCTCTCCATTTAGTTTAATGTTGGCTCCTGGTTTACTGTATATTGCTTTTACTATGTTAAGGAACGGGTCTTGAATTTTTTTTTATGAGGTCAAAATTTTACTGGACCTGGCTTATAGCTTCAGAAGTTCAGTCCATTATAATCAAGGTAGGAACATGGAAGTATTCAGCCAGATATGGTGCAGGAGGATCTAAGAGTGCTCTACACCTTCATCTGAAGTCTGCTAGCAGAATACTGACTTCTAGCTGGGAAGGATGAGGGTCTTGAAGCCCACTCCTACAGTGACACACCTACTCCAACTAGATCACACCTATTACACCACTCCCTGGGCCAAACATATAAAACCCATCACAAACAGTGGCCCAAGGATTCCGTCTTCAAAATCCTTACTAGGATATTATTGTATTTCAGTTTCCTCCTCTATTCAAGTTGATGTCATCTGCTTTGATTTCAAAAGCTACCTTTAGATTACTCTTCCACAGAAATCACTGTTTTTGAGGCAGATACCTAGAAACTCAACTTGTGGCATAGACCTGGAAGATCAGCATTCTGCTTAAGGTTCACTCCATGGCTTCTGATAAGGCATATTGTAGACATTAATGCACCAGACAGGCAAATCCAATTTTTTATGATCCTACATTTGTCTCATGATTCTTTTTTTATTAGATGTTTTATTTATATTTCATATGTTGTCCCCTTACCCCATCCCCACCCACCCAGGAACCCCCTTTCCCCTCACCCCTCCTCCTTCTTCTCTGAGGATGTAACCCCTACCTACACCCCAACTCCCACCTCTTCAAATTTGCACCCTCAAATTTCTACTCCCTGGGGCGTCCAGCCTTCATGATGTCAAGGATCTCTTCTTCTACCAATGCCCAGCAGGGCCCTCCACTCTTATATACAGCTGAAGATGTGGATCCCTCCCTAAGTGCTCTCAGGCTGGTGGTTTAGATCTTGGGAACTCTGATTGGTTGGTATTGTTGCTCTCTTCATGGGGCCACAAACGCTTTCAGCTCCAATGGTCTTCACTCTATCTACTCCATTGGGAAACCCATGATCAGTTCAATGGCTAGTTGTGAGCATCTGCCTCTGAATATGTCAGACTCTTGCAGACCTCAGAGGAGACATCTATATCAGGCTCTTATCAGCATGCACTTCCTGACTTCCACATCAGCGTCTACCAGTATTATATTGAATGGGTAGGGGGAGAATGGGCAGCCTTGTCTAGTCCTTGATCTTAGTGGGATTGCTTCAAGTTTCTCTCCATTTAGTTTGATGTTGGCTACTGGTTTGCTGTAAATTGCTATTACTATGTTTAGGTAGGGGCCTTGAATTCCTGATCTTTCCAAGACTTTTATCATGAAGTGATGTTGAATTTTGTCAAATGCCTTCTCAGCATCTAGTGAGATGATCATGTGGTTTTTTTCTTTGAGTTTGTTTATATAGTGGATTACATTGATGGATTTCCGAATATTGAACCATCCCTACATTCCTGGGAAAATAACCTACTTGATCATGATGGATGATTGTTTTGATGTGTTCTTGGATTCGGTTTGCTAGAATTTTATTGAGTATTTTTGCATCGATGTTCATAAGGGAGATTGGTCTGAAGTTCTCTTTCTTTGTTGGGTCTTTGTGGGGTTTGGGTATGAGTGTGATTGTAGGTGCATAGAACAAATTGGAAAGTGTTCCTTCTGTTTCTATTTTGTGGAATAGTTTGAAGAGAATTGGTATTAGGTCTTCCTTGAAAGTCTGATAGAATTCAGCACTAAAACCATCTGGTCCTGGGCTTTTTTTGGTGGGGAGACTTTTAATGACTGCTGCTATTTCCTTAGGGGTTATGAGACTGTTTAGATGGTTTATTTGCTCCTGATTTAACTTTGGTACCTGGTATCTGTCTAGGAAATTGTCCATTTCATCCAGGTTTTCCAGTATTGTTGAGTATAGGCTTTTGTAGTAGGATCTGATGATTTTTTGAATTTCTTCAGTTTCTGTTGTTATGTCTCCCTTTTCAGTTCTGATTTTATTAGTTTGGATACTGTCTCTGTTCCTTCTGGTTAATCTGGCTAAGGGTTTATCTATCTTGTTGATTTTCTCAAAGGACCAGCTCCTGGTTTTGTTGATATTTTGTATAGTTCTTTCTGTTTCTATTTGGTTGATTTCAGCCCTGAGTTTGATTATTTCCTGCTGTCTACTCCTCCTGGGTGTATTTGCTTCTTTTTGTTCTAGAGCTTTTAGTTGTGCAGTCAAGTTGATAGTGTGTGCTCTTTCCAGTTTCTTTTTGTAGGCACTTAGAGCTATGGGTTTTCCTCTTAGCACTGCCTTCATGGAGTCCCACAAGTTTTGGTATGATGTGTCCTCATTTTCATTGAATTCTAAAAAGTCTTTAATTTCTTTCTTTATTTCTTCCTTGACCAAGTCATCAGTGAGTAGCGAGTTGTTCAGTTTCCATGTGCACGTGGGTTTTCCATTGATTTTGTCATTATTAAAGGCCAGTCTTAGTCTGTAGTGATCTGATAAGATGCAAGGGATTATTTCAATCTTTTTGTGTCTGTAGAGGCCTGTTTTGTGACCAATTATATGGTCTACTTTGGAGAAGGTACCATGAGGTGCTGAGAAAAAGGTATATTCTTTTGTTTTAGGATGAAATGTTCTATAGATGTCTGTTAAGTCCATTTGGTTCATAACTTCTGTTAATGTCAAAGTGTCTCGGTTTAGTTTCTGTTTCCATGATCTGTCCATTGCTGAGAGTGGGGTGTTGAAATCCCCCACTATTATTGTGTGAGGTGTAATGTGTGTTTTAAGCTTTAGTAAAGTTTCATTTATGTATGTAGGTGCCCTTGCATTTGGAGCATAGATGTTCAGAATTGAGAGTTCACCTTGGTAGATTTTTCCTTTGATGAGTATGAAGTGTCCTTCCTTATCTTTTTTGATTACTTTTGGATGAAAGTTGATTTTATTTGATATTAGAATGGTTACTCCAGCTTGTTTCTTGGGACCATTGGCTTGGAAAATTGATTTCCATCCATTTATTCTGAGGTAGGTCTGTCTTTGTCACTGAGATGCGTTTCTTGTATGCAGCAAAATTCTGGGTCCTATTTATGTATCCAGTCTGATAGTCTGTGTCTTTTTATTGGGGAATTGAGTCCATTGATGTTAAGAGATACTGAGGAAAAATGATTGTGGCTTCCTGTTATTTTTGTTATTGCAGGTAGAATTATGTTTGTATAGTTATCTTCTTTTGGGGTTGTTGGAAGATTACTTCCTTGCTTTTTCTAGGTTGTAGTTTTCCTCCTTTTGTTGGAGTTTTCCATCAATTATCCTTTGAAGTGCTGGGTTTGTGGGAAGATATTGTGTACATTTGGTTTTGTCATGGAATATCTTGGTTTCTCCATCTATAGAGATTGAGAGTTTTGCTGGGTATAGTAGTCTGGGCTGGCATTTGTGTTCTCTTAGGGTCTGTATGATGTCAGTCCAGGCTCTTCTGGCTTTTATAGTCTCTGGTGAGAAGTCTGGTGTAATTCTTATAGGTCTGCCTTTATATGTTACTTGACCTTTTTCCCTTACTGCTTTTAGTATTTTTTCTTTGTTTTGTGCATTTGATGTTTTGATTATTATGTGACGGGAGGTATTTCTTTTCTGGTCTAGTCTATTTGGTGTTCTGTAGGCTTCTTGTATGTTTATGAGCATCTTGTCTTTAGGTTAGGAAGTTTCCCTCATTAATTTTGTTGAAGATATTCACTGGGCCTTTAAGTTGGGAATCTTCATTCTCATCTATACCTATTATCCTTAGGTTTGGTCTTCTCATTGTGTCCTGGATTTCCTGGATGGTTTGAGTTAGGAGTTTTTTGCATGTTGCATTTTCTTTTACAACTGTGTCAATATTTTCCATGGTATCTTCTGCATTTGAGATTCTCTCTTCTATCTCTTGTATTCGGTTGGTGATGCTTGCGTCTATGACTCCTGATCTCTTTCTTAGGTTTTCTGTCTCCGGAGTTGTCTCCCTTTGAGCTTTCTTTATTGTTTCTATTTCCATTTTCAGATCCTGAATATTTTTGTTTAATTCCTTCTTTGTGTTTTCTTGCACTTCATTAAGGGATTTCTGTGATTCCTCTTTAAGGGCTTCTACCTGTTTACTTGTACTCTCCTGTATTTCTTTAAGGGAATTACTTATGTCCTTCTTATAATCCTCTATCATCATCATGAGAAGTGATTTTACTTCTGAATCCTGCTTTTCTGGTGTGATGGTGTGTCCAGGGCTTGCTATATTGGGAGAACTGGGTACTGATGATGCCTAGAAACTTTGGTTTCCGTTGCTTATGTTCTTGCACTTGCCTTTCACCATCTGGTTAACTCTAGTGGTACCTGCCCTCACTGTGTAAGACTGGAGTCTGTATTTCCAGTTATCTTGCTTGTTGCAGGGCTCCTCAGAGTCCAGATGTCTCTGTGGTCTTATGATCCTAATCTCCTGGGTGGAAGAACTCCTGGGACTCAGGCCACCTCTTGGATCTGGAAATCCTTCTGCTCTGGGTGCAGTGATTCCTCTAGGATGGCTCAGGATACGATGTCTCCCAAGTGCAAACCAGCTCGGTGTCTGCTGCTCTGAGTGCAGTGGCTCCTCTAAGATGGCTCAGGATTCAGTTTCTCCACAGGAACAGACCTACTCTGTGTCTTCCCCAGCCCAAAGGACCAGGCAGGGGTGGAAGGGAAGTAGAATTCTGGAGGGGTGGGGATTGGGTAGCTGGTGGTTCCTGAATGTCCCTGGCTCCCAGATGTATCTCTGGGGCTTAGGGAGTGAGATGGAGTTCTTACAGGCTGCTCCGAGTGCAGTGGCTCCTCTAGGATTGCTCAGGATTCAATATCTCCACAGGAGCAGACCAACTCTGTCTCTTCCCCAGCCCAAAGGACCAGGCTGAGTCTTGAATTTTTTTATCTTTCCAAGACTTTTACCATAAAGTGGTGTTGAATTATATAGAATGTTTCTCAGCATCTAGTGAGTTGATCATGTTGTTTTTTTCCCTTTGAGTTTATTTATAAAGTTTATTTATATTTATTCATTTCCATATATTGAACTATCCCTGCATTCCTGGGGTAAAGTCTACTTGATCATGATGGACAATTATTTTGATGTGTTAGTGGATTCAGTTTGCAAAAAAATATTATTTTTGCATCGATATTCATAAGGGAGGTTGGTCTGAAGTTCTCTTTCTTTGTTGGGTGCTTGTGTGGTTTAGGTATGAGCATAATCGTGGCTTCATAAATCGAATTAGGTAGTGTTCCTTCTGTTTCTATTTTGTAGAATAGTTTGAAAAGATTGGTATTAGTGCTTCTTTGAAAGTCTGACAGAATTCTGCACTAAAACCACCTGGCCCTGAACTTTTTTTGGTGGGGAGCCTTATGGTTACTGCTTTTTCTTTAGAAGTTACGGGACTGTATAGATGGTTTTTCTGATCCTGACTTAACTTTGGTACCTGATATCTGTCTAGAAAATTGTCCATTTTATCCAGGTTTTCCAGTTTTGTTGAGTATAGGCATTTGTAATAGGATCTGATGATTTTTTAAAATTTTCTCATTTTCTGTCATTATGTCTCAATTTTCAGTTATAATTTTATTAATTTCAATACTGTCTCTGTACCATCTCATTAGTCTGGCTAAGGGTTTATCTATCCTGTTGATTTTCTCAAAGAACCAGCTCCTGGTCTTGTTGATTCTTTGCTCAGTTCTTTTTGTTTCTACTTGGTAGATTTCAGCCCTGAGTGATTATTTCCTGCTGTCTACTTCTCTTGGGTCTATTTGCTTCTTTTTGTTCTAGAGTGTTCAAGTGTGGTAGTTTATACTGCTAGTGTATGCTCTCTCAAGTGTCTTTATGGAGGCCCTAAGAGCTGAGTTTTCTTCTTAGCATTGCTTTCATTGTATCCTATAAGTTTATGTATGTTGTGCCTTCATTTTCATTGAATTCTAAAAAGTCTTTTATTTCTTCATTGACCAAGTTATCATTGAGTAGAGCATTGTTCAGCATCCATGTGTATGTGGGCTTTCTGTTGTTTTTGTTGTTACTGAAGATCAGCCTAAGTCCATGGTGATATGATAGAATGCATGGGATTATTTCAATCTTCTTTTATCCATTGAGGCCTGTTTTGTGACAAATTGTATGGTCAATTTTGGAGAAGGTACCTTGAGATGTTGAAAAGAAGGTATATTCTTTTGTTTTAGAATGAAATGTTCTATGAATACCTGTTAAACTCATTTGGTTCATAACATCTCTTAGTTTCACCGTGTCTCTGTTTAGTTTCTGTTTCCATGATCTGTCCATTGCTCAGAGTGTGGTGTTGACGTCTCCCACTATTATTGTGCAAGGTTCAATGTGTGCTCTGAGGTTTAGTAAAGTTTGTTTTATGAATGTGGGTCCCCTTGCATTTGGAGCATAGATATTCAGAATTGAGAGTTCATATCTTGGTAGATTTTTCCTTTGATGAGTATGAAGTGTCCTTCCTTATCTTTTTGATAACTTTTGGTTAAAAGTCTATTTAACTCAATATTAGAATAGCTACTCCAGCTTGTTTCTTAAGACCATTTGTTTGGAAAATCGTTTTCCAGCCTTTTACTCTGAGGTAGAATCTATCTTTGTCACTGAGGTGCATTTCCCATATGCAGCAAAATGCTGAATCCTGCTTATGTATCCAGTCCATTAGTTTATGCCTTTGTATTGGTTAATTGAGTCCCCTGATGCTAAGAGATATTAAGGAAAAGTGATTGTTGCTTCCTATTTTTTTTATTAGACTTGGAATTATATCTGTTTCTTCTTTTGGGTTTTTTGAAAGAAGATTACTTTCTTGATTTTTCTAGGGTGTAGTTTCCCTCCTTATGTTGGAATTTTCCTTCTATTTTCCTTTGGATAGATTTGTGGGAAGATATTGTGTAAATTTGGTTTTGTCATGGAATATCTTGGTTTCTCCATCTATGGTAATTGAGAATTTGCTGGGTATAGTAGTCTTGGCTGGCATTTGTGTTCTCTTAGGGTCTGTCTGACATCTGTCTTGGATCTTCTGACTTTTAGAGTCTCTGGTGAGAAGTCTGGTATAATTCTGATAAGTCTGCCTTCATATGTTACTTGACCTTTTTCCCTTACTGCTTTTAGTATTCTTTCTTTGTTTTGTGTATTTGATGTTTGATTATAGTGTGCTGAAAGGAATTTCTTTTCTATTTGGAGTTCTATAGGCTTCTTGTATGTTCATGGGCATCTCTTTCTTTAGGTTAGGGAAGTTTTCTTCCATAATCATTTGAAGATATTTACTGGCCCTTTAAGTTGAGAATTGTCCCTCTCTTCTATACTTATTATTCTTAAGTTTGGTCTTCTCACTGGGTCCTGGATTTCCAGGGTGTTTTGAGTTAGGAGCTTTTTGCATTTTGCATTTTCTTTCACAGTTGTGTCAATGTTTTCTATGTTGTCTTCTGCACATGAGATTCTCTCTTCTATCTCTTGTATTCTGTTGGTGATGCTTGCGTCTATGACTTCTGATCTCTTTCCTAGGTTGTTTTTTTTTTTATCTCCAGGGTAGTCTCCCTTTATGGTTTCTTTATTGTTTCTACTTCCATTTTTAGATGCTTGATGCTTTTGTTCAATTCCTTCACCTGTTTGGTTGTGTTTTCTTGTAATTCTTTAAGAGATTTCTGTGTTTCTTCTCTAAGGGCTTCTACCTGTTTATCTTGTTCTCCTGTATTTCTTTAAGGGAGCTATTTATATCCTTCTTAAAGTCCTCTATCATCATCATGAGAAGTAATTTTAAATCTGAATCTTGCTTTTTCACTGTGATTGGGTGCCCAGGACTTGTTATAGTAGGAGAACTGGGTTCTTATGATGCCAAGTTGCCTTAGTTTCTGTTGCTTATGTTCTTGATCTTGCCTTTTGCCATTTGGTTATCTCTAGTGCTACCTGCATCCATTGTCTCTGACTAGAGACTGTCTCTCCTGTTGTCTTGGTGTTTTAGAACTCCTCAGAGTCCAGCTGTCTCTGTGGTTCTGTGATCCTGAGATCCTGCTGTAAGCGTTCCTAGGAGTCAGGATGCTTCTGTGATCCTGAAATCCTACGATCCTATGCGTGTCAGAGCTCCTGCATGTCCAGCTTCCTCTGGTCTTGTGGGATTGAGTACACAGCTAACACCCCAAGTCTGCTCAGGGCACAGGCTCAGACTGGGAGGAAACTGTGCCAATGGTTCGGGATATGATGTCTTCACAGGAACAGACTAGCTAGACATCTGCCCCAGCCAAAAGGACCAGGTGGAAAGGGTCTAAGAGGAGTGGTATTTGGAGGGCAAGGTTTTGGTGGGTGATGTGTCCTGAGTGTGCTTTGCTCCCAGCTGCAGCTCTGGGGCTTGAGAATGTGGGGATGGCTTCTTACCCGCTGGTCTGAGTGCAGTGGATCCGCTAGGATGGGTCAGGGTACGGTGTCTTCATGGGAGCAGACCAACCAGGAGTCTGCATCAGCAGAAAGGACCAGGTAGAATATTTTAAAAGTGGTTCTCAGACATTTGTGTTTCATCTTTTGAAAACTCTATTTGGATCTATACCCCATTTTTTTTATTTGGATTGTTTGTTTTCTTGATGTTCAGTTTGTTTTTTAAGGGTTTTTTTTTTTTGTATGTTTTAGATACTAGCCCTCTGTTGGATAAGTAGTTGCTAAAGATCTGTTTCCCTTCTTGTAGCCTGCTGATTTGTCTGAATGAGTGTTCTTTGCTATATAGAAGCTTTTAAAGTCTCATTTACTACCTGTTGTTATCAGTGCCCAATGCCTGTGCTATTGGTATCCTGTTCAGAAGTCATTTCCTGGCCAATGCATTCAAGACTATTCTCATTTTCTCTTCTACCTGATTAAGGCTGTCCCAGCTTATGTTGAGGTTGTTAGGAAATGGTCTTGATCCATTTCAACCTGAGTTTTATACAAAGTAATAGATATGGACCAATTTACCTTCTTCTGCATGGAACCATGTATTTTGACCAGCACCATTTTTTGAAGATGCTCTCTATTTTCTGTAGTGAAATTCTTGGTTTCTTTAAAAATTCAGTTATGTTATATGATTATGTTTTTGTTTTAATCCCAGGTATGGAATATGCTTCAGTCTGTCAATAGCCATTAACAATAATTTTTCTTAGGCTCTAGGGGAGGCATGATTTTTGCCAGCTGCAGATTGCTTATGTTTGGAATTCTGGGGACTCTTGAGAGGATATAAATCTGAGAGCCAAGAGAATGGCTGAGGTGGCTGCTGCCTCTGTTGCTGATGCCTGCTGCTGGTGGTTCCTGCTTTTGCATTTGCTGCTTTTGCTATTGCTGGATTGCTGAATTGCTAGGTTGCTGCTTGCTGGATAGTGGATTGCTGGTTAGAGATGTTATGATGACTGCTCCAAGGAACTTTACACTCCTAACCAGCAGGAAGTAGTCTAAAGATGTTTACACCTACTTTCTCCTCTAACCTTCTTTCTCTTCTACCCAGTTTTGGTGAATTTGAGGGGATTAGGGTGGAATAAGGCTTGGAAGGGTAATATATAATAGAATCCAATAAAGTAGTCCCAAAACATATGCTTATGAGCAGTGTCCAGACATGTGGCTAGGCATAATGGGACAACTTGGTTTCTAATGGTATAGAGGAAGCACAAGCAAAGAATGGATGAATAATCTGTTTCAGGATGCCAGAAAAGGTTTATTGTTCCTGCTGCTAATGGGTTTTCCCAAGCTATACTCCCAACAGGGATTTTCTATTTCTTCTTCTTCTTCTCCTTCTCCATCTCCTTCTCCTTCTCCTTCTCCTTCTCCTTCTCCTCCTCCTTCTCCTTCTCCTTCTCCTCCCTCTCCCTCTCCCTCTCCTCCCTCTCCCTCTCCCTCTCCTCCCTCTCCTTCTCCTCCCTCTCCCTCTGCCCTTATCCTCCTCCTCCTTCTTCTTTCTCTTCCTCCTCCTCTTCCTTATCCTCTTCCTCTTCTTTCTCTTCTTCCATCTCCTCCTCCCCCTCCTCCTCCTTCTCATCTTCCTCCTCCTCCTCCTGTAGTCTGTTTCAAAAAAGGGTGGGAGAATGACTGAGCAATTGAAAAGTTGCAAGTGGATATGGAGGGGGTCTAAAAAACAAAAATGGATGAAATGGGAAACCCAGAAGTGTCATTCTGTTCTCTCATTCTTTTTGAAAGGGTTGCAGAATTGGCTGTGTAACTGGAGAGGTTCCTGGTAGAGTTGGATGCACTTGTGAAATGAACAGTGCTGGAAAAAGGGAAACAAAAACGTTCAGACCTGGTGACTGAGGGTGGGTACTCTTCCCAGGGTGAAAGAGAGAAGCAAACTCAGCTAGAAGGCAGATAGTGGGCCTTGCAGGCACACTTTCAGTTTCAACTCCATGAAGCCTTTTGACAGGCCAGGAGGAGTAGGAGGCACTGGAGGGTCACAGAGTTAAAGAAAAACAACTCCTTTGAAGAGAAAGGGTTAACCTTGAACCAAGTGCCCCACCAAAAGGAGGGCCTGGAATTATAAAACCACTACTGGTTTTTATCAGTAATTGGGCAGCACATGCCTGTTAATAGTGTTAATCATGATTTTGATGAGATAATGTGGCATCCTATGGAAATGATAGATCTGAGGCATTTTAGAGGTTATTATTTCCTATGGAATACATTCCCCTTATGTTAAACAAATATTAAGTAACTGGACTAGCAAAAACTAGTTATTCCTCATGACTGGAAAGGTTTCATAACAGCTGTGCTTGAGGCTCGTCGGCAGTTAGAGTGCTTAATGTGACAGTGAGGAAGTCACGAACTTTGAACAACAACGTAGAACAAAAGGAATGAATATTGTTAAAGATCAATTGCTTTGTGAAGAGTCATATTCTGATCTACAAGAACAAATTGGATTTGATGATGCCATTATAGATCAATGTCACTTGGTAGCTTTAAGATCTCGGTGGGACTTGAGGAATCTGGGAAAAGATCCACCTTGTTCACTAGAATTGTAGGATTTTGGAAACCCTTCACAGATTTCTTGCAAAAATTAGTTTCAGCTGTAAACAAAACATTATCAGTCCCTAATGTGATACAGGTGTTGATCGAGACCTTGGTATTTGAGAATGCTAATGCCAAATGTAAAAGAGCTATTAGACTGTTAAAGGCACAAGCGACACCAATGGATGAGTGGATAAGGTACATGGCTGATAATGTCTCTCAGGTGCATCACACCAATATCAGAGGACAAGCTATAGCTAGAGTTCTCAGATAACAAAATAATTGCAGTGCTTTAATTTCAGTGAATTTGGCCATTTACAGAGAAATGGTCACCAAGCCACTAAAAGCCTCAGAGCTCAAAAGGGCTGATGCATTAACTGTGAGAAATACAACACTTTCTGCCAGAGAAGGGAATTAACTGTTTCTTGTGGCAATGAGTTCCCAATATATAAACCAAAAAGAACACCTAAGCTTTCCAGGGTGTGTAGGAGGTATGGAAAAGGATGTCTTAGGACTATTGAGTGCAAGTCCAGGAGAGACATACGAGGTCTTTTGCCATCAGGAAATGAAAGAGAGGGGCCTGCCAGCTTGAGGCCCCACAACAAAAAATACAAGACCTGGTCATCCAGGAGATAACAAGCAGGCAGAATAAAACAACTAAGTATTGATTATCTCGTTCATGCCACTGAAGGCAAAAATTACGAATTACAAAATAACCACTGGTGTTTATGGTCCTTTGCCTTCAGGGACAGTGGGATGATCTTGCAGAGAAGTGGATTAACTTCCCAAGGACTAATTGTGATCTGGGTATTATAGCTATGCATTTCAAAGAAGAAATTAAAATTATGGCATATGTAAAAAATAAGAATACAAATTATTGCAGGGAATAGAGTTGCTCGGCTGGTACTACTTCCCTACATAAAGGACAAAGCTGCTCCAGTAGAAGAAAAGGGGGGTTTGGGAGTACTGGAAAATGTGTGTTCTGACCAACAATGGTTATCAATCAGAAACCAAAATTAAAATTGCAAATGAATAATTTTTGAAATAGAAGGTTTGGTGGATACAGGAGCTGATGTGACTATCATTTCCCCCAAATTCTGGAATTCAGAATGGCCAGTTCTGAAGGTTTATACACAGTTTGTAGAAATCAGTAAACTATCTCAAGTAAAGCAAAGCTCACCATGGGTTAAATATGTGGGACCAGAAGAACAAAAGTGAAGTTGAGATCTTTTGCAGCTGACATACCAATTAATTTATGGGGAAGAGATCTTTTGCAACAATGGGGTACACAAGTTAATATTGCAGGAACAACCCCGGAGAGAGCTTATGATGAAATTGGGAGGGAAATGGTAGATACTCCTGAGGAAGATGTCATCAAAAACAATCATGGGCTGTGCCAATTGTCCAAACACAGGATAGCACAGAGATTTAGTTTACAAATTTGTAAGAGGGGCCACTGCTGAAATACCAAGGAGCCTATCCTTAAAACAGCTCTTTGACAAGCCTGTGTGGGTAGATCAGTGCCCCTTAACTAAGGAAAAATTGCAGGCACTTGAAGCTCAACATACAGAATAGTTTAATAGCCCACAGAACGCTCCTGTGTTTTTTTAAAAAAGAAATTAGGAAAATTGAGGGTATTAACAGATTTAACAGTGATGAATAGAGTAATTCAACAAATGGGTCCTTTACAACCTAGAATTCCTTTACATTCTTTATTACCTAAGTCATGGCCTCTGATAGGAATTGATTCAAAGGATTTCTTTTTCACAATCCCTTTGCATCAGCATGATAGGAAAAAGTTTGCTTTCTGAGTACAGACATATAATAACACTGGTCCAGTAGAGATATTATTGGAAAGTTCTTTCTCGGGGAATGTTAAATAGTTCAAACTTTATGTCAACATTTTGTGCAACCATGAGGAATAACTTGTAGACAAGTTATTTCCTCAATCTATTATTTATCATTACATGGATGATATTTTGTTGGCTGATTGTGACACAGATACTTTAGAGAAAACGTACAAGGAAACATGAAGAATTCTGCCATGCTGGGAGATACAGATTGCTCCTGAAAAAGTACAGAGAGGAGATTCTATTAATTATTTGCATTATAAAATAAGTCAACAAAAATTTTGACCACAAGGTACAGATCCATAGAGATCAGTTGCAAACTCTTAATGATTTTCAAAAATTAATGGAGATATTAATTGGCTACAGCTAATAATTAGATTAACTACCCATGAGTTAAGTAATTTGTTTCAAAAGTTACAAGAGGTTTAGAATTAACCAATGCAAGATGGTCAACAGCAGAAGCAGAGAGAGAGAGAGTTAACGCTGGTAGAACAGAGACTGAAAGATGTGTATGTGGATCAAATTGATCCCACAGATGGTATTTTGGTTATTTTGCCTTCAACTCGTTCTACTACTGGGCTCATTAAGCAAAGGGAAGATTGTATTATGGAATATATTTTCTTATCATATAAACAAATAATAAGTTGAACACTCACATAGAAATGGTTTCTGAATTAATCATAAAAAGTAGAATAAGAATACAACAATTGTCCGGTACAGACCACTCCAAAATTGTAGTACCTTTTTACTAATGCTGAGATTTTGTCACTATGGGTGATCAGTAAAGATTGGCAAAAAGCTTGCAGCAACTATTTGGGAGAGATTAATAACAAATATTCTAAAAACAAGCACCTGCAGTTTATACAAAGAACTGATTGGATTCTCCCACATTTTGTGAAGAAAACGCAAAGTTTTGAAGCACCTACATTCTATACTGATAAAATTAGTTGGAAATGGGAATGGCAGGCTATAAGTCAGACAAAATAAATAAAGTAATCCAAAGGCAATGTTCTTCAGTTCAAAAATCAAAGTTGTATACAATCCTTATGGACTTACTAGATTTTTCTGAATCTCTTAATATAATTACTGACTCTTGATATTCGAAAAAATCTAGTCGGTTTATAGAAGCTTCTAAATTTGTTCCTGATGGTTCAGAATTAACCTTGTTATTTATGCAACTGCAACAGACAATTAGAAATAGAAACTATCCATTACATGTCACTCATATTCAATCTTATACAAGTTTGCCAGGTCCTCTGACACCAAAAAAAAAAATGATGAAATTGACCAATTATTATTATTGGAAAATATGTTATAAGCCTCAAACATTCATGAAAAATCATGTTAACAGTAAAAGTTTAAAGAAAAAAATTTCTATCACCTGACAACAAGCCAAGGAAATTATAAGATAATGCCCTACTTATTCTTTGTATAACCAAACTCCTATAGTGCAACCAATTTAAACTTACCCCCAACTAGCTTCCAAATAAATGAGACTCAGACTAAGGTTATTTTATTTGGCTTTGACAATTACTGAGGGGTAATACCTAATCTACTTTTCTAACTGCTGATCTGGCTACCTCCCCAGCAGTGTACCCCAAATTCTTGCTGTTTCTCCTGGCCATGTGCTGGTGGTTCATCTCCCCTCATGGAGTCTTCTTCCTCCCCTCCTGTTCTCTTTCCCTCTCCCTCTCACCTCTCCACTCTCCTCTCTCTTCTCCACCCACCTACCTCTAATTCTTCCAGTAATTGTCACCAATTTTATTTAACCAATAGTTTTAAAATAAGGAACAAGGTTTGCACAACAAAAGCTCGTAAACATGAGAATTCAGTCATAGGTCTAGATCTTCTAGTATAGAATTTAGTATTACAATACATAGCAACAGACCAAACCTCAACAAACTCCACGTTTCAGAATTAACTCTAGGGGTGCCAAAAGAAGCGAAATCTGGCAGATGGGTGTGTCGCATTTTGAAGAACTTGAAAAATTGAAGTTTGTATACCGTACCACTGAAACATTTTGGGGCACCAATAGGCAACCACAGGGCAAACAGTCGTAGAAAGATCTAATCGTACTTTTAAAAAAATGTTTATAAATAAAAAAGGAAGAGTAAAGACCCGCAGGCACAGACTAAATAAGGCTTTGTTAACTTTAAATTTTCTTAATGTTAATGAAAAAGGAACAACAGCAGAAACACACTCGGTTATAGATAAAAAGAAAACTGTGACATTAAATCAGCCTGTATACTATAAAGATATGCTAACATCAGGATGGAAGCCTGCGACGGTTTTGCATTGGAGACACAGTTTTGTTCATTTGTACAGGGAATGAAAAGATATGTTTGTGATCAAAGCTTACAAAGGTTAGATTTCACCAGGAAAGACCACCTGCTAACTGAGACATGAATGAGCCAATGAATCTTTTTGGCTTCCTGGTCCTCATGATTTATTATTATACGCCATACTTTCATATAGCACACAACTGGAGATTTATATTAAGTTTGGCTATGCAGTCCAAACAGATGTATACATTTAACAGATGCCTTTCACTTTTTCAGAGAGTCATCATTAACTAAGTGACGAACACTGTACATTTCATATATATGCTAATGCAGAAATGTGTCTACAATATTACGTTTAAACATTTGTGTTTGCAGAGCAAGAGGAACAGAAACCAATGAAGTCAAACTAAATAGCCCAAGTGATCCAGCCTCACAGACTGCTTCAGTTACTGTTTCCTCAGAATTTACATCCAGGACAACTTTAAAGTGACTAGCAGAGATGGTCCAGCCTCGTAGTCTGTTTCAGCCAAGACCTCAGTTAAGCCTTGCATTTTCCTATCCCACAGAGACTGGACAGCAAATGTTACAGCTTGTTCTCCCAGGACTTGGCCAAAATGACAATTTTCTTAGGGTTCCCAATGATGCCTTTGTCCCCACACAGCAGGAAGCAATTTAAAGAGCATGATGCCCCCATTCTCAGGAGGTGTGTTGGATTAAGTGGGAGTCCTGCCTCTGCCCCACCATGGGGCTAGGGCCACTCTGAGAGGCAGAGGTGCGGGTTTCAGGAAGTTTGACTTCACCTACCCGACGGACGCAGGCCCGGGTAGGTGTCGGGCTGTGAGAAGCTGTTGTGGAGACACCGCTCTAGGGGTGGGGGAGCGCAGTCTGAGGTGCGGATTAGCAGGTCTGCTGTCACCTGCATTTTTTATCTTAGCCATTCTGATTGGTGTGAGGTAGAATCTCAGGGATGTTTTGGCTTGCATTTCCCTGATGACTAAGGATGGTGAACATTTTTTTAATGGATATTTTATTTACTTAAATTTCCAATGTTATCCCCTTTCCAGGTTTCCCCACCAGAAACCCCCTATCACACCCCCGTTCCCCTCCTTCTGATGATGCTCTCCTACCCACCCACCTACTCCTGCCTCCCTGCCCTGGGATTCCCGGACACTGGGGCATCGAGCCTTCACAGGACCAAGGACCTCTCCTCCCATTGATGCCCATCAAGGCCGTCCCCTGCCACATATCCAGCTGGAGCCATGGGTCCCTCCATGTGTATTCTTTGGTTAGTAGTTAAGTCCCTGGGAGCTCTGGGAGATCTGGTTGGTTGATATTGTTGTTCTTCCTATGGGGTTGCAAACCCCTTCAGCTCCTTCAGTCCTTCCCCTAACTCCTCCATTGGGGTCCCCATGCTCAGTTCATGGGGTTGGATGTGAGCAGCCACCTCTGAATTTGTCAGAGCTTCTCAGGAGACAGCTATATCTGGCTCCTGTCAGCATGCACTTCTTGGCATCCACAATAGTCTCTGGGTTTGGTGACAGTGTGTGATATAGATCCCCAGGTGGGACAGTCTCTGGATGGCCTTTCCTTCAGTCTCTGCTCCACATCTTATCTCCATATTTCCTCCCATGAGTATTTTGTTCCCCCTTCTAAGAAGCACGGAAGCATCTACACTTTGGTCTTCCATTTTCTTGGGCTGCATGTGATCTGTAAATTGTATCTTGGGTAGTCCAAGCTTTTGGGCTAATATCCACTTATCAGTGAGTGCATATCATGTGTGTTCTTTTGTCACTGGGTTACATCACTAAGGTAATATTTTCTGTTTCCATCCGTTTGCCTAAGAATTTCATGAATTCACTGTTTTCATAGCTGAGTAGTACTCCATTGTGTCAATGGACCACATTTTCTCTTTTTAATCAGATATTTTCTTTGTTTACATTTCAAATGTTAACCTCTTCCAGGTTTTCCCTCCCCCTGCCTCTATGAGGGTGCTTCTCCACCCACTCACCCAATCCCACCTTCCTGCCTTGGCATTCACCTACACTGTGGCACCAAACCCCCACATGACCAAGGGCCACTCCTCCCACTGATGTCCAACAAGGCTATCCTCTGCCACATTCGAGGTCAGAGTCATGGGTCCCTCCAATCTATAGTTGGTGGTCTCGACCCAAGGAGATCTGGGGTGACTGGCTGGTTGACACTGTTGCTCCCACCACGGGACTGCAAACCCCCTCAGCTCCTTCAGTCTCTTTTCCAACTACTCCATCAGGGACCCTGCGTTCAGTTCAATGGTTGGCTGCGAGCATCCACCTCTGTATTTTTCAGGCTCTGGCAGTCTCTCAGGAGACAGCCATATGAGCCTCCCATCAGCAAGCACTTCCTGGCATCCACAATAGTGTCCAGGTTTGGCTACAGTACATGGGATAGATCCCCAGCTGGGACAGTCTTTAGATGGCCTTTCCTTCACTCTACACCACACTTTATCTTCATATTTCCTTCTGTGAATATTTTGTCCCCTATTCTAAGAATCACTGAAGCATCTACACTTTGATTTGCCCTCTTCTTGAGCTTCATGTGGTCTGTGAATTGTATCATGGGTATTGTGAGCTTATGGGCTAACATCCACTTATAAGAGAGTGCATACCATCTGTGTTCTTCATGACTGGGTTACCTCACTTAGGATAATATTTTCAAGTTCCATCCATTTGGCTTCGAATTTTGTGAAGTCATTCTTTTTAATAGCTGAGTAGTAAACCATTGTGTAAATGTACCACATTTTCTGTATCAATTCCTCTGTTGAGGGACATCTGAGTTGTTTCCAGTTTCTGGCTATTATAAATAAGGCTGCTATGAATGCAGTGGAGCATGTGTCCTTGTTATATGTTGGAGCATCTTTTGGGTATATGCCCAGGAATGGTATAGCTGGGTCCTCAGATAATACTATGTACAATTTTCTGAGAAACTGTTAGACTGATTTCCAAAGTGGTTGTACCAGCTTGCAATCCCATCAGCAATGGAGAAGTGTTCCTCTTTCTCCACATCCTCACCAGCATATGCTGTCACCTGAATTTTGATTTTAACCATTCTGATTGGTATTAGCTGGAATCTCAGAGTTGGTTTGATTTGTATTTCCCTGATGACTAAGGATGTTGAACATTTCATTAGGTGCTTCTTGACCATTTGAGTTTCCTCAGTTAAGAATTCTCTGTTTAGCTCTGTACCCCATTTCTAGTAGGGTTGTTTGGTTCTCTAAAGTCTAATTACTTGATTTCTTTGTATATATTGAATATCAGCCCACTATTGGATGTAGTATTGGTTAAGATCTTTTGACAATCTGTTGGTTGCTGTTTTGTCCTATTGACACTGTCCTTTGCCTTACAGAAGGTATGCAATTTTATGAGGTCTCATTTGTCAATTCTTGATCTTAGAGCAGAGTCCATTGGTGTTCTGTTCAGGAAAATTTCTCCTTTGGCCATGTGGTCCAGGCTCTGGCCCACTTTCTTTTCTATTAGTTTCAATGTATGTTGTTTTATGTGGAGGTCCTTAATACACTTGGACTCGAACTTTTTACAGGGAGATAAGAATGGATCAATTTGCATGCTTCTACTTATTGACCGCCAGTTGAACCAGCACCATTTGTTGAAAATGCTGTCTTTTTCCCACTGGTATGGTTTTAGATTCTTTGTCAAAGATCAAATGACCATAGGTATATAGGTTCATTTCTGGGTCTTTAATTCCATTGATCTACTTGCCTGTCTCTATATCAATTCCATGCAGTTTTGTTTTGTTTTGTTTTGTTTTGTTTTGTTTTAATCTCTATTGCTCTGCAGTACAGCTTGAAGTAAGGGATGGTGATTCCCCCAGAAGTTCTCTTATTGTTGAGAATAGTTTTTGGTATCCGGGGGTTTTTTTGTTATTCCAGAAGAATTTCAGAATTGCTCTTTCTAGCTCTGTGAAAAGGTAAGTTCGAATTTTGATGGAGATTGCATTCTGTAGATTGCTTTTGTCAAGATGGCCATTTTTACATTTTTAATCCTGCTAATTCATAAGCATAGGAAATCTTTCCATCTTCTGAGGTCTTCTTCAATTTCTTTCTTCAGAGACATGAAGTGCTTGTACAGATATTTCACTTGTTTGGTTAGAGTCACACCAAGATATTTTACATTGTTTGTGACAATTGTGAGGGTGTTACTCCCTTGATTTATTTCTCAGCCTGTTTATCCTTTGAGTAGAGGAAGGATACTGATTTGTTTGAGTTAATTTTGTATCTAGCCACTTTGTTGAAGTTGTTTATCAGGTTTAGGAGTTCTCAGTGGTCACTTAAGTATACTATTATATCATCTGCAAATGGTGATATTTTTAACTTCTTCATTTCCAATTTGTATCCCTTTGACCTCCTTTTGTTGCCTAATTGTTCTATCTAGAACACCAAGTATTGAATATATAGGTAGAGAGTGGGCAGCCTTGTCTAGTCCCTGATTTTAGTGCGATTGCTTCAAGTTTCTCTCTATTTAGGTTGGGATTGGCTACTGGTTTGCTGTATGTTGCTTTTACTATGTTAAGGTATGGGCCTTGAATTTCTGATCTTTCCAATACTTTTTACCACGAAGGGATGTTGAATTTTGTCAAATGATTTTTCAGCATCTAAGGAAATGATCGGGTGGATTTTTTCTTTCAGTTTGTTCATGTAGTGGATTACGTTGATTAATTTCCTTATATTGAACTATCTCTGCATCCCTGGGATGAAGCCTATTTGATCATGGTGATTGGACATTTTGATGTGTTCTTGGATTCTATTTTCAAGAATTTTATTGAGTATTTTTGCTTCGAAGTTCATATGGGGATTTGGTCTCAAGTTCTCTTTCTTTGTTGGGTCTTTATGTGGTTTTGGTATAACTGTGGCTTCATAGAAAGAACTGGGAAGAGTTCCTCCTGTTTCTATTTTGTAGAATAGTTTGAAGAGTTTTGATATTATGTCTTCTTTAAAGACCTGATAGAATTTTTAAGCTAAACCAATCTGGTTCTGGGCTTTTTTTTGGTCGGGAGATTTTAATGACTGCTTCTTTTTCTCTAGGGGTAATGAGACTGTTGAGATGATTTATCTGGTCCCGATTTAACTTTGGTATTTTGTATCTGTCTTAAAAATTCTCCATTTCATCCAGATTTTCCAGTTTTGTTGAATATACACTTTTGTAGTAGGATCTGATTATTTTTGAATGTTTTCAGTTTCTGTTGTTATGTCTCCCTTTTCCATTCCTTATCTTGTTGATTTGGATACTGTCTCTGTGCCTTCTAGTTATTCTGGCTAAGGGTTTATCTGTCTTGTTGATTTTCTCAAAGAACCAGCTCCTGGTCTTGTTGACTTTTTGTATAGTTCTTTTTTTTTTTTTTCTACTTGGCTGGTTTCAGCCCTGAGTTTTATTATTTCCTGCTGTTTACTATTCTTGTGTGTATTTGCTTCTTTTTGTTCTAGAGCTTTCAAGTGTGCTATCAAGCTGCTAGTGTATGCTCTCTTCAGTTTCTTTTTTGTAGGCACTTAGAGCTCTGAGTTTTTCTCTTAGCATTGCTTTCATTGTGTCCCATAAGTTTTTGTATGAGGTGTCTTCATTTTCATAATATTCTAAAAAGTCTTTAATTTCTTTCTTTATTTCTTCCTTGACCAAATTATCATTGAGTAGATCACTTTTCAGTTTTCGTGTATATGTGGGATTTCTGTTGTTTTTGTTATTATTGAAGACCAGCTTTAATCTGTGGTGATCTGATAGGATGCATGGGGTTACTTCAATCTTCTTGTGTCTGTTCAGGCCAGTTTTGTGACCAATTGTACGATCAGTTTGGAGACGGTACCGTGAGGTGCTGAGAAGAAGGTATATTCTTTTGTCTTAGGATGAAATGTTCTGTAGATCTGTTAAACCCATTTGGTTCATAACATCTGTTAGTTTCACTGTGTCTCTGTTTAGTTTCTGTTTCAATGATCTGTCCATTGCTGAGAGTGGGGTGTTGAAGTTTCCCACTACTATTGTGTGAGGTGCAATGTGTGCTTTGAGCTTTAGTAAAGTTTATTTTATGAATGTGAGTGCCCTTGCATTTGGAGCATAGGTGTTCAGAATTGAGAGTTCATCTTGGTAGATTTTTTCCTTTGATGATTATGAAGTGTCCTTCCTTATCTTTTTTGATTAATTTTGGATGAAAGTCGATTTTATTTGATACTAGAATGGCTACTCCAGCTTGTTTCTTGGGACCATTTTCTTGGAAAATTGTTTTCCAGGTCTTTACTATGAGATAGTGTCTGTCTTTGTCACTTAGGTGCATTTCCCATATGCAGCAAAATGCTGGGTCCTATTATGTATCCAATCTGCCAGTCTGCATCTTTTAATTGGGGATATGAGTTCATTGATTTTAAGAGATATTGAGGAAAAATGATTGTTACTTCCTTTTATTTTTATTGTTAGAGGTGGAATTATGTTTGTGTGCCTTTTTCTTTTAGGTTTCTTGAAAGAAGATTATTTTCTTGCTTTTTCTAGGGTGTATTTTTTCCTCCATGTGTTAGAGTTTTCCATCTATTATCCTTTGTATAGCTGAATTTGTGGAAAGATATTGTGTAAATTTGGGAGGAGATTATTCGATATTTTATTTATCTACATTTCAGATGTATCCCCTTTCCCCATTCTCCAACACTTTTAATCCCCTATCCCATCTCTCCTCCTCCTTTTTTGCTTTCATACCATTTAAATTACATGCAAGTTTTAAGGTCAGTTCTAGATTGAGGAACTAGCAATACAATAGAGGCAAATAGTCAAGGAACAAGCAAGACAATAAACCCAGATAGTCAAGGAATATGCAGGACAATAATCAGAGTCCCTGTGATCACTATTTCTAAGAGCTTATCAGGATGACCAAAATATCTGAGCCTACTTCCCTGTCCTAGCCCAAAGTCATTTTCATGCCTGAAGCCTACTTCTTTGTTCTAGCTTAAGTTTTAGATTCCTGTCTGTAATTACTTCTTTATTCTAGCCTAGGATTTAGATTTCTACCTGAAGTTACTTCTTTGTTCTAGCCTAATGTCAGATTCCTGCCTACAGTCCATTTCCTTGTCCTTGGTCTGTGTCAGATTCCTTCCAAGCAGCCTATTTCCTTGTCCTTGGCCAATGTCAAATTCTTGCCTGGCAGTCCAAAAAGCTCTCCACATCTCCCCCTTTTTTTTTGTTATATAAACCAGACTGAGCCTGTCATAGGTTGTTCTGACAAGAATGCCTTCCTTACCCATAGTGGAATATGCATTATTCAAAGCAATGCACTTCTGGCTTAGGTTGATAAGGATCTGTGTAGAATGTTACTTGTCCTTGGCTTGCCAGACTGTTAAATTAATAACTCTGTCTGCGGGTTCAGTTTCAGTTTGATGTCATGTACTTTGGCTGACAACCTGTTGATGTAGTTAGAGACAAGCTTTAACACGATTGGCAAGAATAAAACTATTCATGGGACAAAAGTGGCTAGCCTGATCAAGCTATATATGCCATTCCTGAGGTTTGACCAAAATGGAAATACTGACCTCAAGCCATGGATAATTTTATTAACATTATCTGCAGCATCAAAGCTCAACAAGCCCCTTTCTTTAAATTCATAACCTCACTATGCAAAGTTGAAACATCCAGAGAGTTGTTAGAATTATGGCAAATACATTACAGGTGTCTTTAAACTATTTTCTAATTGTAATGACTATCATTGTAAATTTTAGAAGAAACACCTCTCTAATGGTCTTCATCATGACACTCAAGATGGCTCCTAACTCTTAAATCCTGAACCTCCTTCCAATAATTTGAATAGGATATAGAGCATCAATCCATTGTTCCAAACACCGATATAAACCCTCTTGTATACTCAACACATTAGTCACATTTTTTTGCTAGATTATTAACAAAAGTATCTGTCTTAACTTCTTGTGTCAAAGCTATTGCAGAAGCAGTGGTGCTAGCAATTAATGTAATTAAAGTGGTTATACCAGCAATAATCAAGCCCACTACCTTCTTGCTTCTGCTTAAAGCCTGACTCACTTCTTCCAGCACTTTCAAGCTTTTTTCAGAGAAACAAGGTTTTCTAATACTCAGGGAAGTAAGACAAAAGCTGGTTGGTAGACACCCCCCCATAACAGACATGCCAGGTTTCAACACACTAACAAAATTAGAAAATATACAGTCAATACAACTTACAAAAAATACTGTAGAAAAGACTAAATCAATTTTATCTTGACAAATAAAAGAGCCTTAACACATGCACTAATCCTTGTTTGCAATCCAGATTCTGTCCCAACTTTATCTCTTGCTATCATAACATCATAGAGAACTGCAGCTAACTTCCAAATATGTCTCTGAAAATGTCCAGATCCCATCATCCAAATGAAGACTGTTATTTACAATATTGAATTGATTTCTAGTCCAGTACATGATTGAATCTGAATAACTGGTCTCACTTAAGAAAATGACAAGAGTTATTATAATT
Organism: Grammomys surdaster; assembly: GCF_004785775.1. NCBI lineage: Eukaryota > Metazoa > Chordata > Mammalia > Rodentia > Muridae > Grammomys > Grammomys surdaster. Next base: position 4,825,416 of record NW_021604602.1, on the reverse strand, counting down.
TCTCTTTTTTTTTTTGCTTGTCATAAACTTTTTTGGGGGGGCTTTCTTTTTTTATTGGATGTTTTATTTACATTTCCTATGTTGTCCCCTTACCCCATCCCCCACCCACCCAGGAACCCCCAATCCCCTCACCCCTCCTCCTTCTTCTCTGTGGATGTAACCTCTATCTACCCCCCAACTCCCACCTCCCCACCCTCAAAATTCCCACCCCCTGGGGCATCCAGCCTTCATGCAGTCAAGGTTCTCTTCTTCCACCTATGCCCAGCAGGGCCCTCCACTCTTACATATTCAACTGAAGCGCTGGATCCCTCCCTAAGTGCTCCCAGGCTGGTGGTTTAGACCCTGGGAGCTGTGGTTGGTTGGTATTGTTGCTCTCCTCATGGTGCCGCAAATCCTTTCAGCTCTCCTTCAGTCTTCACTCTAACTCCTCTATTGAGAACCCCATGATCAGTTCAATGGCTAGTTGTGAGCATCTACCTCTGAGTATGTCAGACTCTTGAAGACCTCTGAGGAGATATCCATATCAGGCTCTTATCAGCATGCACTTCCTGACTTCCACCTCAGCCTCTACCTTTGGTGATTGCACATGGGATAGATACTCAGGTGGAGTGGTCTTGAAATTGATTCACTGTCTCACAAGGTCTAAAATCTTTCGACAAGGCATCTTGTCCCATCAGTGATATAGGCAAGCAAATGTTGGTCAGAAACATATGTCCAATGCAGCCAGACAGTCCCTAGTCCAGTCTCTGCTCCACACTTTGTCTCCATACTTACTCCCGTGATTATTTTGTTACTCTATCTAAGAAGGACCAAAGCACCCACAATTTGGTCTTCCTTCTTCTTGAGCTTCATGTGGTCTGAGTTGTATCTTAGATATTATGAGCTTTGGGGCTAATATCCACTTATCAGTGAGTGCATACCATGTGTGTTCTTTTGTGACTGGGTTACCTCACTCAGGATGATATTTTCCAGTTTCATCCATTTACCTAAGAATTTCTCAAATTCATTGTTTTTAATAGCTGAGTAGTTCTCCATTGTATAAATGTACCACATTTCCTGTATCCAGTCCTCTGTTGAAAAACATTGCCCTTCCTCCCCTGCCTGGTACTTTGGGCTGGGGCAGACACAGAATTGCTCTGCTCCTATCCAGTGGAGATACTGAATCCTGAGTCATCCTAGAGGAGCCACTGCACTCAGAGCTGCCGAGGAGCCACTCCACTCAGAGCAGCAGACACCTAGGTGGTTTGCACTTGGGAAACATTGTATCCTGAGCCATCCTAGAGGAGCCACTGCACACAGAGCAGAAGGATTTCCAGATCCCAGAGGTGGCCTGAGTCCCAGGAGTTCTTCCACCCAGGAGATTAAGATCATAAGACCACAGAGACATGGGGACTCTGAGGAGCACTGCAACAAACAAGATAACTGGAAATACAGACTCCAGTCTTACACAGTGAGGGAAGGTAACACTAGAGTTAACCAGATGGCAAAAGGCAAGCACAAGAACATAAGCAACAGAAACCAAAGTTTCTTGGCATCATCAGTACCCAGTTTTCCCAATATACCAAGCCCTGAAAACCCCATCACACCTGAAAAGCAGGATTCAGAATTAAAATCACTTCTCATGATGATGATAGAGGATTATAAGAAGGACATAAGTAATTCCCTTAAAGAAATACAGGAGAGTACAAGTAAACAGGTAGAAGCTCTTAAACAGGAATCACAGAAATCCCTTAAAGAACTGCAAGAAAACACAAAGAAGGAATTAAACAAAAACATTCAGGATCTGAAAATGGAAATAGAAACAATAAAGAAAGCTCAAAGGGAGACAACCATGGAAATAGAAAACTTAAGAAAGAGATCAGGAGTCATAGACGCAAGCATCACCAACCGAATACAAGAGATAAAAGAGAGAATCTCAAATGCAGAAGATACCATGGAAAATATTGTCACAGTTGTCGAAGAAAATGCAAAATGCAAAAAACTCCTAACCAAAAACATCCAAGATCCAGGACACAATGAGAAGACCAAACCTAAGGATAATAGGTATAGATGAGAATGAAGATTCCCGACTTAAAGGGCCAGTAAATATCTTCAACAAAATTATTGAGGGAAACTTCCCTAACCTAAAGAACAAGATGCTCATAAACATACAAAAAGCCTACAGAACACCAAATAGACTAGACCAGAAAAGAAATACCTCAAGTCACATAATAATCAAAACATCAAATGCACAAAACAAAGAAAAAATACTAAAAGCAGCCAGAGAAAAAGGTCATGTAATATATAAAGGCAGACCTATGAGAATTACACCAGACTTCTCACCAGAGACTATAAAAGCCAGAAGAGCCTGGATGGACATCATACAGATCCTAAGAGAACACAATTGCCAGCCCACATTACTATACCCAGCAAAACTCTCAATCACTATAGATGGTGAAACCAAGATATTCCATGACAAAACCAAATTTGCACAATATCTTCCCACAAACCCAGCGCTTCAAAGGATAATTGATGGAAAACGCCAACACAAGGAGGGAAACTACAACCTAGAAAAAGCAAGGAAGTAATCTTACAGCAACCCCAAAAGAAGATAACTATACAAAGATAATTCTACCTCTACTAACAAAAATAACAGGAAGCCACAATCATTTTCCTTGATATCTCTTAACATCAATGGTCTCAATTCCCCAATAAAAAGATGCAGACTATCAGACTGGATACACAAACAGGACCCAGAATTTTGCTGCATACAGGAAATGCACCTCAGCTACAAACACAGACACTACCTCAGAATAAAAGGGTGGAAAACTATTTTCCAAGCCAATGGTCCCAAGAAACAAGCTGGAGAAGCCATTATAATATCAAATAAAATCAACTTTCATCCAAAATTAATGAAAAAAGATAAGGAAGGACACTTCATACTCATCAAAGGAAAAATCTACCAAGGTGAACTCTCAATTCTGAACATCTATGCTCCAAATGCAAGGGCACCTACATACATAAAAGAAACTTTACTAAAGCTCAAAACACACATTACACCTCACACAATAATAGTGGGGGATTTCAACACCCCACTCTCAGCAATGGACAGATCATGGAAACAGAAACTAAACCGAGACACTTTGACATTAACAGAAGCTATGAACCAAATGGACTTAACAGACATCTAAAGAACATTTCATCCTAAAACAAAAGAATATACCTTTTTTTTCGGTTCTCATGGTACCTTCTCCAATATAGACCAGATAATTGTTCACAAAACAGGCCTCTACAGATACAAAGAGATTGAAATGATCCCTTGCATCTTATCAGATCACCACGGACTAAGACTGGTCTTTAATAATGACAAAACCAATGGAAAACCCACATGCACATGGAAACTGAACAACTCACTACTCAATGATGACTTGGTCAAGAAAGAAATAAAGAAAGAACTTAAAGACTTTTTAGAATTCAATGAAAATGAGGATGCATCATACCAAAACTTGTGGGACTCCATGAAGGCAGTGCTAAGAGGAAAACTCATAGCTCTAAGTGCCTACAAAAAGAAACTGGAGAGAGCACACACTAACAACTTGACTGCACAACTAAAAGCTCTAGAACAAAAAGAAGCAAATGCACACAAGAGGAGTAGACTGCAGGAAATAATCAAACTCAGGGCTGAAATCAACCAAATAGAAACAGAAAGAACAATACAAAAAAATCAACAAAACCAGGAGCTGGTTCTTTGAGAAAATCAACAAGACAGATAAACCCTTAGCCAGATTAATCAGAGGATACAGAGACAGTATCCAAATTAATAAAATCAGAACAGAAAAGGGAGACTTAACAACAAAAACTTAGGAAATTCAAAAAATCATCAGATCCTACTACAAAAGCCTATACTCAACAAAACTGGAAAACCTAGATGAAATGGACAACTTGCTAGACAGATACCAAGTACCAAAGTTAAATCAGGAGCAGATAAACCATCTAAACAGTCCCATAACCCCTAAGGATATAGCAACAGTCATTAAAAGTCTCTACACCAAAAAAAAAAAAAAGGTCCAGGATCAGATGGTTTTAGTGCTGAATTCTATCAGTCCTTCAAGGAAGACCTAATACCAGTTCTCTTCAAACTATTCCACAAAATAGAAACAGAAGGAACCCTACACAATTTGTTCTATGAAGCTACAATTACACTCATACCCAAACCCCACAAAGACCCAACAAAGAAAGAGTACTTCAGACCAATCTCCCTTATGAACATCAATGCAAAAATACTTAATAAAATTCTAGCAAACCGAATCCAAGAACACATCAAAACAATCATCCACCATGATCAAGTAGGTTTTATCCCAGGAATGCATGGATGGTTCAATATTCGGAAATCCATCACTGTAATTCACTATATAAACAAACTCAAAGAAAAAAAACACATGGTCATGTCACTAGATGCTGAGAAAGCATTTGACAAAATTCAACATCCCTTCATGATAAAAGTCTTGGAAAGATCAGGAATTCAAGGCCCCTACCTAAACATAGTAAAAGCAATTTACAGCAAACCAGTAGCCAACATCAAATGAAATGGAGAAAAACTTGAAGCAATCCCACTAAGATCAGGGACTAGACAAGGCTGCCCACTCTCCCCCTACCTATTCAATATAGTACTGGAAGTTTTAGCCAGAGCAATTAGACAACAAAAAGAAGTCAAAGGGATACAAATAGGAAAGGAAGTAGTTAAAATATCACTATTTGCAGATGATATGATAGTATACTTAAGTGACCCCAAAACTCCCACCAGGGAACTCCTAAACTTGATAAACAACTTCAGCAAAGTGGCTGGTTATAAAATCAACTCAAAAAATTCAGTAGCCTTTCTCTACTTAAATGATAAGCAGGATAAGAAAGGCACTAGGGAAATGGCATCCTTCACAATAGTCACAGATAATATAAAATACCTTGGTGTGAATCTAACCAAGCAAGTGAAAGACCTGTATGACAACAACTTCAAGTCCCTGTAGAAGGAAATCGAAGAAGATCTCAGAAGATGGAAAGATCTCCCATGCTCATGGATTGACAGGATTAATATACTAAAAATGGCCATCTTGCCAAAAGCAATCTACAGATTCAATGCAATCCCCATTAAAATCCCAACTCAATTCTTCACAGAGTTAGATAAGGAAATTCTCAAATTCATTTGGAATAAGAAAAAAACCCAGGATAGCGAAAACTATTCTCAACAATAAAAGAACTTCTGGAGGAATCACCATCCCTGACCTCAAGCTGTACTACAGAGCAATAGTGATAAAAACTATATGATATTGGTATGGAGACAGGCAGGAAGATCAATGGAATAGAATTGAAGACCCATAAATGAACCCACACTCCTATGGTCACTTGATCTTTGACAAAGGAGCTAAAACTGTCCAGTGGAAAAAGGACAGCATTTTCAACAAATGGTGCTGGTTCAACTGGAGGACAACATGTAGACGAACGAAAATTGATCCTTTCTTATCTCTTTGTACAAAGCTTAAGTCTAAGTGGATAGAGGACCTCCACATAAAACCAGATACACTGAAACTAATAGAAAAGAAGGTGGGGAAGAGTTTGAATACTTGGGCACAGGGGAAAAGTTCCTGAACAGAACACCAATGGCATATGCTCTAATATCAAGAACTGATAAATGGGACTTCATAAAATTGCAAAGTTTCTGTAAGGCAAAGGACACTGTCAATAGGAC